>NC_088178.1:17474927-17780641 GCF_028769735.1 Zonotrichia leucophrys gambelii | reverse complement strand
TGATCTCTTCCTGCAATGTTTTAGAGCAGGTATACAGCATGAAATAGCATGTCTTTCAGAAAATCCATGTGCAAAAGGGATAATGGAAGTAAACAGTAAAGGTTGCCTTGTAGTGATTGATTTTACCATAAGTAGGAGTAAAGCTCACTAATGTACCATCACATTTTTAGCTATTATCCCGATAAACCTGGATATGATTTTTCAGATTAATTTACAGTTTCACAGAGTTCTCCAGGCAAATTCAAAACTCTTTGAGTCTAAGCAGGAGAACACCTTCCCTAAAGAACAACCTACATAAGTTAACAAGTGTTTCGTGTTAGCATGGGGGAAAGATGCTGGAAAAAAACATGGGAAAATGTTCTGTTACCTGAATTATCCAAACATTTGCCACATATAATGACTGCTTTTTGAGCACTTTTTGAAAACAATGTAGTTTTTGGAGATATGCTCATCCATTAAATAAATATACATCCCATTTGTTATGATAAGAGGATCTGTTCCACAGAAAAAT
Organism: Zonotrichia leucophrys gambelii; assembly: GCF_028769735.1. Classification (NCBI taxonomy): domain Eukaryota; kingdom Metazoa; phylum Chordata; class Aves; order Passeriformes; family Passerellidae; genus Zonotrichia; species Zonotrichia leucophrys. The sequence continues at coordinate 17,780,130 of NC_088178.1, read as the reverse complement.
ATTAGAAGTATACTGTTTTTTGACATTCTATCTTCCAGTTATATTCATTCGCACTAATTAGTTCTTTTCCATTTCATACTGTTTCATATAGATGGTAATTTGTGAGAAAATACAGAGTAATTCCAAAGCAAGTACTCAGATAATTTATTGGGATGAAACTCTTAATTTTTCACTAATCAGTTCTGCATCTCATTCTACTTTTGAGGGCCTTGAATGAACTCCACTGGACAGGATTTTTGTCTCTGACTTTAAAAAAAATTATCAAAAATCAATGGCTTTTCAGCTTGTCTGCTAAGGAACTTTGTAGGTTTCAACATAAGGGAGTTGATGCTGTTTATCACAGAATCAATAGCAAATTGGTCAATGAACCATCAATGCATACATAGTTTTGCACTTGTTTCATCCATATTTCTGTCTAAAGATAAATTTATCCTAAGCACCACCTAATTTCCAATCAAGGTTTCTGGTACCAATAGATAGGTATCCATATAGGTGTAGTTATGGAGGTTCATTATTTCTTCCACTAAAAAAGGGTCTTGAAGTTACTAACCCTTTCACTATAGTTAAAAGGTAAATATATTTGTGAAGATCTTCAGCTAGAATTAAGAAACAAATTGTCATTCAAAGATGAATGTTTTAAATTTTACTTAGTGGAAAGTCAGTAGGCCAATTTACAATTGCTTCAGTGTGGTTCAAATGCCATAACCAATGTTAACAAAAAGAAAAAAAAAAACTTTGTTATTGAAAGTGATTGACAGAAGATATCATTATCTCTGCAACACCTTTTTTCCCTATCCAAAATACAATAAATACTAAAGAAATAGAAACTTTAGGTTCAGAAATAGGGATTGTATTATTAATTATTTTGCAAGCAGAGAATATTATATAATCTAATGACTGATTCCAAATGTTACTAGTAGAGCCCTGAAGGCTGTTGTATAATCAGCTGCTGCATACAAACTTTCACAAAGGTAAGACAACTGGTGCTCGGCATGTTTGGTGGGTATTAGGGGTGTTTCTTGTGTGGTACTCACTGGAGAACTACCAGCAGCAGAAATAGGTGCTGTGGCTGCTAGAAAAGTCACTGAGATGGTACTGTGTTAGATGGCATCCCTGAGACTGTTAATTTTAAAGGCTGTTTTTAGATAAAGAGTCAGGAGATAATGCATTTGGTGTGACTTGAAACACTGAATCCGTGAGAATTTGGAATTCTCCAGGTTTTGACATTAAAGCAAAGACAAACAAAATCTTACCACCATTTATGTTTATTTCTTATAAATGAGACCTGGTTTTTTGGTCATCTAAGTCCTAAATTGAGCAGCATCCATCTTTTCTGTCACCTTGTAGTTGTTTTTTACATGATTAATGAACATTTATCCCTGAACTACAATTCTGCCAATATGAAATGGCTTTTCAAACTCACAGGAACAACTGAGGTTGGGTTTAAACAATATGCAAGGTCAGCTGGAAGTTTCTCCTTGGATTGGTGTCCTTCACTGTGTCTCAGTTTGTAGCACAGAATATAAGACAGTGATGCAAGAATAGCAGCATATGCCTCTCATAAATGTGCATGTGAAGTGCCTGGGCCAAATCCTTATATTTTAGTGGATTTATCTTCTCTTACCTTCACTGAAACCACACCCACACAGCAGTTTGCAATTTGTCCCAAAGTGTTAAAAATTTCCAGGGAGTAAGACAAATCTTTAAAAAGAGTCAATCTGTTAGTAATGAGATAGCCAAAATATCTAAGCAAAGGATATTTTCTATTGGATGTATTGTTGTAGCTGACCAAAAGTAAACCAGACAGAGTTGACTTAAATTATAAAGAGGAAGCTGGGAAAGGTTGTTTGTTTGTTGGGTTTTTTTAAAGTTATCAGTCATTAGACAGAGACAAAAAACATCACGGTAGGAGACCTGTAAAATGGTTCTTGCAATCCTCAAGGGCGTTTCTTTCAGTCTTTCAACAACAGAACTGGTCTATATCATAAGTCTTATTTATAAAGAGGCTTTCAGGCAATTTCACACTGCTTTTCTCTGATGCTGCCCAAAAAAACATGTAAACCCGAGGGATTAGTAGTGACTTAGAGGGAAAATAGTGTAAAGTTACAGGATGAACTGAGCCAGTGCAGCTGCCTTGATGCACCGTTCCCTTGGGCTGCTGCAATGAGTGAAACTTATCTAAGTGCCCCAGCCCACTCCCACCCGCCCTGTGTGACTTGCTATATTGTGCACTAGAATTACTCGGTCTCAGGGGGCCGTCAAGTCTTTAATGGCCTGTAGTGTGCTAAGAGAGGGGAGTTCACTACCTCGGAGCTGAAAGTTAAACCTCCTTTTATAGCTCTATTTTGACAGTAGCAACTGGGAAGCACGGTAAACAAAATGTTTGCTCACGCACTGCAGTTGGTTGCCTATTTCAATTCAGTTATTTTTATGTTAGCATCTTAGCATGCAAAATAAATTGTGGCATTAATTATCCATTGTGGGTCTGTCATGAGTTACAGGTATCAATTATATTGTATTACAACTGGTTAATGATACTGCACATCCGAGATCTTGAGTGTATATTTTCTCATTTATTAAAATTGTCTGCAGAGGAGCTATCAAATATATAACAAGACAATATCTGTTTTCATCTTTTGTTTACTATATTAACTGACTTACATCTAGTTAATCCACTTCACATTTAAATTATTATGAAAAGTCTCATACAAGCAATTGTCTTTCTGCAAACACAGAGAATGAAAACCAACACAAATTTCACTTAAGTCTCCAATAAGCATAAGCAGTCTTTCTAAATGAAGGTCTTAAAAGCCCATCACCTCTGCAAAGAGAAGCTCTACATAACACACTCCCATTTGCTACATGAAACAGTGATTTGTTTTAGGTTTGTTGTGTTTACAGTTGTGTAAACACTTCCAACAATTCCATACATTGGAATATTTAGCATTCACTTGCCAGAAAGAATTATTGTAAGAAAGGGAAGGAATAAAATTTACACCCTTCTACTATTGAATTCGGTAGCAATTGCCTGTCCCTTCAAAGTTAGAATTTGAGTATGTTTTAAGGGCTCTATATTCCTTGTGATCTGTGTTCCAGTGTTCATACTCACTCTGTTAGTGAGCTGAAGGTTATTGGGGGTGGGTAAGGGCAGAGTTTTGCTTAGTAAATAGTGCATGATCAGACTTATTCTTTTCCCACTGAAGTGCCGTGAGGATTAATTTGTTAATGTCAGTGCAGCACTTTGAAGACATAATAAAGAAAATAAAGTTACTCTGGTGATGAGTGCCACAGAAGTGTCTATAAATGAATAAAGTGCTGTCTAAGTGCTAAGTGTTATTATGATTACTGCCTGCATTTGCAAAGAAGTGGTTAAATACAGTGGGATGTGGGTGTAAAATTACATTTTAAATGGATCTATTTTTGAGATTACTTATCAGCATGATTAGTGTGATAATAATTACATTTATCATTAATAATACATTTTTGAAAAGTTAGGCAAAAAAAGCTAACAAGTTTGATTTTGATTTTGCCAGAAATGCGCAGTGCTTTCCAAAAGCAATCTGTAGGACTTGTCTCTGGAATGCAGCTGTGTAAGATTTCACTAACATCTTGCAGGTGGAGCCTAATTTTAGTTCAGCCTTGAGAAGGGGGAATTGTTTTCTCTGATAAGCACAGCACCATAACAGCAGCAAAGCAGGTGGAGCTTTAGACAAGTACTTGTTTACTTTCCTGTTTAAAAAAAAACCAACAAACCAACACAGATGAGTCATATCATTAATCATACAGTTTCAATTTGATTTTAACAAGTCTAACAAAATAGTCTGCAGCACATTTGACCTACTGATTCTCGAGCATGGAACAAACCCAACAGAATGGGAAATGTTCAGAAAATGAGCATTCAATCCTAAATTTAGTGGAGAAGGAGCTGGTAAATGATGGGAAGGAAAATTTAGAAATGCATCTGCTCAGTCACAAAGAGTGAGCTGCAGAATCAGTTTCAACAATTTCTCTGTCAGCTTCTCTTATTAGAGCTTTGAAGTTAACTTTATGTAGAACTACAAGATTCTTGAGCTGCAAAACATGAAAATGAACCAGAGTATAAAAGCTGAGCAGCAGCTTGCTGGTTTTAGTCCCATTGGTAATATAAACTCAGTATAATAAATCTTGCTCCTTTACTCTTGACCTGTTTATGTTTTAAGCTCGCCAGAAATCCTTATTATCTGAATGATCAATAACTGATGTCTTTTTCATCAGTTGTTATGCAACTTCTCAGTTTGTACATGGCAAAATAAAGTAATCCCAGAGTGTCCTTGGGGTAAACAGTCTATTACTGACTCTATTACTTGGCTAGAAAGGCTACTTTGCTGTACATGCTTCTTTTCTAAGCTTCCACATTTTGGATTAATGTACAAGATACATTGAGGTTTTCAGGGTTTTTTTACCTTGAAAAAACAGAGGTCTTTTCCAGGGTTGGGTTCAACATGTTTTTTGTGTGGTAAACTGTGGAGTTGTTGGTCTCATTCATGAGAGCTCCTGGCTGTTTTTTTCAGATGGCATTTATTCTGATATTTACACCTCAGGTCAACTTTTGCATCTCACTTATTTAAACTTATTTAAACTAGCCATAAAGTTAGTCTAATAGAAGGTTTCTCAGGTGTACCACAAAAACACTGTTGTTGTGCTCTAGGTCACATACCACCTGTAAGGAAATCATGGTTACTGGATTAGAAAATCTGTGTCTTTCCAACTCTGGATTTCTAATAGTTCTTTTAAAATTAACTGAATGGACAGCAGCTGAAACCAGCAAAGAACTTTTGTTTCATGTGTTGTTATTTCCAGCATCCTTTTGGAGAGTTCATACACTTTATGTCCTTGACTATAACGCCCTTGTCTTCCAAACATCTCTTTTAATGAACAAAAAGAGATGGAAATTTGTCTACAAAGTTTTTGGTAATTTCTCAGGAAGCATAAGCTGTTCCTGCACTTAAAATTAAATGGGCTCATCAAAGATCTCTATACTGCATGCTTTTCTTTTTTCTCCACATGACATATCTAAACAATTTTTGAGAAGGGCACTAGCTTACTTGATCACTTCAGTGATCATCTATTTATTTCTTTATAACAGTTATAACAACATAATACTTTTTATTCAATGGTCCCATAATGCCTATCATTTTTTCATATAGCTCAGCTGCCTCAGAAAAGCAGCACACTCTGGAGCATGATGGCACAGACTGTTGACTTCTTTCCAAGTAATTCTAGTACACATTTGATTGGTAGTGACAGGCCTGTGAAGCTCAGAGATGGTGAACAGACTCATCTTATCTATATCTTGCCTTATCTTAGCACTTACAAGAGGTCTTCCCCCTGTCAGAACAGAGAAGCACTGGATACTGAAGTCATGTTTTTGTTGAGTTGTGTCTGTTGTATCCCCTTGGATGCACAGGGCCTGGGTGAAGTCTGGGGATCAGAGTCTGACCTCTGGTCTCATTCCTGTCTATTCCAACTCATCTGGTTCAGAATGGGGTGTGTGCTAACCTGAGGATCCACCCTGAATTGATCCTGTTTACAGAGGTTTGTGAAGGAACACCGGGTGAGGATTAGAGGACTGAGTTCACTGGCAGTTTTGAGAAAGCATTAATCCAGGAAGGATTTTGTGGCCAAAATCCTGTTCTTACTCTGCTGCTGTACTACCCCAGTTACTAGTTGAATTTATCACTGATGTTGAATGCCTTCTGAAATATTTAATGGAGATCATAGCATTTATAGCCAGTACCATAAACCTGAGCTTTCAAAACCACCAAGAATGATATCTCCAGTGCTGAAGAAGGGCGATTGCACAATAATTCCCTTTAGTCTATCATTTTTTGGTATTGATTTATGCCTTCCCCAGGAGTAAACTCCATCTACACGTGTGAGAGGCTTTACTCTCTCCACTGGAGCATTGGCAGTGTTGGTAGATTTCTACAGCCTGTAGAAATTAGCATTGCAGACAGGGCTCAAACAACATTGTGGTCCTAGAACAATACACAAGAAATGCTACAAAATACTGTTTGCTTCTAGTGTTATCTGAACTGCAGCCATGCTGGCCAGGATACTCTCGAGCAGGCAGTGTCACTCCTGGGGACGATGCTGTGCAGGGCTGGGAGCTGGACCTGGTGATCCTTGAGGGTCCCTCCAACTCAGTTTACTCTGTGATTCCATTAATTCCAAACAAGTCTTTGGGCCTGGCCTGTCCAAGTAGAGAGCAAAAGTATGTGAATATACTATAGCAATTGAAAAGAAACATTTAGAAGGATATGGGAATGGTTCTTGCCTTTGCCTATTTTCTTGATTTTGATGGGAACTCACAGAACTTAGACTACTGCTAAGTTTTAAAACATTATCAAAGGCATTCTAAATATTCTAGTTGCTTAAGCTCAGTTGATTCTGCAAATATTTGCCAAGTCTATATTTATCACTCTATGTTTCGGTTGTATCCAGTTTGTTAACCCAAAATAAGTCTTTCTAGCATTTCCATGTTCTCACCATGTCAAAACAATGTGAGCCAACTTGCCTTTTTTTCTGATTTATATTTTTTTATAAGTGATGAAAATGAACCTTAAATCCACCAAAGCTGAACATGCTCAACACTGAAGGAAGGAGCATAACAGCCACAAAAGTGTTTCAATTCAGGATAAAGAAGGTGGGCTTTGATCTGTTCATTGTATTTCAGCAGTTTCTGTGTCAACTGAGGGAAGAGAACTTCCTATGCTGATTATTGCTGTTAGAATACAAAAATTCTCTTTATAATTTGTTAGCTTAAAGAAACTATTATGATATCAGCCTGTACAGTTCTCTTTGGTCATGTTTTGACTGCCTTTTCTGAGGACCAAATTATGTGGAGAGACAAAAAAATATCTGATCTTACTTGGGGGTTTACTTTAGTGGGAGAGAGTCAGAGCATTTTTTAAATGACTGTTGTTGTCAGTCACTATGGTAAATCTACTGGTACAAACAGGAGAAGCTCTAGGAGAGCAGCTCTGCACCAAGAGCACCCTATGGCTCCAAGGAAATAAAGCTATAAACTCTCTTTGAGTAATTCAGTTCTGTAGCTGAAGAAACAGTCTGCATGAAATTTTGTAAATGCAAAATACCAATGGGCTTGATTGTATTCTTTTCTGTTTCTGAATATTATAGGAGAATGGCCCTATTGCAGTCATATTTGTAAGATAAAAGATCATGGTAATCTTTTAATTTCTCAGAGGAGATCTCTGCTGAAAAAAATATATTAAGAAAGGACTTATTTCAACCAAATTATAAAGTTAGAGCAGGCAACTTTATTGTGAAAGAGAATGGAACTCAGCACTGCCCCAGAAGTCAGCGTTTATGGGTCTCTGCTGCAAAGAATTGTCTCTTCTGCAGCTCCACTTTATTTGATGAGGAGTCCTGAAATCTAACAGTCAGCTCTTCTGCTCTGCCTCCTCAATTCCCTATTCTTGCCTGGCAAGAGCACGCCTTTTAAAACTAAAAAGCCATTTCAGAGAAAAAGAGAAAGAGAAGGAGTTTTTAAATTAACATTGAAATTGTCAGAGACTAATTGCATGTTAGCATCAAACAAACATTGTTGATGTTGTTTTTGGGTTTTGTGTTTTATAAGTTTTCTGTAACCCCTAATCAAATACGGGCAAGTATCTGTTGAAACAATGTATGTAATTTGTTTACATTGTTAGTTCAGATAATTACAAAGCAAGCACAATGGAAATAACTGGTTTCTTACTTTTATGTGGAAAGTGTCGGGGGGAGGGGGAGGAGGAACTCAACAACTAACCAGTGGTTGTCAGCTGCTGTGTAAAATATTGCCTAATTTACAGTTGTTGCATATTAGCATTGCTAAGAATGCTAGGGACATAAAGTGTCATGTTGAATATAGGGTGATGACTTCATACTAGAGCAAGTCTGGGGATATGACCAGTTTGCAGTCACAGAGAAATCAGCTTTAATTAATTTGAGTGCCAGCACTGTGTATAATTACACAGCATGAGAGTTTGCATGCAAATGCTAAAATGCTGATTGTTGAAAAACTTGCACTTACTTATTAATACATTGGGACTAAGCAATCCTGGCCTGTGAGCAAGGTATAGAAAGAACACACGGTGCTGTCGGGGTAATTTGCACTGCGCTGTAGTTAGCAAGCAGAATTCAGAAAGTTCTGCTTCTAAAGTGATAAGCATAACACATTAGTCATTCTTGTGGGTGACACACCTTGCAGCCCCCTCTCAGCGTGCAACTAAAACAAGATGATCTATTATTATTAAAGTTGTCAGAAACATAACAGCAGGATTTGAGCTTCATTTATTGTAAATGCTAGCTACAACTCAATCTTGCTTTTCAATTTCAGTTTTTATTTACTTATTATATATTGTCAGTATTCTCAATTAGGGAAAAAAAAGTCTTGTAGGCAACTGTATTATAGAAATTGTCATAGTAAAGTAAGCCCTCGTTTGATGTTTCACACCTTTCAAAGACCATGACAAAAGACTGCATGTAGCTTTTTCTCCCCTACCCAGAAAATACTAGTGCAAAGCTTTTTTCTGGACTTTGCAGTTGCTGTGTTCTGAGGAATCAAGACTGGTAGCCCAAGAAATGGAAGTTGTGTATAGCCCTATTCAGTCTTAATCAGTATGTTGGTCTTATCCATGTGTGACTAATCCTGTTTGCAATCAATTTATCTCAGTATTTTACTGCAGCAACGAATTTCACTGATTAATTATATGCTGAGTAACGTAATAGCAGGGACACTAAAAACGCTGTTCCTTAATTTGGATGAAACTCTTTTGTCTGTTGATATACACAGGGAAAAGTACATAGGTCTGTCCTTGTCATTGATTACTTTATACATCAGCAAAATCTGCTGCTATACTCAGGTAGTCCACTCCTCTTCAGTATCTCACCATATGGAACTTCTTCATATCTTTAATCATGCTGTTGACCTTCTCTGGATCTTGCCAAAATACATTCATAATTCAGGGGAAAAAAAAAAGGAATTTGAATATACTTGTTCATCACACAGTGATCTTTGTATACACCTAGGTAGTGAAACACAGGTTAATACAGGAGCTTATTTTGTATGCATCTGAAAATTTGCTCTGTTTTTTATGTTGCTTCTTAGAGAATGTTTTTCATTTGCAAAACATTAACATTTGTCAGGGTTATTTCCAGCCACACAGAAAATGTTCCTTTGTGTATTTTGATTATTTAAAGCAATTTTGCTTCTCTGATGTATATGTGCATCCAGCACAGCATGTTCACTGCTTTGAATGAATGTGTGGGGAATGCTGTTAATTTCCTCATGTGCATGTAGAGAAATGCTTTTACTGTCTACTGCACATGTAGGGATGGGGTTGCTTTGTCTTCTCTTTCACATTATATAGTGCAGACTTCTTCTTTGTATTTGAAATGTAATAACTACCATAGATTACAAAATTGACAATAAACAGTATGTGCTAGACACTGGTTTGGGGCTTCCCAGGGTCTCCAGATGAATTCCAGAGTGCTCTATTGGGCAACAAGGCTTTTACCATGCTTTGGGTGCTGGGTGGTCAAGAGTGAAGTCCAATATAACTAGATGGTAGCTGGAAGATTGTGCTTAGATTACACTGAGGGAAAATACTGATGTCCTAAACAAGTAATAATTAATACTTTGATCACTTGATTAGTCGAGTTTAAGAATGCTCTGGAGTGCATTAGTTCCAAATCCTTCCCCTAAGACATGCATTTTTCTGAGCACAGCAGATTCTGCTGCATAGCAAAAAGTGCTCAGGGAAGCCAATGCCTCCAGCCTGCTGCAGTCATCTTCCCCATGGATCCAGGATCTAATGCCCTGGAATCAGTGCCACAGACAAGACTGGTGAGGTGTTGGGAATTGCTCTGTGACTGCATGTGTTGTCACTGACCAAGCTTCAAGGACAACTTGAAAATATCATGTGAGAGGATTATGTGCTTCATTCTACCTTATATTTAAGCATGTGTCTAATTTTAAACACATAGTTGCTTCCATTCATTTCAATGGTATTATTGTTGTACATAATTTTAAATATCTGCTCAAGTGATTTAGTAAATTGTATTCAGAAAAGGCATCAGAGGCAGGAGTACCTGTGAATCTGATGGGATAGCTGGAGACCAGCTGTCCAATGGAAACATCTCTCTTCTGTGTCAGAACCATTGTTCTTCTCCAGTTTAAATAAAAATCTCACTTTCTCTGGATTTCTCCCATCTTCCCATATAAGGTCTTTGTAGGCTTCTTCCTTTGGAGGGAATTCTGGCAGCTCTCATGAGCTGTCCTAGCTATGACATATTGTGCTGTGGCCTCAGTTCAAGTCTTATCAAATTGTTACTCATATTTGTACTGTCTCTCACTGTGTATTTCAAGCAAACTCAGGTATTTTTAAAAACAAACAAAATGACATTTTCTCATTGTTTTCAGGAGATTTCAGTAGAGCCCAGTGCTGAATAAATAAATGACAGAACAGAAAAATATATATTTCTTATCCTGGAATACAAGTCAAGCACAAGACTACAAAGCAGATAGCTATGATTTAGAAAACTATAACTCAGTATTAATGTTTAATGGATGTGGCACATTCCTTGCTGGGAAGTGTTATAAATCACTCCTTGAAAGAAAACAACAGAATATTTGAGGAGCATGTTGACGAGGGTTTTGTGTGGTTCAAAGGTGACATGGAAACAATGGCCACCTGAAGACAGTATTATATTGCTGTGACAAAGAGCAATTCAGCTCTATTCATTTCCTAAACACGGAAAAAAGAGTGGCTTTTTTAACGTTCTTTTGGTTCTGCTTATATCTTTGGTATATTCTTATTTTCTTCTAGAAGAAGATTTTCCACTCCTATCATTCTTAATTAAAAGGGTTTTTTCCGTCCTGGTTTTTAGTCTATCAGGCATAAATGCTTTTGCTGTGTTTTGCTATAGCATGAAGTGAGCTGGCTGTGCCCAGAAGACTTGATCCTGCCATCCTTATTCCTGTTGAGATTGATTTTGATACCAGCTGGACCCACCCTGAGTCGTTTCTTTCTTCTCCATAATTGTATTGAAGTCAGCAGGACTATTCATATCAGTGACTGCTCACTGTGGTGGTGCTCAGAGCACGGCTCAGGAGGACTCACTGGTGGCCAGTGTGTTCAGTCTGCCTGAATATGGGCAGCTGAGCCTGGCCCATGAGTACTCAGACTAATAGCACTTTCCAGAGTAATTGCTGCTTACTGCAGTGGCAGCAGGGCAGGATCCTGACGTGTTTTCTCTCTCTCTCTTGCTTCTTACTTTCCTATTTATTCCTGAAGTGAGTGTATTTGGCTGGATATTTCCCTAGGAAAAGCAAGGTATGTGATTATAACCAAATGAACAACTTGGAACCACAAAAGCCCCACAAATCAAATTTGTTTATGGCTTGTTACCGCTTTTGTTTGTTTCAGAAAAGCCTATTACATTTACTCTTAAATGATACAATATGACCAGTGTGATCTTGTGGTAAACAATAAGAATAGCTGTTTCTCAGATTTTGCTTTTTGTGGCTTCTCAATGTTTTTCATTAAACAACAGAGCTTGCAAACTTTAATTCATAAACTCACCTTTTAGCCTCATCAATCATAATAAAAAACCTTAATAGCTAAATGTTCACATCATGCAAACTCAATTGTGGTTCAAATCTTGGTCGGTTCCTTTTTTGAAACATTTTTGGAACACTAGTTAGTTTCTATTTTGATTATATATGTTGAAGGAAAACTCTATAGTGGATATTCCTTTTTATTTAAATAAATAGATGCTTGTTTGAAGGAAAACTTACACCAAGAGGGAAGAGTATTACTTTAGACATCAGTGGCCCCAGTATTTTACAATTTCTGAACTTTCTAATCTTTCTATATCTATAGTTTACATATTTGCTAATGATTTCCTTCTTTCAGCTCCTAAAAGTGAATATTTTCTCCATTCTCTTAAGAGAAGAATATAGATCAATAGGGATGTTCTGCATAAAGACACTAACAGTATCAGCAGTACAGTTTTGCCTTGAATGTGGTTACTGAACAGATATCCCTGCTGAGCACTGTGAACCTGACTATCACTAATAGCAGGTCAATACTAAAATTAACACACAAACCACAGAAGAGAAGTACCCAAAGGCCTTGCAGAGCTCTTAAGTAGTGCATGTGTGTTGTATTCTGTGTTGGCCCTCCCATGATGTCTTTAGTTTTCTAGTATTTAAGGTGATTGATAGACCTGATGGCATGGGCACTTCAGTGTGTGTAAGTATTCTTACTGCATATTTTGCAGCAGAGATATTCATATCAGCTGGTTTGAAAGGCAGAACTCAACATTTGAGGGTATTTCTGATCTAAAAATGCTTAGTGTGTGCCTACACATGTTTATCTACACACACTTTTACGAATATATACAAAATATAAAAATATACACACATTTTAATTTTGTAATCAGCAAACATACACATTTGAAGAAATATCAGAGCATCCAGGTTCTGGTTCCACTATGATGAGAGCAAATACTGACAAATCAAATTCCATACTTTATGTGAGAGAACAAAGTACAGATCATTGTTGTGGCTCTCTTGACCCCAGACTCTTCTGATTTGTTCATTGATTAAAAATGCTGTGGCATAGTCATAGACAGTTGTGCAAAGCTGTTGAGTTGAAAATAATCTATTTTCAAAAAATATTTGGCTGATTCTTTGGTAAAATTTGCCCGTGGGCAAACGCTTGAAAATGATACAGCCTATTAGAGCTTAAAGTGAGGAAAACTCTTGATAGCTGATGTTCACACATCACTAATAGCCTGAAAAGTTATGGGGTTTAGACAGTGGTATTAAAAGTAAATTCGAGGTGATACATTGAACAGATGCCAGTCCTGCTCATGCAAGGGTCCCAATGTTAAAAAAGTGTATTAAATCCACTTTCCCAATGCCCCTGTTCATTATTTTGCTGACTTGGAAACCTTGAAGTGTTTTGTATCCATTTCATTATCTCCAAAAAGCATGAATTGTAATGGAATTTACATAAAAATCCTGCTTTGGAGTGGAGACTTTACTGCACAGTCAGCTGCCCCCCTAATCCAATCTTCCCCAATGCAGTTGGCCCGCTGGTTGCCAAACTCTAACAGTGGGGATCTCCTTTGTTAAGAAAAGTATGAATTTGAGCTTTAAAATGAGCAGAAGTCTTTTCTATTACTCACGATGCCTCCTCTTGCTGAGTTTACATGAAATGTCTAGCAGGAGGTGTTATTAAATAGCCTCAAAAATTAGGCAAAAAACCAATTATCTAGAAAAGGGACACAAAAGGCTTAAAGAAATGAGCATTTGAATTTTCATTATTGAGTATCCATGGGACACCACACCACTATTTGAATTTTGTTATTAACCCTTTGCATAAAAAGGATTTAATACTTTTAATCAGTTTTGAATTACACTTTGAGGAAAGCACAAGTTGGGAATTTTAAAAAGCCTCCTTCATTTCTTTCAGTGTTATTTCAGTGCTCCCATGTTTGCACTTATCTCAAAAGAGTTTTAACTTTGTATTAGATTTTTTGTGAAGGTTGATTACATGGGCATTTCAGTCTCACCTTCATTCTTTATTTAGCTGAAATTCCTAATCAGTTCAGTGGGGGGTAGACAGGACTCAAGTGTTCCTTCAGATGAATTTCAGCTTCTAAAAAATCGTAGGGGTTGAGTAATGTATTCTTGTTTGTTTTTTCCACTCTACAGATAAAATCTAGAGAGCATTCATCATCACCTGGATAGGAGTGATTTAAAGCAGTTCACAGTTTAGGCTGGCAGCCATTTTCTGAATTTCAGCAAAGCATCAAAATTAGAGTGGCAAGCAGTAATTTAATAATGTTTTCGTGGGACCTTTGCAAAGGGGATACAGACAGAGACACCTATTGCTAGGGAATTCTGCCTGGAACAGATCTTGCTTTATTAACAAAAAGCATCCAGCTGTCCTTGCCTCAAGAAAAATGCTTTCTTCAAATTAACATTGCTCTTTTATTCTTCTGAAAATGAAGTTTTCTAATGGGTCAGTCTTGTTTTTATTCTAAAAGATTCAGTCCCAGTATCCGTGTCTGGTCATGAAACATTCTGCTTTTCCGGTCAGGTTGCTCTTTCCATTCTGCTTGTTTCCTCCTTCTTGTTTCAGTCTTCTTATTAATTTTTTTTCTATTCCATTTTAAATTATTTTATAAGTTTTTCTTTGCTATAATCCTTCTAACAGTGATGTTAATCTGAATATTATTGAACAGTAAAAACAAGCTGCTATGGCAGTGCACATCTAAGCCCAGAAGTCATACAGTCACTAACAGACTTTTTCATTTGGTTTCTTCGTTTTTACTGGGCTCTATTGATTTCTTCTGGAGCACCAGTCTTCCCAGAGCCAGAGGAGAGCAGTCTTTTGGCTCTCTTCCAAAATGCATTTGCCAAAGAGTAGCATTAGAAAACTCCCAGGCTTTCTGACAGGAGACAACGGCAGTATCCAAGACCTGTACACCAGGATCCTTCACCTCTGCCCAATCAGACACTGTGCCAAACTGTACACTTGCTTAGAAAAGATCCCCAGAAACCTTTGACATCTATGGATTTACAAGGAGAGAGTTTACTGGACACTAATAGCACTGACGAGAACGACAAACTATTACAAACATTCTTGTACTGGTTTAAAAACAGTTCAGTTTCCAGGCAAACACGACATCACTTCAGGCCCATATAAGAGAAAGATCTTCAGACAGCAGTAAAATTTGGCAAATGTTTTTCTTTTTATGATCTAACTTAATTGTTTTCTGTTTTTAAATGAATGAAAGTGGTATCTCCATCTGAAAGGAATGCTTAAAAATAGAGTGCTGTCTTTTTGTTGAGGTAGATGCAGTTTTGGCCTTTGCCAAACTGAGACTGTAGTCAGTTTTTGGGAGAGAGAAGGAAGCATATGGGCATGCATGGCCAGGGCCCCTTGAATATTGCTCTTGAGTGCACACTGCTAGTGAACTGAGGGGAACCTGGAAGGACTGACAGGGCTGTTTTCACTGCAGTACTACAGAATCAACAAAATTATGTGGAAATTGGACTAGGAAAAAGCACAGTTATGATGGGAATCAAATATTTTGGGCCATTCAAGAAATAGAAAATCAGACTCAGGTCTGCAAAATCTGCTTGGGAAAAGTTCTGTTTGAAGATTTGTGAAAGGATTCATGATTGATCCTTGTCCTGAAAGAATTAAAACAGAGGAACCTTTAACATTTGTGTCCACATCTTTAGCTGGGGAAAAGGATGCAGTTCCATTAAGTCAGTGCAACTGTACTAATTTGCACCAGCTGAGCTTCTGCTTCTTTGTTTGTGTAGCCTTGTCGGCACCCCTTCCAAGGGAAAGCAAACATTCATTGTTCTTTCCTGGGTCAAAGAGAAGTCACAGCAGAGGGATCCCAAAGTTTCCTTATCTCTTCTTGTTTTCATTTTCACAACTAGTATTATTCACATACAAATGACTTGAACTTACAGTGCAGAACTTAAAGCATGTGCTTCTGAATGTACCTGACACTGGCTGATGGATGAGTAATTTCCATGAATAGAATTCATGTATTGTCATTGTTTTATGCAACATAATCCATGCTACATTAATTCAAAATGTGTAAACTGGAAAAAACAGCATGATCTGAATCACAGTTCATTTCTGATGAAATTTAAATCAGCTTTTACCCTAAAGATTTACCTCTTAACCCTTTGTTTCTTTAACAATTATTTTACGCCCCTTATTATTTTATCCTTTTGGTGTTATTGAGCTTGTCCTCAAGAAACTGCTTTTCTTCATTCTAAGTGGAACATCTTATGGATTCATGCAACGCTGTTTGCAAACAAGCTGTTAGTGACTGAGGCATGATCACAGAGAGATAGATGATGGTGTCTTCATTTGCATTCACTTATATGCACTCTTATTGCACGTTAAGAGTTATATTGCTAACTAAAATTTTATTATTTCCCATATAAATACTCATTCATATTCTCACAGGGAATTATGTGTTCATTAGAACAAGAGTGGCGTGATTAAGGTGAAATCCATATCATGAAGGGGTTTGGAAGTTATTGAAGAAGATTTTTGGAAGCTATTTTCCAGGAAACAGTTAAGGAGTCACTTCTCAAATATTGTTAGGTATTTCCAGTCATCCAACTTCTTTCAGGATTAATTGAGAGGTCAATACTTAGTCACCCACTAATTAATCAATGCTAAATATAATGTAAGAAATATCACAGCCAAACTGGAGTCCTAAGATCCATCTTCTGCTGAGACATTAGAATAACTTTCAGGATTCTGATTGAGGGTTTGGGGCTGAATGTTTCTTGCGACTGTCTCAGAAGGGTTTGCAAATCTCATTAAAATGCTGTAACCAGAATGAAATGTGGTTTGGAGCGATTTCCTTGTCCCTGATGGAAATCACCCGTTCCCAGGATATTGCTATCCCAGTTTTGCCAGGGACAATATATCCCTAAGGCTCACAAAGCACTTGGGAGTAAGGAAAATGTTTGGCCTTTAAAAGAGACAAGGTTATGTCAAGAGTCAGTTATTTTAAAAGAAAAAAAGTCCCTGGTGTGAGAATCTTTGCAAATTTCAAAACTTTCCCCTTTTCAAGTGGTGCAAGCTGAGCAGTGGGCTCTCCTTGGCTGTACATTCAGCACTTTATCCATGAACAAAGTATAAATATTTCCAGAAAACCCATTTCTATATTTATTTTCAGAGTGACATCACTTCCCCTCTGTATAGCTGGTGAGAGATGGTTCCATCCAAAGCCAGCTCTATTTTCAGAGAATACACAGACACATAGTCACTGTGCTAGCTCTGGAACTGCAGTGGTTTTCACTGTAAATGAAACAATGATACTCTCCAGTTCCTCACCCAAATTCTCTGTATTTTTTTTTGGTTTAGTACAGGCTAAAGAGCACATTTTTTTGTGGGGAGTCTCATGTGAAAATATTGACCACCAATCATCAGACAGACTCCAGTAGCAATTACTGTAAACTATGCTGCTCCATCCAATAACATTAATATTTTTAACAATTCTCTTTCCAAAAATAACTGCACTTTGTGAGGATCAAAAATGAACAGAGTTCTCTTCTTTCTTCAAAGTATGTTCTGAAGCAAACTATCATTTAAGTGTATTCTTAAGTATGCAGGTACTATTATAATGGATGCAATGGGTTTATCTGAACCTTTGGTCATACATTTACGAGATTCAAAATATGTTTTATTGCATTTTATAGAAATGTGTTACATTTATATACCTTTTTGTTTACTCTCCACCACTTTACCCCCGAGAAGAGGCTTTTAGGAGGGAAGGTGTTCAGCAGCAACCTGCTCATGTTTCAGCTGAGGGGTGTGTTCCCCTCAAGGAACAAGAAGGCTGCTTAACTTATAAATATCTGCTCAGCCTCTTTCTGTTTGAAAGGCCAGTGCTGCTGGGGCTCAATCACTGGTGGATAGGCAACCTTTCCTGCCTGGCAATGGTAAACAATCCTCAGCCTTTCCCTTCTCCTGCAGGAGTCTGAGAGCATTAGCTGCATGGTAGATCGGTGCTCAGGACAGAGGGGAGCTGTCACTGCTTTCATATCTGCAGAGCACAATTACCTGCATTTCCTGAGCCCTGGCTGGCTCATTAAGTGTTATTTAGAACTATTTCACCAGAAAAACCCCAGAGATTTGTTTCCTTTTCATTTCTTTACATGTCATGCTTACCTTGGCCAGTGTGGCCCTGGTTTTTAGAGCAGGGTTTCTTATCTTGCCCAGGAAACTCGATGATGTTTCAAAGAAGCCAAGAAGTTCCTCATAGCCACACATCCCTCCAGTGGCTCAATCAGGATCAAAGTCAGGGTACTCTTACACCTTTTTTCTCCCCTTTGACCACATGGCCTCCCTCACTGCTGGCAATATGCCTCTGAGTTGCATGGCCTGGGAAACTGCAGCAGCCAGGAAAGGAAACAGTCACACCTCATAGCCTTGGG
Organism: Zonotrichia leucophrys gambelii; assembly: GCF_028769735.1. Lineage (NCBI taxonomy): Eukaryota > Metazoa > Chordata > Aves > Passeriformes > Passerellidae > Zonotrichia > Zonotrichia leucophrys. The sequence continues at coordinate 17,762,090 of NC_088178.1, read as the reverse complement.
ACTCAGGGCAGGTCAGGGCAGGGTTAGCAGCTGCTCACAGGTAATGCATCTTTTCACCAGGAAAGGTCAGTTTAATGTGAGATCCCTATCAAAAATGCTGACTCAGTGCCCTGAAACTGTTTTGAGCCCCTAAAGAAGGGTTTCAGTAGCTACATCCTGCATCTTTAACATTTTAGTGTTTAGAAAGTGATTGCCTGGAGCTTTAAGTAAGACACCAGGTATCTTGGCTCCAATACAGATTTTTAGAACTTGAGTTGATATGGGAATTCTGTGTTGTGCTTTCCTTATTTTGTGTATTGTTAAATTATACACTTTGAGGGGCTCTTATAATTAGTGTCATTTACTCTCAAATTCTTGTGAATGTTATTTTGAAGCACTTCAGATAGTTTCATTTTAATGACACATAATGATAAATACAATTATTAAAAAATACATCCCAGTACAAACCTAGTGATGTCTTAAGAATCCTGGAGTTCTTCAGAGAAATAATAAGACTATAAATTAAAATAACATCTAGGCTAAGTGTGAGCCAGTGTAAAAACTAGCCTTTTAGTTTGCTGATCAAAAGCAAGTGTTTTCATAGTGTGATTGCAAGAAGGAAATAATTCCATTGATACAGTAATTTTCGAGCACAGAGGGCAGAAACGCACATTTTTTGGCAAACCTTTGGAATAGCTAGCAAAAGCAGTGACACAAGAAAAAAAAAGGCATTTTGATATAGACAGTGCTAAGATCATGTGCTAGCAGAACCCTTACTGTTAATTACAGAATCTTGAAGTCTTTTCACTATTATATAAAGAATCAATTCAATGACCTGAGATCAGATGAAATATGAAAAGGCTTCTTAGTCTGCCTTTGTACCTTGATGGAGGCTCTTTCAATCAGCGGAAACAAGCACATTGATCTACTTATTAGGAAGTTATTAAAAAAGAGAACTCCACTGTGAACCATCTACAGAACAAACTAATCTGGAGCCTTTCCAGGAGAGATGACCATCTAATGCCTGAAATTCACAAGACAAAAGGAAATTTTGCCTGATTTATAGATACATGCTAATGCTGGATGACTGTTAAAAAGGATCACAAAATTCACCAGAAGCTTTGCTTGCTGAGAGAATGTGTTATGTCAGTTTAGAATAAGGAAAGGGGATTTAGGGGAAACCACTGGGATTTTTATGGGTATCAACTGAAATGCACAATATTACAAGAAACAACCCAGAATACAGCAAACTTGTTAAAAATTCTACCAAACTTCAAAAAATCAACAAAGCATTGACACTATCAGTGAGTTTACCCTAATATAATGTTTACACAGTATAATCTCGGACTTGACAGTGATTACACAACTTTAGGCAGATGTTTTGTAACAGAATTTTGCCTAAATTTCAGTTACAAGAGCCCTCCCAAGAATCTTGATTTAGCTTTTATGCTAATTTTCTAGATTGGCTTATTATTTGGAAAAGTCCAAATTAAGTTTAGGTTACAATAAAGTCATAGAAATCATGTATAATTGAGGGATTTGTTCCATTCAGCTCCCATATCCATGCAGTGCTTTCTTGCTGAGCTCCCACATTCAGCCAGTTTGACTGTGTACTTGAGAAGACCTCAATATGTCACTTTGATATTAATTTTAGAATACGGTCTAGATTTCCTCTTATCTCCTATCTCGCTCACCAACCTCAGCAATTTACCTAAGAAAACAGAACCAGGGAGGAGACAGGGCTGGCAGTCAGATACAGCATCAAGGTGCTGCAGGTTCAGGTGTACCTGACTTGGTGACTGAGCACCATTTTACCTTTCTGTAGTGCCATTTCTATGAAATTTCAGTTACCCAGCTTCATCAGTACCATGCCTTGTGATCTACATGTGGAGTACACTATGAAAGACAGACATTAATTATCATGAAGGATATCTCTTCTCAGATAGTAGATATTTTCATTAAAATTTAGTCTAAAAGTAGTTTTAAAAGGTTTTCAGTCTCCCTTTTTTGTGTGTGTGTGTTCTTGCATTGATGTCCAAGAGCCTGTTTTTAATTTTCCTTATTATGATTAAAAACAAGTTATGAAGCTAAACCAAAACAGAAATTTTTTCAGCTTTATTGTACCTTTTTAATCAAAGTAGTTCACTTTTTTCTTTATCATTTGAGGCAGTTGGTGAAGGTAAAGCAAAAAGAGAGAAGGCAGAATACAGAACAGTAAAGAGGTAAATGAAAGGAAAGTTTGAGAGGCTTACTAAGATGAGTATGGCAAGAAGTTTGTGGACATAATAAGATGTCAAAATATTTAGAAATACAATTTCCTTCCTTTTTTTTTTCAAATGTTTAAATGATAAAGAGGAAATACAAACCTCAGGTCTAGCCTGTTGAAAGCTCAAAGTATGCAAAGCACCAGCAGTAGAAAATATGTTCAATAAAAAAGATGAAAGAGATGTGATAAAGGAAAATACTAAACTCAAAAAAATTATATGCATTTATGTTTAGAAAAGAAAAAAACAGACACAAAAAGACTGTGATTAGGAAAAATTCTTAATTGCTGAAACTGAGTAAATTATGAAGGGTTAAGTATTTTTATTGGTGTTTTCTGATATAAGCTGAGTAGTTCAAAAGGAGCAAGAATGTTTTAGGAGCAAGAACTTTTCACAATATTTCCTTTAGTTGTTAGTTTTTTTTTGCTTTCTGATCTAGTATTTCTTATTCCTTTTGCTTGTGTAGATTCAGAACAAATGCTTGCCATTTCTCTGCCTTGAACTTCTACACAGCTACATTGTAATAGATTTTTATGATATATAGGGTTAATGAATGTTATATATGTAGGTATAGAATTTTGAGAGGATATATTTGAGAGGATATTGACTTTCCATTTGAGATGGAAAGTCATTCTGTAATTAGATGAGGGCTATACTCGTTTTTGAATGGAAACCTACTGCTAGCATTTTCTAAACAAATTATTGCATGGCAAGCTACTGCAGTTCTGTCATCAGGACAAGGTTTACCAAGAGCTCCCTGGAAACACCCCTGATTTCTGCTATTCAGGGGGAGGTTTACAGCACTGTTTCTGGTCTGTGGACTTTGCCGTGGGCCTGGTGGATGAAGCACATGGACACTGCTTAAGTATGATTTTTAAATGTTATTAAAAGATGTTCACATGAAGTTAACAAAAATGAAGGCAATGCTATTTATATACAAACCACACCTCAAACCCCATTTCATATACAAGTTTTTTCAGCTTCCTATAATGCCCATAGGCCCACTGCTTCTGCAATATATCTTTGTCTGTATTGATAGTTTTATTATCAGGAGGGGCTGTTTGATTCAGGTTTCACAAAGAGGGTAAGATTTTAATTTGGGTGGATCCTTCATAATGAAAGGGTCTGTATTTTTCAAAGTTATTTTATAGCTAAACTATTATATGTAGACATAAATCACTGTGTTATATCAGTGTTTACTGTGAGGCTGGTGAGCCAGGGGAATAGGATGTCCAGAAAACTTGTGGATACCCCATCCCTTGAAGGCCAAGCTGGATGGGGCTCTGAGCAACCTGGTCTAGAGGAAGGTGTCCACACCCATGCAAGGGAGCTGGAACTAAATGGTCTTTAAGGTCCCTTCCAGCCCTAACAATCTTTTGAGTTTGTGATTCCATGGTTGTCTGATATGTATAAGTACAGTGGGTAAAACCTGACTGCACACATTTGAATAGAAAAGTAGCACAGCATCCATGAATTAACTTAGGATAGGGACAGTTGTGAGTACCAACACTGAACCCTAATTTTCTTATATCAAGGAAAATCCTAGAGAAGTTCATACAGCTTTTAAGAACAAAGATTTCAGTAAGCCTTTGCTGAAGTTAACCCAAGGTAACTGTGAGCTGTAAGTGAGAGCAGCCTCCCAGGGTTGCTGCAGCCTTGCCTGGGTAGGGCAGCTGGCAGAAGGGCAGCAATGCCCTCCCCGCACAGTGTCCTGCACAGCTCAGATTGGGATGATTCAGGTGCTACTCGGGTCCAGCTGCAGCCTCTGTGGCTCTTTACTGCGTCTGGGAAAGAAATCGTCAGTGCTCATCTGCAAGAAAAGGAGAAACAGCAAATATATACTAGCTATATATAATAGATTCAAATGGTGAGAATTTTAGGCTAAAATTATATTTTTAAAAAAGAGATCTAATTTTCTTTTTAGTTAGAATGCATATTTAGATTATTACTAAATGCTGCATCTGTAACATAAAAAATACAACCCAGCTGAGTAGTACAAAGTGTTCAGTACTTTGAGGGTCATCCTAGTGGTTGCTTGGTTATTGTGTGTAAGTTTGTTTTGTACTATTATTTGATTAAGGCAGGACTTAAGGTGATCTGGCTGCCTTCTCAGCACTGAGGAGCTTATACACCTTGCAACTGCCTCTAATGTATTCCAGTATTTGTGTGTTTGTTACTATGACATCTGGTTCTTTGCCAGACATTTTGGGTGGCATTGCTGTACACTTTATTCTCAAAGTGCTGAGTGATATGGTCATGAAAAATGCCTCCTCTTTGCCCATTAAAAAAATCCCAGTCATATCAGAGTTGTTAAAATTTATGCTAAGTCTATTCAGTGAAACATAAATAGTCATCACTTGGAGAACTTGCTGTGCAAGGCATGATCCTGCAATATGCTAGGCTCTTCTGAGATATTCTCAGCACCCTCAACTTTTAGTGAGTTGCCTGATGCTCAGCACCTTGTCAGATCTGGCCTCTGAGAAGGAACATGAAAAGACCCAAAGCAAACTGGCAAATATTCAGCTGTTTGTTGTACAACTCTTTTTTTTCCTCTCAAAAGTAGCAATTCAAACAAAGGATTAATTTAGAAAGAAGAAAATATAATTAAAATAGAAAGAGGAGAAACTAGGATGTGTGAAAAAGAATGTTAACAGTATTTGAAGAGGCAAAAAAATTAGAGAGATAGAGAACCTAATTTTTCTTTAAATTACATTGGGACGGTTGTAGATGTTGTTTAGTATTGTCCTTGAATATTTTGCAAGTGGCACAACCACTTCATGAGATGCCAATTGCTGAAATACAGAGTTGTGATTTAAAGTGACAATGTCACCTTAGTTTTAGTCCAAGTGATGGATTTTGCGATGAAATGGGTTTGAAATGGGTATACCAAACCTAACATTGAAAGATGTGTTTGCATTTGGGTTAATTTTAATTAAAATTTGTTTTGTTAGAAGTATCACTCCCATAACTTGTTATGAAAATTTTATCTCTTTTAATGTGAACTCAAATGGGCCTTACAAGACACCAAGTACTCAGGAAGAGAGCTGATGCATCCAGATAGCCAAGACAGGTAGAAAAAATCCCAAACTGTACAGAGTAGCTCTGGATATTTATTTTCTTTTTAACTGAATGAATAAAATAAAAGAGACAAAAGCTTTTTAAAAATACAGGAAGCATATTCTTAATTGCTTGCACCTGGTTTATGTGAAAAGCTAATATGGAATCCTGTAGTATTGACTTATATCACTTTCTTTTCATTTTTTATTATGATAAACTATAAAAATGGCAAGATGGTAGAATAGGAAGCTTTTAAATTGCAGATTGCACAGTAAATCAACTTAATTTATGTACTGTGTTTATTGGTAAATTGTCTGGATTCATTAAAGCCCTGGAACTGCATTCGTATGACAGAATATAGCCTCTTTTTCTGGATTTTGAGTCTATTTTCAAGCTGCATAGACCTCTTTGAATGTGTTAAAGTAGTAGCCTCATTTAACAGGGAGAGTTCATAAAGCTTTGAAAATATTTTAAATCATTAAAAGGGGTGCTGTCTATTTGAATTTTTTTCAAAATGACCAATTAAAGATTTTTGTTTTAATATGGAAGGGTTTTTTCTAATTTCTAGAAAATATCTAGATAAATTTTTTCCTCTGTGAATGTTTGGAAGCATCATTCAGAAGACCAGATAATGTTACCATCATTATTAATCATGAATACTTTCATATTCCCCCCTCACATCCTTTCCTCTTACAGGAACTCAGCCCAGTGCATCCAGCCAGCCTGACTCCTGTGAATCATTTCAGCACTGTTTTAAACTTGGACTTTGCCACAGCATTGTTCTGTGCACTGTGGTTATTTTCATTCTTTGCTGCCAGTTGTTTTGGGAGGATTTGTAGGGCTGAGCTCCCCAGCAGAGCCCTGCCTGCAGAGCCCACCCTGCCAAGCAGCCTTTCAGCCATGGGCTGTGACAGACAAGCTCTGCCAGATGTCCTTGCCATGATTTCAGATATTCATGCTCACAGCTGTCCATCTCACAGTTCTGCTGGAAATTCCTGTCAGCCTACAGGGACAGAGAGAGAGGAGCATGTGTCTGTGCTTGAGCCACCCACATTCACACTGCCTGCTAATTTAAAGTGCCAGTGAAAAGCCTTTGCCCTGGTCTTTGGGACTGGAGATGGGATTGCAACCTTCCAGTGGAGAGCAGGGTGCAAGGCTGGGAAGTGGCAACGTCCAAAAGTGTGACAGCTTTGTGCTTCAGTGTATATGAGCAAGAGCACAAAGTACCTGTGCTAAGTAAACAGGAAAAATGGATAAAACCAGGTCAGCTACACTGCATGATGAGTTTTTAGATGAGAAAGCAGCATTTGAGTTCCCAGTGTCTTTTTAATGGCTTGGTGAAATCTATGTTGTTTTCACAGTGAAGTTGCTAAACTGTGAATATTTTATCCAAGCTATTAAAGTAACTTTTTACTCTTACACATTAAGCATAGAATATTTAAATATAAGTGAGAGAGGGAACACTAGATATGATAATATCTGACAATGTGTTTCAAATTACCAGCAAAGCATGTGCATACATATATGAATACAGCTGTGGTTTCTCTTCAGCATTAGGTAATGTTCTTTTAATGAAAGAAAGGAGTGAAAGCTCCTGCTATTCTCTTCAAAGGAAGGGCATTTATATATTTTATATAGAACTCTTTATACTGCTGTGTTATGGTATGTAATATATTGGAACTTCTCAGCCTGTGATAGACCCCCAAAGGGTAGACATGTAGGTCTAAGAGATGAAAAAAATCAAAGACATGATCTCTTGACAGAATTATATAACCTTCTCACACTGCCTCTGAACCTCATTGAATTCTCGAGGTGACAGAAAGTTGGCAAGCAAAGTGGAAGCAGCTGCTGGTGATGGCATGGCTGAGATCTATGAATCTGTTCCGAGTGATCAATGGCTGAACGCTCAACAGCCAGAGCCATTGATCACCACCCTGACCCCAGCTCCTGCTAAGTCCAGCAGGTTGCTGGGGAGGCTTTCAGCAGCAGGGAGTGCAAAATGGAAAGCAGGACATGAACAGCAAAGGGAGGAGAAAGACAGAGGCACAGACCCTCCTCTTGAAAGCTATTCAGGAAATTGTAAAACTCAATCCTATGTGCACGGTACTTGATCACATAGAAGTTTTACTTAAGGTGCATGTCTGAATAAGTGCAAGAAATTCTGTTCCTACATAGTCTGGGAAGCCCACCTTCCACAGAATTTCAATAAATGCCAGAGGTTTAGTTTCTCCATGCAGCTTTGGCTGTCTCACCTATAATATACACACGAACCTTAGTTTTTACACCCTGATTTTTCAAATGTTGCATGTAATAAATAAAATACTGACATGCAGTATATGCCAAATTTTGCCAAAGAAAGCAACACTATAGAAAGGGTACAAGTGAGTTTTACTAAATGCATTTTACTCATACTCAAAAATACTTTAACAATTGAATTGTTTCACAAAAGGAACTAGTTCAACACAGTTGCATCATGAAAAATTACTTTGTAAGAATGGAAGAATAGATTTCCACATGCTTTAAGTCTCGTAGGATTTATCCAATTTTCTCAGTTCACTAATAAAAATATATTTTACAGCTTTTGACTGCAAAACTTGGAAAACTCAAATGGTCTGCAAAAGACCAGGCAGGGTTCCTTCTCTCATGCATCTTGCTATTACTAAAGATGCTCCCAGTTAAACATTAGCAGTTTTTCTGCTACCCTTCATTGGGATAATGTGATTTTATTATAGTACAGAATTTAAATGCACTGTGATTGCATAAATTTCATTGTTGATACAGTAAGTTATGCCAAAAGACAATTCACTTCACTCCATCATAAATGGGAATAAAACCACTTTTTCCACTAAAGTAATCATACATGAATGTGGATGTACACAAGGGGCCTGATCCAGAAGTAAAAGTCTCTCCCAATAACTAGAAATCTCGATTAAGTCCAAAGAGTAGATCTGTTGAGCAAAACCAGTACATTTTACATTGGTGCTTTTAAACATGGAAGTGCCCTATAAAGGCAGAAGTATTTGAGGCTATTGTTTAATTTAAGGTTAGATTTGTTTCACAGAGCTCTATTCTGAAGGAAAAATAGTTTCATATATACAAATTGTTTAGTTTCATATAGGAAAAACAATATGAATCTCAGCTACTTGCATTTAATATTCATGAAGTGGTGAAAGTGCTGACCAAGCCACTGTCTGTCCAGCCACCAGTCATGGCTAACCCAGGAGGTCCCAATGGACAAGAACTAGAAAGGAGAATCCAGGGAGCTGCAGGTCTGTCAGTCTGACCTCTCTGCTGGGGAAGGTGATGGAGCAGATTATGTTTAGTGCCATCAGACAGCAGGTGCAGGACAATCAGGGGATCAGGCCCAGCCAATGTGGGTTTATGAAAGGCAGGTCCTGCTGGACCAACCTGATCTCCTTCTATGACAGGGTAACCTGCTTAGTGGATGAGAGAAAGGCCACGAATGTTTTCTGCCTAAACTTTAGTATATCCTTGACAGTTTCCCACATTTTCCTGAACAAACTGCCTTCCCATGGTGTGGATGGATTAAAAACTGGTTGGATGGTTGGGCCTAGAGAGTGCTGGTGGACAGAGCTACACCCATGTGGTGGCTGGTCACTAGTGGCACATCCCATGGCTCAGTACTGGGGACAGTTCTGTTTATTATCTTTACTGATGATCTGAACTAGAGGATTGAGGGCACCGTCAGGCAGTTTGCAGACACCACAAAGTTGTGTGGGTGTCCATCTGCGGGAGGGCAGGAAGGCCCTGCAGAGGGATCTGGATGGGCTGGCTGGATGGGCTGAGGCTGATGGTGTGAGGTTCAACAAGGATCAGTGCTGGTCCTGCATTTGGGTCACAACAACCCCAGTGCAGCACAACAGCCTTGGGACAGTGTCTGGAAAGCTGCCCAGTGGAGAAGGACCTGGGGACCCTGTTTGGCGGCAGCTGAACATGAACATGAGCCAGCTGTGCCCAGGTGGCCAAGAGGCCAAGGGCCTCCAGGCCTGTGCCAGCAGTGGTGGGGCCAGCAGGAGCAGGGCAGGGATTGTCCCCCTGTGCCAGCAGTGGTGGGGCCAGCAGGAGCAGGGCAGGGATTGTCCCCCTGTGTCAGCAATGGTGGGGCCAGCAGGAGCAGGGCAGGGATTGTCCCCCTGTGTCAGCAATGGTGGGGCCAGCAGGAGCAGGGCAGGGATTGTCCCCCTGTGCCAGCAGTGGTGGGGCCAGTAGGAGCAGGGCAGGGATTGTCCCCGTGTGCCAGCAATGGTGGGGCCAGCAGGAGCAGGCAGGGATTGTCCCCCTGTGCCAGCAATGGTGGGGCCACACCCCGAGGGCTGTGTCCTGGTTCTAGGCCCTCAGTTCAGGAAAGACATTGAGGGGCTGCAGTGAGCCCAGAGAAGGGCAATGGAGTTAGAAGAGAGAAGTGACGGAGGGAAATAGAGGTGTTGAGCCTGGAGAAAAGGAGTCTTGGGGAAGACCTGACCATGGTACGGTTACCTGACATGTGGTTGTACATGTGTGTGAGTCAGTGTGTTCTGACAAGTACCAAGCAATAGGACAAGAGGAAGTGGCCTCCAATGGCACCAGGGGAGGTATAGAGTGGATATATTTCTTCACTGAAAGGGTGGTCAGGCATTGGAACAGACTTGCCAGGGAAGTGGCTGAATCACCATCCCTGGAGGTAGTTAAAAAGCCTGTAGATGTGGTACTCAGGAACATGGTTTAGTGGTGGACTTGGCAGCATGAGGAGAATGATTTGATTCAATGATCTTGAGAGTCCTTTCCAGTATAAACATTATATGATTCTATAATACCAATTAGATTATAAGACTGCACATGGAGTCAAAATCCTCAAAGCAGAAAAGATTAATTCATATTTTCACCAGGAGAAAGCCACATCCTATTTGTTGTGTTATTCTGGTGCATAAGTTGATACTTTTTTTTCTATTTTCACATATTTCCTTTCATTATATAGCACTTGTACTATAAATATAGCTGTTATTAAGATATAGTTTCCAAGTACGAAGAATCAGAGGAAGACATGCTTTCTTTTGTCCTGGTGGAAATGGGGAGCGCTTCCAGTGGTACCATTGGGATTACAGTATTGTAAAAACGAGACAGAATTACATTCCTAATCTTCCTTCCTGCCATGGCATAATATCCTTGTCTCCATGTCCAAATGCTCTTTCATTTTTGAGCACTTCTAAGTCAGCAAAGATGCATTGTTGTGGTGATAACTGTTGGATAACACTCATGAAAATAACTAAATTAACTGGTTGGAGTGCAGTTCCTTATTTCATTATGTGCGTGCCTGTGATACTGAGCCATGTCGTTTCTCTTTCTCAGCACATAACACGTAATAATTTGCACAGCAAATTTTTTCACTGTGAGATACCTTGTTTTAAGGTTTGAATGAAGGGTAGTAATAAACCTAGCAATTTTACTCACAAAGATAAATAATTATTCAGTTTGATCACCTTTATCTCTAATGAGTGCACCCATTTGCACCTGGATAAAATGTGCTTTTCAAATCCAAATTTAGTATACATTTAACACATGCCACTACCACTGTAGTTGTTTATGATTCTGTTTTTAATCTCAGTGTGCAGAATTTTGGCCATGTCAGTTCTGCACATCTCAGGTGTCCTTTATAGGGTCTCATTGCATCTGCCAGTCCCAAAAAAACCCTCTCTTGCACTTAGCTTTATAAATACTCTATCAGAATAGATTTTTTTACAAAGGTTCTCAAAGCTGATCTCACATACTCCACTGATTGCAGATTTTATGAGATGTGCTTGTCAGCAAACCTACCTGCTATCACATTTCTGGCCTGGGTAGATATCTCTCTCCTTCTGGACTCTTCTGTTATGTATTCCCTCCATCCCTCTGCATTCAGTCCTGTAGCTTAATGACTTTTACAGAAATTCTCTTAATTTTTATCTTAGAGGCTGAAAAAATACTCATGTCATTTTGCTTGAAATTCATAGCACCTATATGTTTTGGATTTTTTTTTTTTAATTACATTTCTTGCAGTGGAAATGGGAGCACAGTCAGTTGGCCCAGAGGAACTCCAAGACACCCACAGCTGGATAAATTCTTGCTGTTCACTTCTGTCTTGCCTGTAGGCATTTTTTAACAGTTTTCAGTTCATGTGCACTTTTACCTCTTGTTTAATTTTAATTTGTCTTACAACATAATAATACCTTTAGGGAGTATTAATGTTACAGTAAGAGCATACATAAATTCTGTGTATACATGTACATATTTTGTGTGTGTGCATAACATACACAAAAACTGGGCAGTGCCTCCCCTGTAGTAGTTCTACTCTCTAGCTTGGTTAAACTTAAAAAAAAATAATATGGTCACTTGCATAAACATTTATTAGGCTTTACAGAAGGGGTGTTTAAACTCAAGTAGAGTTGGAACTAAGTGACTAGAGAAGTGAGCAGAAAATGCTGCAAGCAATATACCAAGCAAGGAGTCTTTACCCCAAGGAGAGGAAGGAGAATTTGTTGAGCACCTGGAAGTGGGAATTAAAAAAATAAAAGTCTTCAGAGTTTTACTCAGCTTTTCAATTTTCCTGTCATCCTACCCTGTCTCTCTGTCACACAAATTCCTCCCTCTTTGGCACCCATATGAGAAATGGACCTGCAGCAGCTGCAGGTGCCACACTCCACGTCCTCTTCTTGAAGACAAGATTTTCAGGCTGCAAAAAGCCAGGGTCAAGAAAACAGGCACTTCTCCTAAGGAAATGTTTGATTTGGATGCTCTGTGATGAATACCTGGATCACAGCAGCTCTTGGAGAAGTGGGAGGGACAACTGCTGGGCAGTGGGAGGATGCCAGGAGCTGTGCTTGTGCTGCAGGGAAGCAGGAGAGTTTTTAAGTTATGAAGAATGTAGTTTATTATACTCAGAATGAGGGAAGGGGTGGGGTTGACAGACTGAAGAAAAATCTCCTTAGAGGGGGAATCAAAGGGGGGAAGGAAACAAACTATTACTGAAAAATAGAGGCAACCCACAGCAAAAATTTGTAAACTGCTGATAAGAAACCTAGTGAGAACTGTGTATCCCCTACAGAACTGTGTGATGTGCCTTCGTTTAGAGATTACATTGCATCGAACTCTACTGTACCCTGTGGAAATCTCATCCTCACCCAAAACTGATTTGAAAGTGTTTTACTTTTGATTGTTTCACATAAACACAAACAGGTAAAGAGCTTAATAAAGTTTAAAGTACTTTAGCAAGTCTGCTTTTTGTATAGGTATCTTTTCCTCAGTGAGCATATTTGCATGTGAATCCCTCTCTTTTTTGTACACTTTTGTTATTTAATGTTACTGCTACTGTTCATTTTCTTATCTCATTGCCATTTCCAGTAAATTGTTCTTATCTCAGCACGTGATCTTTGCCTCTTGTGCCTCCATTTGGAGAGGGGAGGGGAAGGCTAAGGTGGATTTATTGAGAGCACCAAATTGGAGACCACCATTTCTAAACCTCGACAATCTTTTACATATTTTCCTGTTTATAAAGTATTCAAACAAGGAATTTATTGTTTGGCCTATATTTCCATTTTTATTACATAGATAATTTCAGAAAAAAAGTACTATTATTATAAAGACTATGTAACAGATTCTCAGCTGGTGCAAATCAGCATAGCTCTTCCAAAGTTACATGAATCAACACTCAAGTGGAAGAAATTATAATACAAACATTTTGTACTCTTTACTTATTCACAGATATTGAAACTTTTAGGTTTAAAATTTTGGGCTTTAAAACAATTTTTCTTTTCCAATACAATTTCAAAAACTGAACTTTAAAAGATCTTTGCATCCCCTATGGTACAGTGTTGTTTGTTATATATTGTGTATAGTTGTATATAAAGCTCATATTAGATATACAAAGTTGCAAGGGTTACTTATTTTAAACTACTGAGAGCAGTCCTGTAATCTGAAATAGTTTTTATTTTATATTATATTAATTTATTTATATATAATCTGAAATAAATTTTATTTATAAGGTTAGACTTATTAATTTCAAAGACAGACTATATGAATGTACATCTCTAGAAGTACTGCTGTGAAAAAACATTGTAGATTCTGTAACTTTTAGCTTTTTCATCAGAATACTGAAAAAATAACAATTTCACTGGTTGATTGTGAGACAGTGCTATCATATGACATAGGCCCACAAAGGTTAGGCTTTGGTACTGGAGCTGGAAAAGTCTCCCCAGATCCATAAGAAACATCCCATATAACATGAGCTTCCTTGTAATTTATGAGCAGATCTTTGTCATGTATGGAAAGCACAGTGTGCACAGGTTTTCCTCTATTTTCCTAATGAATTGACACTTTATAGTTTTTGGTATCTTGAGCTATGAAGCCTCTAGAAAATCTGCTATGGCTCACATGGAGATATAAGTGTAGAAAGAGACTTCATGTTGCATGGTCAGGGAGGTTGATCAGATTTGTTATCATTGACAAGATGTGGAGTGGTTCTGACTCTGACTCTGTTATACCTCTCTGGAACAAAATGATCCAAGACAACTCTGTACTTACCCAGGTTTTCCAAAATCTTTAGGACAGCAGTAATCTGAGACCTTATTTAAAAGTGGACTGTGATAGTTGATTACATGCAAACAGATGAACAGCTATGAAAAATACATCTAGAACAAGAAGCAGTATAGAATGTTTTCTTTAATGCAAAAAAGCAAAATTGAGTGTCTAAAGACAATCTTCAGAATATGTGGAATTATGCTTTAATGCTTTATGCCTATCTCACTTTCCTAAATGTTTGACTATAATCCAAACAAATTAAATCCTTCTAATGCACTTCTGTGTTTTTCACCATAGACACTAAGGCAGCATTAGGAACTTATCTCTGTTTGCCCTTTACCTTAATGGTGACATGTTAGCAAACCAGACAATATTCTATGTCAGAAATATCAAGATTTCCCATAACCTGAATTTAGTAATCCCCATGTACTCTTAGCTTCCTGACTCTTTTTACTGTCTGCATTTCAATAAGGAGTCCCTACTATCTGCTCATCACTTCTAATTACTTTTATTTTAGCCCATGTTCCTGGTTCCTGGGCCAAGAACTTTAAAGAACTATGATGTACTCTGACGAAGCATTTAATCAGGGCTGAGTAATCCAGCAAAAAGCTTTTCAGGGCAGGGTGGAATATGGGAGGAACCATATTGTCTGCCCAATTATTATGTTTCCTTTTGTCAGCCCTGAAAGAGTTCCTGCAGGGACCAGAAGACCTGCCCTTTGCTTGATGGGAAGAATTCCCCAGTGAGTAGAAGCCTTGGGAAAAGGGAATGGTGGCAGAAGACAACATAATATCAAGTGAAGTAGGGAAGAAACAGTGGCAGGGAATCACACACACTTTTCAACTCCTAAAGCTTTGGTCATAGGAGTGCAAAACTCTCTAGAAATACTTGTGGCTATGGGTGAGGGGTAGAGGAAACCTAAAGCATTAATTCCTAAGAGGTGTTATCAGATGCATCAGGGTTTGGCTGTAAATTTGACTACATTGCTGTGGTGCACAGAGAAATGAGTGAGGAAATATCTGATTAAAGTGTACATTGCTGCTCAGGCAACTGAATGTTGCCATAGCAATTGAGATGAAATGTGCAAAGAAGTGAGATAATTAAATCTAACCCCTTTAGTAGTTTTGATAGTCAATGCACTGCCAATAGGAAAAGTTATCTACAGCATTAAAGATAAAACATACTCCTTGTGGAAGTTCTCCTTGCTGGTATTTTGTTGCTCTCTTTTTAAATACTTTGCTCCAGGTACCTAATTTGAATGTTCTCTTTAATAATCAAATACAGTTTTGACCTTGGTCAAAAGCCTAGGACTTTTGCTGACTTACTGTACTATGGGAAGCGTGTACACAGAATATCCAGAAAGTTTTATTCACCCTTCCTCTGCATGCAGTACAGGCAGGCCCAGGCTGGCACCTCAGAGCTTACAGTTCAATAATATCTAGAACGTGCTGCCCTCTTCAGGAGCCCGTGATCAGAAATGGGCAGTTTTGTTTCATGCTCCAGAAACTGCGCTGAACAAACAGGAACTACAGGGCTGAAGTTGTTTTTTATTTTTTGACATTTGTAGTGCCAGTGCCAGAGGCACTGAAGACAGTTATAACCTAAATAGACAAATCTGATTTTTTAGAAAGGGGATCAAAGATTTGTTAGTATTTCTTTAAATTTGAGAGCTGGGTGATCATACACTTAGCCAGACAGTTACTTATTTCAGCCAGTGAAAACAAAATCCAGGAGAAGCCTTGACTCACTTCTTCTAAACTAGTAATTCAAGCAGCAAATAACCTGCTAATCAAAATTATTTGTGTCCAAAGAGTTTGAACACTAGCCATCACACTAAACTTACTTACTTTCATGTGCTCTGATCATCTGGAACCATCTAAGTGCTTAAACTATGATTTAGTAGAACATTAAACCATATACTTAACTCTAAGCACAAACATTGCTGCAATGCCTTCAGGAGGACACTCGTGTGAAAGTATTGAACAACTCATGTGTCAGCCTGGTGGATTGCATACCTGGCTGATAGGTGGGGACAGGCCCACAATTTTCAGTTCATATCTTACAACACTGTAAGTTACATTCTAGAATCTTAATAATTAAGCAGGTAAGAACTAGAGACAAAATCTTTTGTGAATTATAATTCCTTTTGAAGTCAATGAGAGCTTTTGTTCATTTATGATGTAGTGACATTTTATTGGTATACAAATAGTTTTGGAAAAAGAAAATCACAGCTTTGTGGCAAGGTGACTCAAAAGCTGTGTGGAGGAAAGGGAGCTATTACTTTGGTGAAATGAATCGATTTTTTTTTTGTGAGAGTCCCAAACAGGCAGTTGATAAATGTATACCTCACTCAAACAGCATGTTTGCAAACTCAGAGGGCTGAGGAGCAGAGATCTCTGGGAAGCACACAGAAACCAGTGCTTTGTGGGAGCTTGGCTCCACTGAAACAGATGTTCAAAGGATTTATTTTGAGCTTACGTGAAATATTGTTTGTTTGGCTGAAAGGAATCCTGTTTTCCTGTGTTTTATAAAGGAAGCAAAAGAAATATCCTATGCTACATCTGAGTGAGGCACTTTGAAGGAGGTGTAGCCCATGTAGAAAGCCCAAAAGGAGCTTTAAGCCACCTCTGTGGATGCTGAGATTCAGGGCTGCTACAGGCCAGTGAATCCTCATGTGAGCTAGAGCAGCCCTCAGGGACTGCTCTAATTTACACAAGCTTAGCCAGGCTCCTGTTTCTTGTGCTGCATGCAATCTACATTAGGTCTGAATTTCTGCAGCACTGCACACCCTGGAATCTCCCTTTTTGCCCAAGGTAAACTCCTTGAACGGAAATAACTTTTTTTCTGTACTGGGGAATTCTTCTCTATCTGGAGTCTCCCTTTCCTTTAAATACCTGCAGTTCATCCAGTGGTACATGTGCTCATGGTGAAAACCTGGAATTGATCTATCATTTATCTGAGTTTTTACTTTTCTTCTTTAAAGATAATTGTCCTACTTAGACCTCAACATTTCTTTTTGTAAGTGGCTTGTGACTGCATCTCTTCGTCCTAGTAACATTTTCTCAACATAATATTTAATTAAATTCCTTAATTCTCTCCCTTGCATGTTTACTTAAAGATTTAATTTTCTCAAACAGTGAAAACAATTAAGAATAATAAGTGGGTTTTAAGTGTTCTTCCTTTTTTGGCACAAACCTGTTTTACCTCAGAAAACTATATATGTGGCAGATTCTGTACCTAGGTCTGGCCATTTCAGCAGGAGTAAAGCTGTATTCTGTGTGAGAAATGATCACAGAATTTAGCCTATTATCCTGTCAACTTTTTATTCTCAAAGGGCACAATTGGTACATATAGCACATGAAATCACAGAGAAGCTCTGTGTAGGTACTGAGGGAAAGTGATCACTCCCTCTCTGTTCAGCCTTTGGTACAGGGAATGGTAGCAGTGATTAATTTCTTTCTAAAGAAAACAGAATGGCCATGATGTCAGGTGTGAAACAGGCTGAAAGGGAGGATAGGAAAGAAGGAAGTGAGGAGAGTTAAGCAGTATCCATGCTTTCATTTTCACACCATGGTTAGAGCATGCTGATGAGGTGTGGGTTGTACTCAGTACTCCCTCAGGACCAATCTGACCATTGCAAACTTAGAACTTGTGAGCAATATTATTCTGAAGCAAAATGTAAAGGTTGATTAATTGTTTTAATAGTAATTAAATTTTTTCAATAACTAATTCAAATTTCTCAGTGAGTTAGGAAGAAAGCCTTTAACGTGTCATTGATAACTGTCTCTTCTGATCATAACCCTTTATGTTCCTCATGTTTTCTCCCACTCCATAGCAGAGTGACAGCAAGTCCATGGTTTTGTTTTTAAAAATCCAGTCACAAGTTGGATGCCAAGATCCTATGTCTGTATTTTGTGAACACTATGCATATAAATTCCAACTGGCATGCAGTTCTAAATACAGATATGCACAATAACTTGTGCTTTTTTAAATCCAGTACCTGCTAAGTACATATAATACATATTTGGAACTGCATTAAAGTATTGGTCTATGATTTGAACATGTATTTTCATTTTTTGTTTTGATGCTGATGCACTGTTTGGCAGTTAGAATCCCTGCAGATTAGAATATAATAACTAATAACACTTTCTTTGCTTTCTAGGGTCTTTATGGCAGAATGATGAATTCCATCTTTTCCGGAATGGTAAGCAAAAAGCTTTTTCTGTTTCTGATAACACAGAACAGAAGGTAAATTCTTGTAAGAAAGGGTTGCCAAATTGCTTGAGAAATAACTGTACTGTACAATTTCATAATTATATGGCTTATACAGCTGAAAATATTTGAATATTCAAATCCTGTAAGCTACCTAGAAAAGATTTGCAGAACATTATACCAATTACTTAAAAGAAAATATGTGAGGATTTACATCCTTGTTAGAAATGTTGATGACCACAGAATGCCCAACTGTTCATTTTTAAGAGCAACTACTTGTAATGTATAAATTCCCTTAAATATAACTATCTCTCTTCTTTAGGCTGAAAATGCATGGCTTTCATAGTGTGTTGCTATTTGAACTGTATAAAATTGATCTTTATTTATGTTTCACTAGAGCTTTGCTGTATGTGTGAATTTAAAAATGTGTAGCTTACAAACACAGGCATCACTTCTGCATGCTATCATGTTGTTTTAAAAAGATGGTTTCATCTTTTTTTTTTAATGTCTGAAAAAGGTAGCATTTATTTTGCCCCTTGATCATAACATCTTTACAATCAAATAATAAAAAAAAATCCATTATACTATATGTGTAAAGGTCATCCTAAAATAACACTTCTGAACAAACTACTGAATCCTATGAGTACATTGCTGAGGAGAAATGTTTTCCAGCAGGTCTTGGGCATTCACTTTACAAAAAATATCCTTTCCCACTACATAAAAATGCAGTATGAAATCAACATAAAACCATCATGAAGTGAAACTACTGTGGAAACTAAAGTGGAAAGAAATGTTACTTGAAAAATATCTCAGGGAAGCACAAGTTCTGACTTAAAAAGTGCTTCTTAATGTTACACTTGAAAGATCTTCCATCTTCCGTCCCAAAAAGAACTCAAAACTCCATAAAAAAAAAGTAGATTATTCACAAAATCTAATGCATCAGAGTTTAAAACAATGGTTCGAAATATGTGGAACAGATTTTTTGCTGTATCTGATAGGAGCAGTATTGAAATATGTTCAAAAAAACCAAAAGCAAATTACAAGTTTTATGATGACATTTGAGAATTGTTTCTGATCAACGGGGAGGGTTAGTTGTTCTTTGAAACTTTTTTCTAGGAAAGTAAAACCTGCAGGTGAAGCTGTTTTGGTGCTTGGTGTTGATCTGTAGCTCTACCCCTCGGATAATAGCAATGAGGTTTGCTTTGGCAAGGCCTGAAATGCACTTTTACCTGCCTGCTCAGAGGGAAAGAATGGGGTATTTCAGAACTATCATGCCTGCAGATCCTTCAGGGGCATATCTGTGATTAAAGAAAGGGAAAAGTCATGTTAAACCAGGGGTGGGGGGGGACATAAAAAAGAAAAATAAAAGAACAGTCCAAACAGGCATGAGAACTACACTTAACCTCTTTCATCCACAAACATAAAAATGTTCAAGAAGAACTCAAGAGTCATTTTTTAATCTAAGAGATTAACTGTGTGACAGTTAAGTATGTTTGGGATTAAACCATCAAAGGGCCTGCCTCTTCTGTGTCTATTTGCCTATTAGCAGTGGGCCCTTGGCACAAGGATTGTATGAAGGTTGCAGCCACAGACAGACACTTGTACTGCATACACCCTTCTCTGCAATGTTCATTAGACAAAAATATTGTCAAAGGTAAGTGTTTACCAGCAGCTTTAGTTCTCCTTAAAACCATTTTAGCCTGAGGCTGATTTTGTGAAGAAGGCTTGGGGGAAGGGAAGAGAGGCACGGCATTTCATTTTTTCATGAAAACAAATGTATTCAGCCAGTATCCTGATCTGAGGTAATTTTTAACTCTAAATTTGCATGTTAAGTGAAATTATAATTATTTTTATTTTGAGGCTAAATGTGTGATTTAATCTATAAGTGAAGCAGATAGGACAAAAGCTTGGACTTTAAGGGTTACTTCAACAGAGACAGTAAAATCTTATTTTGAGTAGAATTAATTTTTATACATATAAACATGTATACCTCAATGAATTTTCTCTCTCTGCCTAGGAGTCCAGGGTTACTCTCTTGATTATGGATTTCCTTTATGTAAATATTATTTCAAATATAAATATATTTGAAAGTTCGGTATCTTCTGTTTAAGGAATGTGAAACTGAGCTTCGTCACATTACTTCCTTTTAACATGGCAAAGCTTTCTCTAATCTCAAAACCAAGATAAATATCACAGGATAAAATAAATTGTTGAATATATAATTAATATCGCTTTAAGAAAATATTCTTACCTTCTCATTTCTAACTCTACCTCTGCTTAATGTATGAAGATTAAATGCACATTACTATGAGCAGTCATAACATCTAGATTTTAATCTAAAAATGGACTTTTTTTCTGTATATGTTAATAAATGATCTGTTGCCTCAAATTATTTCTAAATATGTGCCATTTTGTGGTAGCATTCCATCAAATATATAAACATTTTCTCATAAATTTTTAATTCCACAAGTTTTAATATATGGAAAGTCACGTCAGATTAACTGAGAACATAAAAGACCCACTAACACACACGGAAGACAGCTGCAGCTAAAAACAGAAGGAGACAAAAAAATAGTTCTCACTTTCTTCTCAATTAAAACTCTGCAATTATTCTTCGAGATTATAGATCTCTATTGGGATTCTGGTTATACAGAACTTTTTGGTTCATTTCACAGGAATAATATTCATCTTAATTAGCAAAAACAATTGATGGGCTTTTCTCTTTTTTCAAGAGGGAGTTCACTTGGTGTACTGATTACGAGTAGTAGATTATCTTGATAAATTAAAAGTTCCTGTCTTTCTGAACAGCAGCTGAATATGTTAGCTGTCTTCAGCCTTGTAGCTTCTTTGTTAGACATCACCTTGTTGAGACAGAATGACTTACTTGGTAAGTGGTTGACCCGATTTTTTGTCTGGCACCCTAACATTGCTGGGCATTGTGCCAAGATGGATTCTGTAGCTATTTATGACGGCATTCAAGGTTCTACTATGCAAATCACAACTATTAGCCAAAAAAGCAGAGCAGATTTGATTCTAAATATTTCCATAGCTCACAAGGTCAAAGCATTTGTTTTCACAATTTTAAAATGTAGTTGTGTAAGTAATGATCAGTAATGTTTAAAGAGATTGTCACCTTTAACATTTTATTTAGACTGATTCAGGCAGTACATAAACATTTTTCCTCATGTGCTACAAAATACTTGTATGGAGCACAGGAAGAAGAGAGAGGAGCTGAAGTGAAAAAAAGTTTCTTATTTTATCTGTGTGTGACCAGTTTAGCCGCACCACACAGAATTACAGTTAAGAAAAGTAGAAGGAAGATGAACTGTGAAAAAACATCTTTGGAGACTGCAGCCTTCCTCCATGGTCATCCTGGTGCAGCTGCCTGAGGGAATGGCACAGAAGGGCAAGGACCAGGAGCCTGCCCTGCCCACAGTGTGGGCACACCCACATTGCCTGCACCTCCTTGCTGGGCCTGAAATCAGGCCTGAATCCCACACCAGGCCCTAGGCAAGCTGTATTCACCATGAATTCAGGTCTTTTGCCAGACCTGATTTCATCCAGCATCTCTCTGGTGGATTGTGCTTGCAGGCAGGTTCAGGGCACCGTGGCCCCATAGAGTTGCTCTTGCAGCACTCAGTGAAATGGTGGTGCTGGGTGCTGGACTTCAGCTTGGAGATTTCTGTGGGGTTTGGTGTCCTCCCCCCATTCCCATGACATTCAACCCCCACTGAGACTGAAAGGTAAAAGTTGTGTAATTTTAAAAGGAGGTAGTGCTACAGCAGCTATTTGGGATAGGTTTGCCATTTGCTCTGTGTACTCTCCAGTGTCCATTCTGATTTGCATCCTTTGGTAGGCATTGCTATCATCCTGCAGAGAAGCTCTTGTTTTGTCTCAGTTCTACAAAGTAATAGTGAAAACATATTTACAAAACTAGCACTGGTATATGTTATGTAGTAAGAACTGTGTCTACAGAAAATTGAAATGTGATTTAAACACATATAAAAATGATTACTCGTAAGCAGAAATTGAAAAGAGGTTATGTGCACAAGTTGTTACAAGATGGATTTTAAAAAGACATATATCTCTACCATATTCTAATTTCCTGACAAACCTAACAAAAGCATTAATAAACCTTACACATGTATCAACAAACTTACCTATTAAAAATACTCAATTACAAAATAATAATTCCATTCATCCAACACCTAAAGATTCCTCAGCAATATAATACAAACAGGCAATAGGTAATAAATAATATAGAATATAGAGGCATGGGCATAATGACAATATAGACTATATATAGTAGTCAATATAGTAAATTGAGATATTTCCTTTTAAAGAAAAGAGAAGCAGATTTAAAACCAGGCAGAGTCTGTTTTCTAGCAGGGGTTTGGGCATCCATTGGATTAGGTCCTCAGACAGAATCTGAGGTGGGAGCACATGTGCCTTCATCAGACAAGCATCCATCACATAACACCAAGGGTGGATAAAGGCTGCTTAATTTATTGATGGTAATATAAAATAATTAATAAGGCTGAACCACTGGTTCAGAGTATTTCTTTGACCAAAATAAAGGGTTAACACAAAAAACCTAAACCAGTTAATTGTTTTACCAGTTTGCCCTATCAGTCAGCAGTTTTCTTTATAGTTGTAAAACAAAAAGCATTTTTAAAATATTCTATTGAAAAAGAATATGAGTGTGAGTTACCAGTGGCTGAGCATAGTTTTCATTTGTGCAATGCTTTTTATTCATCACCCGAGTTCTGTGGGTTGTGGTGAAGTAATGTTTTCCAGCAGAAGGGAAAGAATTACAGGAGAAATGTGAATCAGTGCAGAATAAGGCCAATTAAGATAAAGTAATTGGTCAAAGTCTGATTTCTTTGTTTTACTTACCATCCACTCAGAGCAGGGCTCATTGATCTTTCTGAGGTTACTTCCTTTACAAACTGCAGGACTGAGAGTGTAAGGCTTCCCTGAATCATCTGTAATAGTATAACCCCATAATTCCAACAAGGTGTGAAAAAGGCTTCCCACAAAGTAGGGAAGATATTTTAAAGTGGGACAAAAAATGTAGGTTGAATTGAGAATATGGAGATTTCCCATCAAATTCATAGGATTTGTACAAAGAAGTAGAATTTGATCCTCATTAATACAATACAAAGCCTTGGAATTTATTCATTGCTAAACTTCTGTGCTTTAGCCAATTCTTTTTTAAAGAGTCCCTTTTCCAGTGGGAGTCACAGAGCCCTGTGTTAAGGTAAACATTAGCAACTCTGTCCACAGGCAAACCTAAATAATACTCAAGAAACTAAATCCAAGACATTAGTGATAAAAATACTTAGCGTGTATTTGTTTCCTAGGAGCCTACATGGAAATTGAATTCCGCTGAGCTGCACTCACACAGAACAGAATTCAATTAAAAAAAAATCCACCTGAATTCCATGCTGTGAAAAGCCCTTGCAAATTTATTTTAGGGACTTCGGGTGTGGAGCCTGGACACAGTTTTATTTTATTTTTTAATGGAATCAGCCTTAATGTCTAAGGTTATTCTTTACTTGCCTCTGCTGAACAGTTTTCACATATAAGCCAATGGAGGACAGCTCGTTATTAAAGAAGTCAGCAGGTGTCCTGTGCTCTGAAACATATTAAATAAAGAACTCAACGGGATCATGTTGACTGTGAGCTCCACAAAGAAATTAAATAATGAAGACAGCAGCTTTTCAATGAAGCCAGGTTTTCATAAGTATAAAAGTCTTGTCACAAGGTTGAAGGTTCTCCTATATGTTTTTACTGGAATTTCTATTCTGGAATTTTCTGAAAATGGGCAGTCTATAGATTTGAGACACTAAAACTTCCTGACCAGAACCTTGTGTAATAGAGAGATATCAGAGTGGCAGGAACTGAATAGTCCAAATCTGCTCTTCTCTTCATACTTCCATTGTTCAACAAAAAAGCCATTGCAAAATGGCCTTGTCATTATTCTCAAGTTTGTTGAAGTGTCTTACCCATGTCAATATTAATATGAAACACTCCTGCAAAATACAAAAAAATAAACCAAAACAGGAAAGGGTCCATTATATTTTTAGTTAATATTTTTTCAATGTATGAAGTCTTCCAGCCACAGAAACATTTAAAATACAATCCGCTTTTCAATTTAAATATCTTTTTGGATAAGATAACTTTAAACTTTATTAGAAAGTTTAAGAACTAATATAAACACAATTTTGAACTTCCTATTTATTCTGAGTTGTTGAGTAATTGCACCAGACAACTGTTTTTAGAGTGGTCTTTAATATAAGGATTTATTGGGTGTTAATGTATTAAAAATTTTGTCATGCAGTAATTGTTTGAAGAAAATTGACAATTAAGAAACCTAACTAAGTTTCTTTTTGAAGAAAAATTAAACTTAATTTAATTCTCTTTGGAAAAATAAAAGTTGACTTCAATAGAAGTAGGTCTGGGCAACTCAGAGTTGATTGGAAAATAAATTATCCTAAGTGCATCCAGACTCACCGAGCATCTTTAAGAAACAGAGTGTTCATAATGAACCCAAGTCTTCTGACAGCTTAATATGACTTTAAAATAACTAATATGGAAAAATATTGCAAAACCTTTGTTGACCAGGTGTTTTCCCTTTTTATCAATACAATATATTCCTGTAATGGCCATCCCATGCTCTGTCATTAAAATGTGAGTTTTCCTTTCAGGTGCTTTGTCTCAGACATATGGAATTCTCATCTGCAGTTTTTACCTCCAGCCTTCCAAGTTAATCACTCAGGGCTTCTTGAAGAACAGTTTGCTGAAAATGCAATTCCACAATCTGGGCCTCAGTGAGCTAGTATGAATTTATCAAAACAATTAAAAACTTCTCTAAAACTCCCCACTAATTTTAATACAAGATGACACATTTCCCTATATTTGTGATTTCTAAGTTAATGTTGTTGTTGGGAAAAGGTATTTTCAGGACTGTGGATATGGTCTTGGTTCAGCAGAGGTTTGCTGACCTAGACCCGTGTGTTTGCAGAAGAGGGGCCTCATCTTATGTTAAGTTATGGGTGAAAAGTACAAAGTTCTGATGGCCTGATGCCATTCATTCCTACCAATAATTTATTCCATACTCATTTTTTTCAGGAAGGAAACAAACAATTCTCCAATACTAATTCTCCCCTAGACACAAAGTTGAATTAATTAAAGTGTTTGCCAATCTCTTGTAGTCAGCCTGATGCCTCATGTGTGGGTAATTGTGTGTTTAACAGAAAAATTTCCCAGAAAGTTCAGAGGAAACCACATTTGTCCACTTATATGCACTTCAGCCTCAATGTATGATGAAAAAATATTTTCCCTACCATCTTTTTATTCCAGTTGCCATTGCCAGATCCCTCAGAAAAAAAAAAAATCCATAGTGATCCTTATGCTTCCTTAAATGAGATATGTGCACATGAGTCTGCCTGGGTCAGGAATTCTAGAGTTCCATGACAGCAAGCCAGGCCCAGTGAGGAGCCCCTGCAAGGGACCATGTGCTGGGGGCCAGGGGCACTGCTGGACCCCAAGGCTGAGCCTGGAGCAGCAGCCAGGCTGGCACTGGGCTCACAGTGCCTAATGCTGCAATCCCAGGTCTGACACAGAGCAGGGTGTGGGAACTTACCCTTGGAGATCCCTTGTGTGAGGCACAGATGGCAATCCCTAAGTGTGTTGGAAGAGTGAGTGACCAAATAAATTGAATTCGTTCAATCACTTTCAAGACATGTCATCCTTGTGTAGCATTTTGATCCCGTGCTTGAGTAAATGTATGATTAAATTTTTATTAAAAGGTAATGCTCCTGTTTTAATGATAGTTAATTATATATAATTAAAATGAAAGAATTAATAATATTAAACATTTCATCAGAGGTAAAGATAAATATAAATACATATATTGTAGTATGATTTAATATGAGTGTATAATATTGAGCCTATATTATCTTCAATGCAGTATGTAAAATAGAAAATGAAAAAAATAATACATGAAATAATATTATATTCCAGATACTATGTAAAATAAATGTCTGGTTTATTACTTCTACCTTCATAAAATCCATTTGATTTTTGGAGTGCAATATGCAAAGAATAGTTGAAGTAGTTTTAAATATTCTTATAAAAAGTCCCTATTAAATAGATGCATACACTTCCTTACTAGTCACCTTTTCCTGTGAAAAGTTAATTACAATGGTAAATGACCTACATTTTTGACCACAGAGTCATAGATTACAATGTGGAAATACCTCATTTCTAACTAACATTGAATCCATACATCTTTAGAAGCCCAGCTTCTGATTTTCAGAATCTTTGAAACAGACCTTAAATATTCATACACAGGGTGTTTTTCCTGCATTGCATATATCTGACAGATCTAATCTCATTTTGACTCCTTTAAAAACCTTCAGTGTATAGTGTCACAACAACACAACTTGGTCTCTACCCATAGATACACCTTGTTTTAAATAATAATATTCATTCCAGTTGTGACTTCTGGCATTAGATACAGTGAATCTGTAAAAAAAAATCTCAAGATGTAAAATGCCGTGAATACCTAGAAACTCTGTTCTGTAAAATGCTGTGCCTTAACACAGTGTAATAAGCTGAGAAATGTGTTTGCTTTTTAAATAATTCCTTTAAACGACATTGTTTTAAATCACAGAGATGTTTTGGATTCTGCAAGCTATAAGGAACTAGCATTTTTCTAAGAAGATCTTAAGGCCCTCAAGAATTTTAAGGATTTTTATAAACCTCAGTATGCATTTTTTAGCTAGATTTTGGCACTGTTTCATTGTAACTCCAGTACAACTCAATCGGTTTATTTTATAATTAAAAGCAAGGAAATAGTAACAAAAATACATAATGTATGGTACTCGTGTTTATAATAGAAACATCCATAAAGAAAGAAACATGTTCTAACTCTTCTCATTACCCCAAAGGGAATTGCATCTTTAATCACACAAAGCACAACAGCTTTCTAATTTTGTTTAAAGTGTTTCAGTACTTACAAAAACCAGATCAGGTTATTGTAAATCTAGAGCAAATTAGAATCATTGGCCTCTGCTCAGCTGTATTCAAGAATACTATGTAAATCATAAATTTAATGGCATACTGAGACACACATCTGTTTCTATTTTGTAGAAGTTAATAATCTAACTTCAGAGTATTTAAACATTACTTTCATTAACTGGAAAATTGTGAAAAATAGAGACTGCTGTTAAGTCATGTGTTGCAGCATAATGCTCAGGGAAATATAAAAACTGCAAGTCTATACAGTAAAGCCTAAGTTTCTAAGAGATGTGCCATTGTCTGTTTTGTGACCTTGCAGCTCCTCTGTTTACCAGGGAAAACTTACACAAACAGAGCTGCATTGCTGAGTGGAATCTGCACCTGCACATAGTATATTCCAGTTTGTATTTTTAGTAGCAAATGCCTTTCACAACAAGGAATAGTTGGTGCCTGAATTCCCTAAACTTATATAGATAATGACCTAATGGCTTTTCCTATACTTAGCGTTCTAAATCCAGGTAAATAACCGGCAGATCAATATACATATCGCAACTGATCTTATTTTTGACATTAAAACTGATAAAAATGCTGTACTGAATAAATCAATTCCCAGTACACAGTTATTTTTATAAAACTTACTTTTTGGTCTAGTGTGTACTCTTTCATATAAGTTGCTTCATAATAAAGTTCTTATTAAAGATTAATTAATATATTAATATCTTACGCTATATCACAAATGAGGCATCATGCACAATTTATTTAATTTTAAAAGAACCAATTGTGTGTGATTTGTTGGAGAGACACATCAGTATTTTCAACTTTTTTTGTTGTTGTAAAGACAATAGTTTTATGTATAAAAGTTATGTCACAAATGTAATTTCTAACAGATTTTTTTCTCTTCAAATAATCTCTTTATTAGAAGACACTCAATCTTTGGGAAGTCAGATGCCATTTATTTGCTGTTTCTCTTGTGCTAAAATTACCTGTGGTAGTAGATACTTTGCATTAGAGCTTAGGGTGCATAAAGCTGAATGGGATTTATGTAAATAACTGTATGAATATGTATCCCACCTTTTACCAGTGCTAATTTCAATGAACTGTATTTGAGAAGGAATTATATTAATATATACAACTGATAGGAAATTTGCACATTAATTTTACTGTCAACAAAAATTCTGATGAAAGCAAATTAAACTGACATAGCCATATAGAGAAGCAACAGGAAGAGAAAACCGAAAGGCAAAACATGGTGCAATGCAAATTTGTGGTTTATTCTTCAGTAATATTCAGTGCTTGCATATGCAAAAAATTCTGCCATTCCTGTGTAAATACATACAGGGTTATCACTTTGCTTTCCAACACTGTCATAAAAATTTAAGTGTCTTAATGATATATTAAAAGGTACTATGATTTTCCAGATATAATACAAAAAGATCATGTTTTGGTGCTGAGTAGTCAACAAACAGCAGCCTGTGTGCACAGTGAGGTGAAGAATAGCATCCTAAATAATTATTGAATACATTTTATTTTTCATAATTAGCAGTAGTGCTAAGCAGTCAATCGATGTTCCTCAAAACAGGAACATGGTACTAATGTCATTCTTAGACTGCAGTGTTTTTAGGAAGGCGTAGCCATACCTTCAATCAGATTCAAGTCTATTTGTCAAAAACATCGAGGTCTGTCAAAAGTAAATGATCATTTAATTAAAGAAAAAAAAGGTGGAATATCTTTGATCCCTATACTTAGCGATATTAATTCTCTGTGCTGCAGGTGTTTGTAATATATAACAAATCATTACCCAAGCAGAGGCTTTTACAGGCGGTTTCAGGGAAGGAAAATGACTGTTCTTTACGGCTGCCAGAGTTACACCTGGCAATGTAACACAAGCACAACAAAATGTGAACTAGAAGATGTAAGCCTGGGAACAAATCTGGGTCTCCCTCTGCATGCTCTGCTGGTGTCAGCTGAGATGGATTGCAAAGCAGTGCCGCTGTACGGAGCTGATGGCGAGGGGAGGGAGACTGAATTTGCTGCTGTGTCTGGGCTCTCTGACCAGTGATCCATGATGCATCTCTGGTATCTGCTCCAGAGGGAGCCAATCACATAACTTTCGCCATTTCAATGGCAATCAGTAACAAGAGGAAAAAATATAATCTTATAAAAAAAAATAAGGTACCAAATCCTTGTGTTAAACCACGCAACAAAATCAAAGCGAGTATATCCAATCAACTGAGGTTAAAGCACTTCCAGACTGGCATGAGGAACTGATGGGTAGATCCAGATAACTGTATATTAAGCACAACTAAAAACTGCCTTGATTAAAGCTACCAATAGAAAATTCTAAATTAAAAATTGAACATTTTCTCTAACAGAATAACATATATTGAGACATGGGGAAAACAGCAAAGGGGAGCTGAAATACGCAAGCTTGGAAGCAAATATGTCTCTCACGCCCCATCTTTTGGTAAGGGAAACTTGAAAGTTGCAATCATGAGGTGAGGAAGTCCCAGTGGGAGGTTCTTTTCTGTTCATGATTGATTGTGAGCACCCTGTCCTTTCCTGTTCATAACCTATTACCGTATCTCTCAACTTGATTATTATGACTGTGGACCAAGTTTTCATGTAGGCAATATATAGAATTTCTGCAACTTGACTCCTAAAGAGAAACATGGAAAGAATTTAAGCCATTAAGTTTAAAGACTACTCTGCTTAAATGCTGCCTACCTGGGGAAGATGTCTATGCTCAACAGGCACTTCCATGTTTTTTATATCAATTTTTCCTGCAGCTGTAATACTCATCAGGCCAAATACTGCTTCAGTCAAGATAAACCAGACTAAAGAGCTCTGCACTTACATTGTTGCTAAGGTTCTGCGTAAAACAAAGCTGAGCAGTTAAAGGTGACAGTCAAACTGACCCTCATGAATGCAGTTAGTCTGCTGCTAAACCTCGCAGCAGTCATCCCTTTCTTCTAAAGGTGAAGCTTTATTCTACACCTAGCATTTAGAGACTTGTCCAGTGTATGAAACAAGGTCAGTTCTCTCCTCTGCTTGAAGGGTTTCAAATGCACATTTCTCACCAGCTAAACAATTCTCTAACCCACAACCTGGCTGGAGATGGAAATATTCCCCACTTGTCCAGTTGAAGCCTTGCACCAGGCAGTAAATGATTCATGATTCACTGTACTAGAAAGTGAGAACACCAGAGGGAACCTGACTCTGTAGCTTAATGATTTGGGCAATCAACCAAAATGGGGAGACCTCAGTTCTGGTAGGTGGTCCAAGAATTTGATGTCTTTTTTCCCATAACTTCTCAAGAATGTAAACTTAACCTTACCCCTAATGTAGGCACCTAAATCTTTATGGGTTTGTAAAGCTGTTCACATCTCCTCAAATGAGAGGTCTGTTCCATCAAGAATATGGATTTTAACGGTGCAGATTAAGCGAGGTGTTTGGGTAAGAAGAGAAAAACCTTTGTGGATTCATATTTACCAATGCAATCATTTGCCCTTGAATTCTTTATCTTTTTTATGCATGACCTTTCATTTCATGATACAGAAGCAATAGAAGAGTGGCCAGAAACCTAGGTAATATGATACTTAAAAGCACTGTGTAATAAATATAAGGTGGAGATTGGAGTCCAGATGCAATTGGAATTTGATAAAGCAAATTATTGACATTCGTTTATATTGACCAGGAGGGTTGCAAAAGGTAAGGGGAGATGATGAGAATATGCTGAGACCACCACACATGCCAGTCTGAGTCATGGGGTACTTCTCTCACTGCACATAACCGAGACTGAGCAAAGTCATAGCAAATTGTACAATACAGTTGTGTAAGGGGGAAGAGGAGAAGGAGCTCCTTGCCTGTCAGGCAAAATTGTATTTATTTTAAATAGAAAAATCTATGTAATTTCTTAGTATTCTCTTGTGCTTCTGTCCTTAAAAAAACTAAAACAAAACATTTTTTTGCTGCCCAAATGCAGAAAATGTGCCTATACAGATATAGCAGTTGGAGAAAAGGGAACCTAGAATGTGCAGAGCTATTTGGAGAATTGGGATCTCATGACATATCTCCTTCCCCAAAAGCTCAGCACTGCAGTTCCTTTCCTGGTATGATCATTTAAGCTTCAGTGCTGAGCTTTTCATATGAAAACAGGGAATTGCATTCATTTTTTTTTTTAAAGTGTGTCCTGCTACATTACTCCTAACAGCTCAGTCTTGAAAACTCCTTGGCCTTTGTAAATGCCTGCAGCATTAAACTCTAAACTTTTCTCTACTAACATATATCCAAAATACCTGAATTCCAAAGGAATGTATTTCTTCAGTAACATTGAGCTTCACTGCTTCCCCAAATTTACCTCAGAGAGTGGAGAGGTAACTGAAAAATATGGCATTAAAAACTGCATCTAAATACACTGGCAAAAATCATATTGATCTCTTCTAATTTATTAATGTGAGACAAAAATTCCATTTCAGAATACAAGTTAATATGGCATACACATGCTTTTGTTTCATAGCTGCATTTTCTCTGAACAAGGTTGTTTCTAATATTACTTAATTAAACAAAATTAAATTAATTTCTAAAAAACAAGAGAAAACAGCTTTGTTGAATAAAATGATCTTCATTTTCTTGAAGTTATTTAAATTAAAAACATGCGCTCTACAGTTGGAAAAAAACCATCCATGGTTAAAATGTTTGAAGCCCATCAATCTCTTTAACCACACAGCTAATGTGTTCCTTCTGTTTTCTTTGAATGAAATCACCATGAGTGGTTAGATGTTGATTTAACATAAAGCAAGTGGAAATGGGTGTTTCCTTAGTCATGTGTAGAATTTATTTTTAAAAACAATTAGCAAGTGTTATGAATAAGTCAATGATTTTGTCATTTTTAAAATAATGATATAGATTATGAGTCATTAAAATTGATTACTGAAGTAAACTATGCAAAATGCAAATTCATATTACTTTTATTTGTTAGAAACAGCTGCAGAATTCTCTGATTTTATTGATGGGTTTCATTTTTTTTCCCCAAGTGACACTAAAATCAATTACTTAGTTTAAAAGACCGGTAATTGTCAAGATATATTTCCAAACTTTTAAGGCAATACATTGTATATTTCCTATTATGGGTTGCATCATTCACAGTTTATTTATATGAATTTGCCTGCAAAATTAATTGGGAACTTTCCTAAATAAAACAAGCAAAATTTTCTCTTTTCTGTTTAATGTTGAAATGGTAAAATCATTTAATGGTTTGTTACTTTTCCATGGGAAAAAAAGTGAAGTCTTTACATCATAGCAATTAAACTGTGTCTTTATACCAGTGCACCAATTTTAGCTGATAATAATGCGTACCTATATTTACTACCTCTTCTGTCAGTCTTTGCCAACATTACATCTAATTACAGGCTCATTGATACGTTATTCACAGGAGTACAGACAGATAAGAGGAAATGTCAGTCGCTAGTATTTAAAGTTCAGTCATAAAACTCCAGTAATAAAAAATAGGCTGCATAAAATCTGTGTAAACCATTACTCATGGGGGAACTGACACTTAAGGCAATACAAAATATTATTTATCAAGGTACTGAAACATTTTAAATTAACCTTTTTAAGAATAGGCAGATATAAAATGCAATTCTATGACCCAAAAAAAAAAAAAAGCAAAAAAAAGCTAAAGCAGCCTATAAGATCATATTACAGACATCATGATTTAGCCAATTTTTGCCACAAGTTAAATCATCCTTTTCAGATGTGTCTCTTTCAAGTACACAGATGACAGTTCAATCTTTTCCAGTTATTACTGTCCTACACGTGGTCCCTGGAAATGCTAATTGATGCACAATTCCTGTGATTATTTTAAAAATTGCTATAGATTTGCTTTTTACTTTTTCAAGGACATCATCCAGCAGATTAATGAAAGTAACAGGAGAGCAATACACACAAAATATACACCTTAACATGAAATATTACAAATTTAACATTAGTCAAAAAGTGGGGATAAAATATCACAAAATATTTGGATAAGAATATAACATTTCTTCTTGTGTTTTCAAGCTAGATATTTTGCACTGTTGCAAGATTTTAAGGAAAATCTACGTGCCTCTACTTGTCTGTATGGAATAAGATTAATATTTATAGGGATATGTTAAAAAGCAAATAGTAGGAAGTCATAATGGTGGAAAATTGATTTGTTATAATTCCTTCTTACATATTAATATTCAAATCTGGCAATAATTGTGGCTGAGTAAAAACTAAAGGATCAGATTTACGTATGCTGTGAGTACATGTGTGTACAATTTTTCTTGTAAAGAAAAATATGCTGATTCATGTGAAGTAAAATTAATCATTTGAATTAATTTTATGTATATGGCAATGTATATTGCCAAAACAATATACACCTCTGCCAGGTATTCTTATATCCTAATGCAGTTTTAATGAGAATTAATAGAAATGTGTTTTTGAATCAAATGCTGAAAGGTCTCTGCATTTTTAGCAATTGTTTAAAACTCAGTTTTACAGCAGCCATTGTAAAAGAGTTGTAAAACTCCATCTCTGCATGTAGAAAGAAATATGATTCCAGAAGTTTTTGATGAAAAGAGGGAAAATGAACTTCAGTCCTACATTTGAATCCACATAGGTGAATTCACTTTGACTTCTGCAAATATTAGCACAAAGCCTAGTTCTGCAGTTCTTTTCAATCTTTTTGTAGGCAGAAAAAAAAATTAGAGAACCCAACAGAGTTTTTTTTGTTGCAAACAGAAGAACTTCTCTCTCTCATGTCCTCTCAAAGGAAAACCATCAACCCTAGATAATTCTTGTATTATCGACAGTTTTCTGGCTAAATCCTGTTCTCATCAACTAAGCAAAAGTCTGTTAGCTCAGGGGTATCACTGCTTATCTGCAATTACATGAAAGAAAGAAAAGAAAGAAAGAAAAAGGAAGAGAGAGAGAGAGAGAGGAGAGAGAGAGAGAGAGAGAGAGAGAGAGAGAGAAGAGAAGAAGAGAAGAGAAAGAAAGAAAGAAGAGAGAGAGAGAAGAAGAAAGAAGAAAGAAAGAAAGAAAGAAAGAAAGAAAGAAAGAAAGAAAGAAAGAAAGAAAGAAAGAAAGAAAGAAAGAAAGAAAGAAAGAAAGAAAGAAAGAAAGAAAGAAAGAAAGAAAGACTTGTTAATGATAAAATTTAAAACTTTGGTAAAATCATAGCAAGTCAATATATTTCTATGACCCTCTTTATAAGCATGTTTCTGTAACAGATGCATTCAGTTCTGTCAATGAAAATCAGCTTCTAATAAAATACATTAAAATGCCTGTATAATTTAATTCCACTAGAAATGCATAAGGGGTTATTTAGGGTTTATACAGGTATTTATAAGGATAGCAAGAAAGGGCAATTGACTCTATTAGGAATACACCAAGAACTTAATAGAGACTCTGCCCTTTTGCTATATGTTGCTCTCACAGAAACCCATACTTTAACTATATATAGTTGGTACAAACTGTTACAATAGGCAGATTATCTGTCCTTCCATTCTGTTTGAGGTATTTTGCAGATTTAACCCAGTTGAAATTGGTCTTAGGAAGGTGCACTGCTCACTGTGGCAGAACTCCTACTTTGGTCCTAAAAGCTTGAGGTTGTTCTTCCACTCCCCAGTCCGCTGGACAGACACCCTGAACTGAGGAAGGTCAGCATGGCTATGGCATGTCCATATTTCAATGACATCTAGATATTCACCCCCAAGACTGCTGCTAGCATTGTTGAAAGTTTAATGTGGTTTTGAAGAGCCCTGGACCAGCTCTGTTGTTCTCAGTACTCCATATTGCAAGGTCTTCGAGATCCAGTCTCCTTTTATCATGTCATGTTTTTCTTAATACGTGCTACAGTTTCTAAACAATAATTGCACAGGTATGCAGAGACATCAAAATGATTAAGTAAAAAAATAAATCATTACCATTAACAGAGGTAATGATCCTGGTTGTAGGTGTTGTACTCTGGATTGTCAATGTGCTTTGGACCTAAAACAGTTGATGAAGCCCCAAGTGGTCCGGCCTAGTACACGCGATTTCGTGAGTAGAGGCAGTTGAGAGGATTTCATTTCAGTGCTGCAGCGAGGGAGGGGATGGCTAAAATCCCCAAATAAAGGGAGGGGACAGTTTTCAGGTCAGGTCTGAGCTGCTTTGACCGCGGCTGTCGCTCCCCCTGGTCAGCGCAGCCCCGGGCGGGCGCGGAGCGTGGGACGCGCGCACGGCCCTCGCCCCCCGCCGGCCCCGGCCCCGCCGCGCTCCCCGTGGCACCGGCCCTCGCTAATGCCCAGCTGCTTCTCCCTGACCTTGAGAGCTGGGAACTGCCCGTGTTGCACATCCTGAAAGGTCAGAGCGGATTCTCTCAGTGTTTTGCATCCATACGGACGAGAAACACAAACCCTACAGTACCAGACCTGGTTTCTAAGGGCAGATTTTTGGGAAAATACAACAACGCTACTAGACTGCGTTCTGTATCCAAGCACACCAGTGAGTCAACTGAGTATCCTTTAAATCGTTTCCAAGTGCTGTTTACCCTGCCCTGACATGTTTTCCCTAGCGCATCGCTGTGCCTCGGCGCGCCGTCCCTACCGGGCAGAAGCCGGGCCATGTCATTGCGAAGGGAAGAAGGAAAGGACCAGCAGAGCCGTGAAGGCGCTGGGGTGCCGGGACCCCCGGTCTTCCCGCCCTGCCTGCCCTCTCTCGCCGCTCACCCAGCCGGTGAAGGATTTTGGGCTGATGCCGGGGAAGGGGAGGCGGGGAACAGGCGCTGCGGTGCGGAGAGCCGGCCCGGCGCGGCGAGCCCAGCCGGCCGGGCAGCTCCGCTCGGGCCCTCGCACCAGGCGGGGTGCGCGGCATCGCTGCGCGGTCGGGCACGGGCACGAAGGTGCGGCGGGGACGCCTCCGGCCGGCCGGCCTGCGCGCCTGCAGCCGCCGCGGAGGCAGAGGGAGGGGGCGGCGGCAGGCCCGAGGCCCCGGGCCCGGCCAGCGCCGGGGCCCGAGGCGCCGGGCAGGGGCGCCCAGCGGCTCCGCGGCGGCGGCGAGCGGCTCCGCGGTCGTGCGCGCCCCTCGGCATCCGCGGCGCGGGCAGCGGCAGCGCGCAGCCGGTCTGCGCGGCCTCCGGTGCCGGGCGGCCGCTATTTAGCCTTCAGCCCCCCATCCCCCGCCTCAAATGAATGAAGGGCGGGAGGGGGACTGAAAAAAGACAGGAAGGGGGAGATTTTTGTCCTTCGCCGATGCCGCTCTACGTGATAATATGTTTATATGATTAGCTGAGCCCAGGGGTGGGAGCGCAGGGAGAAGGGGTGGAGATTGGAGGGGGAGGAGGCTGGAGGTGACTCCAGTTCAGAGCCGGCAGAGTCCGTGTCAGGACTTGGCGCTCCCCAGCCGCAGACGGAGCGGTGCACGAGCACGGAGAGGCTGCCATACATTCATTGGGATTTTTTTTTTTTTTTTTGGTGTGTATGTATTGCGTTTTTCCCATTACCGCGCGCGTTACTTGCTCAGCGCCCGATCTCCAGTCGTTGGCGGGGCAGCAGCACAGGGAGGAAGAGGAGAAAATCTGAGGAGGGGCCGGCCCCGCACTCCGCCAGAGGCCAGAATGTCATCCCGGGAGATGTGAATCCGGTCGGTGCGAGCGACAGAGACACGGAGGAGGGGGTCCATTGTAACATTCGAGTTGTTCCCCGCTGCCCCAGCTGCTGGCATCGCCTCCTGATCGCTTCACAGAAGGGACTCCCGAGGCTGGGCACACACACTGCACTGCGCCCGTCCTCCTCTCCATTTCGGCTTTTTTTAATTTTTTTTTTTTTACTGAATTTATTTCTTGTGTGCGTGCGTGCGGGAGCCTGGCTGCATCGCGCTTTTGCTGCGGAGCGGAGTGTGGGGAACTGCAGGAAAATGTTGACTTAGACCCAGAAGAGCCTCCCGGCCGGCTGCGCGGAGAAGAAGCCGCCCCTGCTCTGCGCTGCCCCAGCCCTCCGAGCCGCAGCGCCGGCTGCCGCCCGCTCCCGCCCCAGCCCACCGCCCGCCCGCCCGCTCCCGCGCCGCCGCCGGGGCCCCGGGACTAACTCCGCCGCGATCTCCCGCAGCCCCGCGCTCCGCGGGCTGACCCGGACCGCGGGTCCCGCCGGGCACACAGACCCCGGCCCGCCTTCGGCTCCCAGACGTAGGTAAGCGGAGCCCCGCGCTGCAGCCTCGCCGCGCGTTCCTGCCGGCGCCTGCTCCCTGACTCCTGGACGTTCCCGTGCCGAGCCGCCGGCAGGGATGCACTTACTTTAGGCTCTGCCTCGCCTTGCGCCGCCGCCGGCGGAGCGCTGTGCCCCTCGCTGAGCCCGCGGCTCTGGGCGCGGGCAGCGCCGCCGCTCCGCACGGCCGCGCTCCGCCCGCGCGGAACGGCCGCGCTCCGCCGCCGCCCCCCCGCGCCCTGCGGAGGGACCTGCGGCAGCCGCGGCCGTCCCGCCCCGCCCGCCGCTGCTGCTGCCCCGCCGAGCACGGGGGCTGCGGGCCGGGGCCAACCGCGCAGCAGGCCCGGGGCTCCGCAGCGCGCCCCGCGCAAAGTTGCACCCGCTCGCTAATAATTACCTGTTGCGGGTGTATTCGTGTAACTCTGCCGAGCGCCCGGCTCCCAGCCCGTGCGGGATGGGGGGTGCCTGTGGGGAGAGGAATAAATTACCCTTTGTCGGCTGTGGGGTGAGAACAACTTTTTTTTTCTTTTTTTTTTTTCTTGTATTTTTTCCTTTTTATTTCTATTTATTTTCACATGTAGAAATCTGGGGCCATCTGGAGACAGAAAACAGTGTGTCATGAGGCACCGTTGCTGTGTCTGGCTCTAAAAATAACATCTTGTTGTTAGTCTGCGCCGGCCCTGCTGGGATTTGAGCGCGGTTTGTCAGAAAGTAAAGAGCTCTGCTGGTGCTCAGGTGTGTTTTCTTTGCCCAGAAATGCCCCTGTGCGCGACGGAAGGAATCCTGCGGAACAAATGTTCTGCTGTTTGGCTTCC
Source organism: Zonotrichia leucophrys gambelii (assembly GCF_028769735.1). Classification (NCBI taxonomy): domain Eukaryota; kingdom Metazoa; phylum Chordata; class Aves; order Passeriformes; family Passerellidae; genus Zonotrichia; species Zonotrichia leucophrys. Next base: position 17,723,981 of record NC_088178.1, on the reverse strand, counting down.
TCAGACGCCCCGGCTCCCTCCTTTTGTTGCTTGCCACGAAAAGAGGTGCCATTTCGCATCATTCTGCAGAAATTGTTTGAATTAATGCAAGTGTGAATTCTTACCGTTTGAAGGAGGGTATTAGCATATCAAAGGTTTCTTAGCTCCGGCTCAATTGAGAGAACTTCAGCTTGTCTTCCATTTGCTTCCAAGAAGAGGCCCAAAGGGCAGTGGGAATTGTAAAGGGGTAAAATGGGGAGGTGGATTTGGGTTATGTTTCTGAACTTTTGCTGTTTTGCAATTATGCGAGTGAAAAACAAGGTCCCTCCGCTGCAGAGCCCTTGCAAGCGCTCGGACAATTACACTCTATTGATTAATGGTTTGTTCCGAGCAAAAAAAGTGACCTTTTATGACAGGCACTGTGGCGTGGTTTCTGATTCCTCCTCTCTGGGAGGGGGATTTAGAAAGTGCTCTCTCCCGCGCTCTTGCTCTGGTATGGCCTACACGTTACTGCGTGGAGGGATGAATGGGGAAGACCTTCTAATTACTTCAGAAAACAAATGAAATCTTGTAATAAAAGACCTCTTGGTTCCAGGCCTTTGAAACAAATATGCTTCCTTCCTTAATGGGTGGGTAGGCTGGAATAATAGATATTTTTATGGAGAGTTTTAAAAGAAGTTTTTATCACCACCAGCCATATGCTTCCATTTCCTTTTCATTCTAGAAAAAGTGAAAATGAGTAATTCTTGTAATCTCATTTAATCAGTGATACTGTGTTTACAAAGATAACCTAATTTGTGGTTAGTATTACCCCATAATAAATAATTCTCAACCAGCTGTGGCAGGAGTGCTGTTTTGGTGGCTGTGTAGAACATTTATCACATTGCAAGTTGTTGTACGAGACTACATATTCATTGTTTTTTATTCTTTTGTTGTATTTTCTTGAGTTTAAGAGGGGATGTGGCCTGGCCTACCTTTTTATTACCTTTGCAAATCAATATTCATAATCCAGCAACCCAAAAGCCAAGCAAAATCCAGTTATCCATCAATAAGTTGGGACCTTTTCCAGGGACCAGATGTTTCTTGGTAACTGTATTCTGGTTTATATCTCTGGCAAAAAAGAACTTCCTAAATTTCCCTTGCCTATTGCTTCTTTCCAAACCTTTTACTTGAATGATACAGATACTAAAACAGGTATTTTGTGTTTTTAAAAAGTTGGTTTAAGTCATTGATATGTAACATTTGGTCTGTTGTTTGGATGGGTTTGTTTGTTTGTTTGTTTTATATTTTTCTTTCTTCTGATTCACCATTTGGGGAGTGTTTCTTTTACTGCCATGAAACTGATGTGCCTTTAGAGTAGGATATTCAATTTCAGGCTTCAATTTCCTTTCATGTAATGAAGGAACTGAGTATATGTGGTATGTCTTGGTGAAAAACGCTGCAGTTGATCAAGTATTCTGTGATTCTTAGATGGACACGGCTATTTGGGCATTTTGTAAATAGATGTATTTAGTGGTCCTAAAATTAGATAATTACTTTCAGGTAATTTCCAGCAGTTTATTTACCTAATGTCTTCAGCTGTCTGAAGTAGTACCTTTTGGTGGTGTAAAAGGAACATATTGATGTAATTGCCATTATCACACTTAACTTGCTGTTAACTAGTCTGCTTTGAATGCAGAGGGCTATAAAGAAAGCGCATTATCCTTTCAGCTATTAGGGATAATCTAAAAATTGTCTTGGAAACGTTGCACTTTGGTTTATGTGACGGCAACCCCAAATTCGACAAATCTCTGAAGGTAAAAAAGTAGTAAAAAGAAGATTTTCAACGTTCAGATGACAAAATTGGACCACTTAGAGAAAAATTAATGTGCTGCAGCAGCACTTCAGCTGCCATTTTCAATCACTGTGGGTTACTATGTGTTGGCAACAGTAAAAAAGCATAGACGTTCAGATAGCTCAGGGAGCTGGTAGTTGGGGGAATCAGGATGTTGAAGCATGTGGGGTAGAACAAACCAATTACTTCAGGTTTTGACTTGAGAATTTCCAGTAAACATTTTTTTTTTCTGGCTTTTGGCTCCCCTGCTCATTAATAGACCAACATCAAAGCAAGCAACCAAACTTCCAAATGTTATAAAAACTAATGTAAAGATACAGATCTCACATGTAGTCTTGCAAGTCTTAATTTAAAACAAGCAGTTGGAGTTTTTATTGCTGCAATTTTCACAATCAGCAGAGACATTAACACCAGGCTTCTGGGTGTTTCCCTTCTTAAAATGAGCAAGAGGAAAGCTTTAAAAAAACCGAAGTGTGCTTAGTTAGTTCTTATTTGATCACTTCAGAAGCTTTCTCAATGTTTTATTTATCTCTTACCACTTTGAATGTGTAAAGTCAGGAAAGGGGGTTACTCGGGAATCTCAGTCTCTAGTAAGGGAAACACCTTATTAAAGTTTAAATAAGCAAGGTAGTATAGTCTTAGGAGTTTGTAGTCTTTATGGTTAATCATATGTAATAATATGGTTGATTTTATTCTGGAAATGTGATATGTATACATGGCATTTTGATGAATAGATATTTTTTAAATCAAAATAGTTGTAATGAAGAAAATTTCCTACAGTTTTGAATAATAGCTTTTTTTAAGTCCATAATTTTCACTTAAAGGTTTTTGAGAGAGAAATCTCTAGTTAGGCAAAATATTTATCAAAGTTTTATTTGAAATACATTTCTATATACTATGTCATAAATTCATGTAAATTGTAATAACCATACCATAGAAAGCATTGTTTGACATCTAGAGAGCACAGAAATACAATCATAATTTTTTACTAAAATTTAGATTTAAATTTTATGTATTTCCAAGCCCTTGCTCACCTGTCCACCCAAAATGTTGACATAGCTGTAAGAAAATACTGTTACCCTGTACTATGGCTCCTGCTGGGGATTGTGCCATGCCTAATATTAATGACAAATAACCTACCAGTAACACTTTGTATCAAAAAATGCTCTGTGATTCCTATGCATTTCCACTAAGGAATATCTGTGGATGGCTGATTATGTAGGAACTGGAAGTAGCAAATAGTGATTTTTACCTATTCAGCTGCAAGTGCAGAAGTTAAACTACGTGTGGTGTGTAGTGGGAGTCATATCCATGCACAGGTAGACAAGCAGTCACTTATGAACCACGACAGTTCAGAGCACAGGCCAGTGAAATTTGTAGTCAGTCATGTTACTTGGAGATGTCATGTTAAACAGACCCTTTCAAAGCATTTTTTAGGATTGATGTTTATGATGTACAGAAGTGATTTGAAATTGCGAGAAATTTGCCTCCTTAAGTATTTATGTGCAGCTTTTAAACTTAAAAGCTGTCTATTATTTCTAAAAACACTCTGAAACAAATAAAAAAATTTAACCATCATGATTGTAATTGGATGTCAAGAAAAATGGAAAAACAACAACCTATTTTAAGGCCATTCTCAATACTGTTAACAATCGTGTTTAATATTTAAATAGTTTTTGAAGATAGCTGCATTTTGTTTCCAACAGTTTTTAAAATAAAAGTAGCAGGTGGTTCTGGAATACTGGTAACTTATATATACCTGGTGTAGAAAATACTTCTGGCCTTTATTTAGCAAATGTGATTCCTTTTAACATTTCTTCATTTAAAAGGTGAAAGATGACAGGCTTAAAGCCCTCTTCAATAGGTAATTTTCTAGGAGTTCATGTTTCTTTCAGCCTGTAATATACAAGATGTGTTTCTACAGCATGGACTGGGAAGATTCTGTCGCTTAATATCAGCAATTTAGCTATAGAAATACACTTGCTTAGTGAGTGCTACAATCTGACAGCATTGTCTAGATGCAAACTGATAGTTAACTAGAAATGGATTCCAAAGGGAGGAAGGAAAAAAGTCTTCAAATTCAGAATCACAGCACCTCCAAGTTATGGATTGTTACATTAAATGGAGCATTTTATGGGGTTTAGAAGAATATGTAATATGCATATGCCATGAATTCATTCTTTCTGATTTTCATGAGGTACTCTAATGATTCAACCAACTCTAGCCTGCCATTTACCCAAATTATTTAGAAATGCAGGATAGTAAAAAGCATTGCAGCCTGACTGAAGCCAGCACAATGCTCAACACCTGCAGGTAGAGTGCAGTCTCTAGCAAAATGCTGTTGATTGTTACTCTGGCGCAAAGCAAGCTTAAATACAGTTTGCTTAATTACAACAAAAATGCTTTTTTATGAGTAAAATATTCCATGTTTGGGGAATGTTTTGTGTGATGTCTGCTAAGTAAAATCCCATCACAATTGTATATGTTTGTTCAATTATCAGAGCAGCTAAGAGGAGGAAAAAAAATCAATTTACCCTGAAAAGCACCAGAAATAAGATTACCTTGGCTAGTAGGAACTTGCCAGCATTGTCTAAATTGCTTAATATTATCAAATGTTGCCATTTTTCATGTTCAGTAAGAAGGATATTGACTATTCTACATGTCCAGGTCTGCTGTTTGTCTATTTCTTTATAAGGTATAAGCATGTCTTATATTTATTCCTACAATAGCAGCTACAGATAAATCAGAGCATCTAACAATAACTTTATAAAATAGATGGAATAATGCCATTCACTGGAGAAATAGTATTTACTTGAGATAAGTGATAACAACTAGTTTTTTCACTTGTTGTTCTCGTAACAGACAAATGTAAATACCTCAGCAGACATTTCAGAGTGAAAGGCGAGAGATAAAATGTAATTACTTTTCAGGGTGGCTCTGACGATGCCCATGTTCTTGTCTGTAACAAAAAGAAAAAATCTTTGCTCATCACCTCAGAATATGAAGGCCATTGTTACTTCTCAATATAAAAATATTTTCTGATTTCTAATGTTGACCTCAGTATTCATCTTTAACTCTTCTGTGTAAACTGGAATCCTTATAACCATGAATTCTAGTTGCTGTTATCCAACGGAGCATTTAATAGAGCACCGAATGGACTCTGCTCCTGTATTTTTCTTGAATGCATAGCATCTTGCTTCATTCAGTCACCAAAACTAACTTTGCTACAAGGACAGGCAACACGACAAGTTAGAATCAATGGACCATTTGTAGGTCACAAAGTCAGTTTACTGGAATTTCAGAGGAAACTGGTTGAAAAGAGAGGACAAATGTCACTTTGAATAGAGATGTTTAAATCAGACTTGTGCCTTAGGGTAAAATTTAGGTCTGTTGTAGCCTAGATGTAATGTCTCCCTCTACAGAGCACAGCATTAATCATGGCTTGACAAGTGATCGTGGGCTGAGAGAAATAGGGCCTGTCTTGGTTGTGTGGTTATTTTTTTTTCTAATCTTAATCTCTTAGGAGCACATTATAAACACTAACATTTACACAAAAAGATTTAAGTATCAATGTCTGTGTTTCAGTAGTGAGAGTAGCTAGCTTCGGAGAAAATCTAGTTAGAGTTAATAAGAAGCTACTTGTGTTTCTTACGTAGATTCAGTATCAGGAATATTTTCCTTTTAACGTAATGCAGGGCTTTTTTGTCTTAAGAGATTTATTTTATGCCATTTCCTCATACAAATATGGTAGAGTCTCGGTCTGCCTGTTTTGTTCCTTGGTTTACTAAATAACTCCAAATCTTCTTTCTTTACCATTGTTTTACAATGTGTTTATCACCCAAGAAAGATACTTCCTTTTGCAAAACAGGCAATCTAGGGAAAAGGGGGAGCAGTTTTTCTAAAATGTACCACAGATGAGTGGTTTTTTACTATGTGTATATGTTAACGATGTGTTACTTTATTGCAACGGGCTAAAAAACTGGAATGAAATAAAGTGAATGAAGAGTGCTATTTAAGATCCCGAGTTCTGATACTGTACAAATTGTGTTTAATACTTAAATAAGGGATGTCTTGATTCATAGATAGGTGTGGGAGTGTTTATACATTTTATGGTAAAGAAGGGAATTTTCCCATTTCTTGGGCTTTTTTGCTGCTTCCTGTGGTGGAGGCAGTGTGGGAGCAGCCAAGCACTGGGTGTGCACCAGTGCTAGAGAGGCGCAGCTCCTTCACAGAGGGTTACATTTGTGTCGGCAACTGTTGGAAAAATAGATAATATCAGTAAAGTAGCAGCAAAACAATTTATCGCTAGAGAATGGTGCTTTAAAAATTAGAGTACTTCTGTCTATCCAGTTGCCTGTGGATGTGATGAAATCCCCAATCTCTCGTTTAGGTTGGGCTGCTGCTTTCCTTTGTGCCCTCTGTTGGTATTTTCCCATCAGTCGACACCTCACACCGATTACTGCTCTGAATCCAGATGACAGAATAATAACGCCGATTACTGCTAAAAGTTGTTTCTGGCAGCTGGGGAGGGGATGACCGACCTTGTTCCTGACTATCAGACTTGCTCTGCTGTTGATGGGCTCGGGTGCGCATAGAGAAGAGAGCCTTACTGTGAAATCAGTGCTGCAGTGGTGGAGAGCGATCACATGCCAGAAGGAGACTTTAATTCACTTTTCTATGTATTCTCTGTAATTTTTTACAGCATTGCAGTCTATGTCGGGGTGAGCAGTGTTCAGAAACAATTCCCTCTCAGTAGGCAGCGTTGCTTTTAAATAAAGTGACATTTTAAGAAAATATTTCTAAGAACAAGTTCTGCTGTTGACTCTGCATTTCTCTGGCAAATTCCCGATGCCTGTGTTGATGGTAGGCAGAATTCTTTTCATCTGATCCAGGCAGCCTTTCATTAGACTATTACACTATTTTTTAGACTTTTTCAATGTGAAGTGACCAATTTGGAAAAACTTGCTTTCCCAGAATGAATAATGATTGAATCTTCATTTTGAACAAAATGAGTGCTCTACAGAAGACTAATTCATAACTATTTTGTTGGCAGCGTCTCCAGCAGCTTTTATTTGCTTCAGTCTAATAAGTATTTCTTAAATGCAGACTGTCAATTGGTGAGGGTGATTCTTGTGTAAGTCAGTATAAAGTGCTTAAAGGAGAGAAGGTGCCTAAGCAGTGGTGGATTCCTGGTTGAGCTTCTGTGCCAGGAACACGGGTGTAGGCTGAGAGTTGTTTTGGAGAGAGAGGGGAGGTGCAGGCTGACATAATCTGAAATTGAGAAGAAATCCTTTTGCCCTTCAGGCAGTAATCTTACCCGTGCTTGAACAGAGCATCATCTCTCCAAAAAGTTGTTGGCTTTCCCCCCCCCGCCCCGCTTTCTTTATTTCCTCATTTGAGCAGGTGCATAATAGTATCTCATAGTAACTGGTTGATCCAACTGTTAAAGATATTCCAACAGCAAAGAGCTCTATTTGCAGCAGTCTCATGCTCTTGAGCTGAACACCCAAAATTTTTCTTGTGTTTATCCTATGTAATGGCTGAGCCATACTGAAATATCAGTACTGAAATGGCTGTGTCCTACTGAAATAGGAGTGGTTTTCTCCTCTTTTTTTTTTTTCTTTTTTTAAAAGTTGATATTAAAAGCTTGAAGGGTTGTATTTTGAAGTTTATTTTCTCAGTGAAAATTCAAGTTAACACAAGGCATACGTGACTTTATGCCCAATGCGTATGCATTCATTTTATGAATGTTGTTCATAGGGGCACTACTTGCAGAAAGTGAGATTTCGCTCTGCAAGAGAAACAAAACCACAGGCATACATTTGTTCTCGCTCTGTGAGAAGAGAAATTAATGTTGCCTGATGGCTTCCCAGTTTTTTGGGTGTGTGCTAAAGGTTAGATAGGATGAAGGCTTAATTGCAATGTACTTAATATTTATAGCTTCATTCACTGAAGCTTTGTCCCATTTGCATTGAAGGGATTTTTATCTAGAGAGCTCATCCCATTACGGCAAACAAATTTGAGACATTTGAAGGTAAGGATAATGTCTTTTGGGAGAAAAGTAGTTTACTTCCAGTTGGATGAAAATTACATTGTTACTTCATGATTTGGTTTAAATTGATAGGGATTTTTTTAAAATATATATAATTTAATTTTCAAGATAACTTACCATTCAGTTCAATTGCATTTTAAACTTTGGTGGCGTGCATGTGTAATTGTATCCAAAAGTGACATTAGGTTTTTCCTTCTAGCAGTAAATACAATGAAGGAATGCTGCTTCTTGGCTGGTTTTCAGTTAGACAAATGCATCAGATAGGATGAACTTGTTTCATTGTTAGGGGTGGTCTTTCATTTTTGTTTAGCTCTGGATAAACAGAGCCATTTTTAAATTTTCATTCTTTTTTTTCTTCTCTTTTTTCTCTTCTGTTTTTTCTGCACTGAAAGCATTTAGATGACTTTGGAAAAAGAAATTTGTGTGACTTGATATAGGAAAAACTGTAGCTGAATGTTTAACTTTTCTGAGGAGACAAGAAAAGACACAGAGCTGGAAAAAAAGCAGAGAATGTTTCCTATGTTACCTCCTTATGCTGGATAACATCACAGAAGGATTTCTGGGGGAGTTTCTTTAAAATGATGACTGATTATTTGGTCTCCTATGCTGGTTGTTGCCCACATTTTTCACATATTTTTGCTCATTCTTATTATTACCTGCAGAGGGAGCTTGTATATGAGATAATCAGAGTAATCAAGGCATTCAGGGCTGAATTGATTCCAGTAAGTACAATTTCATTTCACTGTGCCTTTTCTGTTATGCAGAGCAGAAGGGCTCTGCAAGACAGCTTTTAAAAAGGCTGTCCATCAGTAACAGCAAATCACAGTGGGCAAAGATTTTAAAACATAAATAAGCACAAGCCAACTTTAAAAAATATACTTCATATTTCAAAGAAGTGCCTATTAATCAGAAGTTTAAAAAAGAGATGAGGAGAACAATTCCTGCTGGTCGAGGTGCAAGAGGATGGTTTTGGTGTTCTGTATGACAAGAAGCAGATTTTTGTTGCATAAACTGTCTTCTCAGATTCTGAAAATGTCTTGTCAGCATCAGAGAGACAGCAGAGTGCTTTCAGGTCTTCGACGCATCTCGTGCAGAGTAGTAGCCAAAAAAGCAGGAGGTAAGTATTTCCTATTTACCCAAGCAGTGTTATGGAGCATAATCAAGGTGACTGCGGATGAAAGGCTAACTCCTACTTTTGCTTTTTCACTATTTAAAATATAAAGTGAATGAGTTTCATCCAAATTGAGGAATTGATACAATCAGGTAGTAAACCGGGCAAACAGTTGTAAGGATTTCTGTCTTAAGCTTAAATAAATGCTGACAACAAAGAGCAAGGAATGTCTTAACCTAAGTTTATTTTTATATTGTAACTTAAAAACTAGCTTGAAGAATCAAAAGTTTGTACTTCAGGTAGTAATTTTTCCTTAATTTAGCACAGTGAAAAAAATCATCAGGTGTATTGCAGTCTTCATAATTTGTATTTTAGTTATCTGGATAATGAAGGTGTGTGATCCTTCAAAAAGTTAAGACTTCAAAGAAAAAAAGATATATAATACAGTTTCGCTTGCTGAGCAAGAAGCATAATAGATGGTACTTAGATTTATTCTGTACTTGTCTCTGGAAAAATGGTGGCAATCATTTTACTTTAAAATATTTCAGTAAACTTAAAGATGATTTGCTATGATATTGTCAGGAAATAAAGCAGTAGGTATGCACATTCCATAAAACAGAAACAGCTTTCTGTAATATACTCTCCTGTAATAAATCTGTGGCATAAATTGGTCAGAGTTGATTTTTTTTTCTTTTTTGTTAGTTTAAATGAAGAGAACTTTAAAATTAATATACAATCAGCCTAATGTGATCTTAGGGGTTTAGTTTGGATTCCCTTTTTAAACATCGGGGAAGATTTACCATATCTAAAAGAGTAGTAACTCTGTCTCAATTTATTATTTATACTGGCTAATCCTTTCTAATGTGAAAAGTCAGCTTGTTATTGTAACACCAAATGGCCCTCTAAGTAGGGAAACAGTTAAGTAGATCTCCTGTAATAGGTTGTTGTCTAATAAAGAGATTTATGGTATTGGCAAGGGCTATTGTATAGGTATTACCCTCTCACAGCATGATCATGTATTATCTTAACAACTCAGTGCCACGTTTATGTTGAGCATTTTCATAACAGGGTAAGAATATTAGCCACAGCAATTACACCCCAATAGGATTATAATGGTAAGATTTACAGAAAATATATAAATTCTGTCTTTCCTGGAGATTTTGGTAGGTGCTGGGAGTTGAAAAGTTCTACCATCCTTTTTGCATGGGAAAATACTGACGTGCAAGTCATGATGAAGAAAGAGAGGTTTGTTAATTTAATCTTGTTGAGGAATTGTGAGAGGCAAGGACATAATCTCTCTTTACACAGTGTGTCCTTTTCTTTCCTGGTGAGGCAGGGGTGTTTCAGAAGTTCCACTCAGTGGAGGTTGCCGTACAGTATGAAAATCCAGACGTGAATGAAACTTTAGTTCTGGTGTGAGGATAATGCAGCTGCAATTAAGATATATTTTTAACAGCCTTGTATTTTGAAGGTAGAACAATGGTAATTTGCATGCTACATTGGAAGAGCCTACTTAAATAAAATCATATAATTTTTTTTGTTTTAGCTGTAGCGTAACACGTTTTTCTCTTTCACTAGTGCCAGGTTTTTATGGTGATAAGTAACTTAGATAATTTTTAAAATTACTGCAAGCAACAAAAGTGACAATAATGTCATACTTGTACAATTTTCATGTAAGTGACATTCAAGCTGTTCCTTAATTCTTAAAATTTTCCATCTGTTTTTAAAAAAAAAACAAAAAAGTGAGACATTAATACTCACTTACTTGGCAGAACCAATATTCCAGTCACGTTTAATAAAACTAAATTATGTTTTGTCAATAAAAAACACTTATGGGGACTAATTGAACAAAATGCATTAGGTTATATAGTCATTTATGAATAACTGCATTAAGTAGCACAGCAGTCTGCATGGCAGAGTGCGATGAAACAGCCACATATTTTAAGATGGTATCTTGAGCTATAATTCAGAAAATACTGAAATAATGAGTGTTTAAGCAAACAAAATACCTTTCTTTCCCTGATTTCCTGTGCCAAAATTAGAATAAGGTAATTATATAGATGGCAATTCTTATTGTATAAGAAACTTCCAGTACATGTTGCATAGGTTGTAGACATGCAGTGGTAGTATTGGTTGCATTTGTAAGACACATTTCCTGGATACTTTGCATTGATTCTATGTGTAAGAGTTTCTACAGAAAGATTGTCATTGATTACCAGAGAAAAGATGTACACATTTCTTTTGACATGATATATCCCACTTCTGAAAATGTGCTAGAAGTTGCTCATGGATTTAAATGTGGGGGTTTTTGTGGTTTACTGCAAAATAGCTGGGCCCTCAAAGCTGCTTTAAAGTTAATACTCAAAACTTCATTATTTTTGTTATCATGGTAGCAGCGTATGGCTTCATCTGTTCATGCATGTTGTATCTAGTGCAAAATTCTAGAACTTTGTCTGTAGTTTTGTGTTCAGAAGAAGAATAACATTTTCTATTTTAGAAAAACTCCTGTAGGTTCTTAGGTTGCCTTCACATTGCATTCTTTTTGAACTGTGGAAAGCGATGGTATCTTTTGTCTGTAAGTAAAAAGAAGACACAAAAGGATGAATGTTACCCCCAGTGAAAGTGGAGCTCCAGCCGATTTAAGAGCGTGAACTGTGACTGCATTGTTGAGGGCAGTGCTTGGCTTGTTGTGCCCAAGCTAAGAAGAAGCCAGTACTTAGAATAAAAGGGTGAATAATGCATGGGTGAAAAATGCAGTAAGAGGTAAAGCATTGTATCCACACTTTAATATTACAAGTATTTATAATTAATTTTGAAAGTATTACAATAGATTGCAGGGGATTTGTTTTATGTGGATTTATCATTTTAGAAGTTGTCTACTGTTTCAGAATACAATTTCTACATTTGAAAGAGGAAAATATATGCAGAAATATTCTTACCAAATTGTTAGCCTTATGTGCTCTCCCGAAACATATTCAGAATGTGTATATATAACTGTGAGATAGATTAACCATTTTTCTTTTTGTACAAATGCCATAATGAATGGCCTCTTAAAATCAGTATTCTTCTGTTTGCAAGACAACAAATCAAAGCACAAATCCACACTGTAGTCATTTTACTTGCAGTGTGCATTAGAAATGAAGCCACACTAAGTCATACTTAACTGCCCACAGACAACTAACCCTGAAGAGGGGGCAAGTCTTTTTCTTCTGTCTTTTTTATTATTATTTATGTCTCTTTGTCTGTTTGGAACAGCCATGCTGTTATGACTAATAAAGCTTTTGTATTTGGCAAATGGGATGCAAGTAATCAGCAGTTCTTGGCTCATGACTGAAAAATCTGCCGAGCAGAGCACATAAAACCAATATAACCTTTCAAGTATACCTATGAATAAAATTCTTCCTTATGCTTCTGTCACCTGTACAGTAATTAATCTATCCTTCCTACGTCTTCACTTCTACTGGTATTATTTCTGATTACAATGGTTATTTTTTGGTCTGTGGCATGATAAGCAAGTACTGCTAGAACAGATTTTAATTTAAAATAACAAATAAAAGAATATAGGGACCAACAGTGAAGTCAGCATCTTTGTGCTATCTATCTAATTACCAGCCAATTGAAAATTTTGGTTTATTTAAATTATATTTAGCTTAATATCTCCCAGCATGTGATTTATTGCCAAGATTCCGTAGTCAGTAAATCTTAGTTCTTGCATACTTTCCATTAGAGAATCACTCAATATATGAGACAATTATTTAAAACAATTCTTTTTGTTTACTACAATTTTATATATTAAAAAAAGTTACGAAAGTCCTAATGTTAATTGAATCAGACTCAAACAAATGAAAATTTTTAGTAGGTCTGCTGGAAGGTGTCCAGTAATTTTTTTTTTTTATTTTAAATAGATACTTAATAACCAATGCACCAAATAAAGCTGCAGCATTAACAGATTATTAAAACTAATTGGTAAGGGTTTATGAAAAATACGTGGGGCAGTAAGAAAATTTGCTGCTATTTCAGTGCTGTGGTTAAGCAGTTTGCACAACTGTGTTCACAACCTCTGCAAAGCTGAGAGATAGGATTAATATACCCTTAACTACTTAATTACAGCCATTATTTAAGTTACCTAAAAGAAAACTGCTCGGATTTTCATGCATCTATGAAGTATTAGCTGCTGCTATACTAGCTGGGTAGGTATGCTCAGTGGAATTTTTTTGGGGCTCACTGATGCTCTAAAGGAGTAGCCCCTGATATCATCCTATAACATTCTCTCAAGCTCATATGACCCTTGAACAAGTTGTGGTTTTACTGCAGTGTTGGTGAAACACTGAATTCTGGTGTATGCAAGAGATTTCCACCCCTTCCCACCCTCCTCAAAAAAACAAAAGAACAAAAAATGAAAAAACCCAGCTTTGTTACTGTGGGTTTGTGACTTGTAGCTCTCTGGTGGCATGGGCTGTGACATCCTGGGTGCAGTGGTGGTTTTTGCCATGGCTGTCCCTTGGGTCTAGGGAAGTGTGAGTCCTTCTGTCCTGTAGGTCCACATTCTCAGCTTCGTTCTTTCAGTTGCTTCATGATAAAATGAAGGTGTAATTAGGACTAATTTAGCTAATCATCATGAGCTGGAGGTGGTCCCATCTGCCCTTCCCCCTGAAAACCTGTCTGTGATACATGAGTGCGATCTGTGAGAATGAAGGGGGAGTTTTGTGTGTGCTGTCTGCAGATGAAGATCCTTGGAAACCAGGTTTGTCCTTTTTCTGTTATTCACAGTCAAAAAGTCAAAATCTCCATTTTAATGAAGACATTTCAAGGAACAGACGGGCTGAGAAAGATATTGTATTTCTTTACATGCTCCTTCCTCTTAAACATGGAAGAAGCCTTAGGCTATAAATTAAAGTGTTTTACCCTGTGTAGTTGATCTCAGGCTGCCCAGTTGCCGTAAGGAGTTAAAATTTAAAAAAAAAGAATTGTAAATGTCTTGGCAGTTTCATGTTTTTCAGTCTGTGGTTATCTTTTGTCCCCCTCATGTCCTGTTTTTGTCAATATTTTCCTTTTACCTAGGAACTGTAGCAAGTGGGAGGAAAAGTAACTTGAAAGAATGTAGTCATGCCAGAGATGCATTTTCATGTGGGAACCTTTATAATAATCCCATCATGTAAATGACATTCACTATGGAAACAGTAAGAGCTCTTACTAGCAGAAAGGTTCATCCTGTGCTCCTTAGGAAACACAGATTTCCTTATCTCCCTTCCTGGAAAGGGCACACATGTGCTGGGGCTGGGGGAGCCTCTGGCCAGGCTCGCTGTGGGGGGACCTGGGGAAATTTGCGGGAGCATCTCGGGCAGTGGCGTGTCTGGAGCCTGTGTGGTTTTATGAGCGTGTTGGAAATGGAGCTGCCTTAGTGGATAGGTGTATTTAGCATTGTTAATTTTGCCTGGTAGAGCGGTGTTGTCTTTTTTCTTTCTTTAAGTTGTTGGGTTCTCAGGTGTTCTTCAGTTCTGGTGAATTTCTGGGGGTATCCTCTCCTGCAGCAGCTGGGGTCACTGGTGATGCTTGTAGTTTTGCTGGCTGGATTCCAGGATGTTTCCTAGAGTCCATTTTCCTTTAACCTGGAGCAGGAAGAGATGTAGATTTTTGTTATTTCAAAAGCTTCGTATTTGTAAGCTTTGTTGGTGAGTCTTGTAAAATTTAAAATTGTTTTGCAGTGTTTGTTACTATCTCTACCACATTCTTAAAAATTAATTGTCTGCTTGAATAGTGTTTCCCAATCAACTTGAATTATTGATGTTTTGGTCCTCAGTGGAAGAGCAGTAGTACTTTTCCTCCCACACCACAGTCTGTTCAACCCCTGTTTAATGAGTTGTACTCCGGTACCTGTAATAGAATTATAACGCACAAAAAGAAAAAATCATATTTTTTTTTAATTATGGCTTATTGAGTGGGGTTAAAAATGGGAAGGGGGGAACTTGTGTCTAAGTTCAGGTTTTCAGAAGCTGGTGCTCTGTGGATGTTGAAGTAATCGGTACTAACTGTTTGGAAGTTAAAACTGTTAGTGTCCATTGCATGATAAATACTCTCCTAGACAGAAATGCCTAACTTCGAAGCATATTTAAATATTTGAAAATAGTTAGATGAGTGTATTTTTAATTTTAGCTATCTTCAGCTGTTCTTAGACCCTGTGTGTTTTACAAATATTTTCAAAGTGAATTAAATAACAACAAAATTTTACCAATCCAAAGTAAATATCTGCTCATGAATGTGTATATACTTGAGTACACATATGTCTGGATCTTTATTAAAATACTACTTATTTAAAACTAAAAACTGCCCTGTTTATCTTTTGATAAAATTTGTGAGATCAGAAGAAGAAATATGTGTCCAGAGCCATGGGTGAAGGTTGCTGGTGGCTAGGAAGAGCCTGTTTCCCTTCATTTTGCTCTCAGCCAGCTGGACTGGACAGCTACATGTTCTAGTTAGTAAATAACAATACCGTGGAAAAGCTAAAAAATTGCTGTTGTAAAATAATACTGTCACCGTGAATTTGTTTTTTATTTTGGAGACAAGAAATCATTAGGGTGAAATCTCTAGCTGTTGAAAACTTCCACTGTGCTTGCTGCAAGCTCTTCTTGTACACCATGGTAGTCTTGGACTAGATATTTTTATTTTAAACAACCTATAAAATTGCTATTTTTAGGTCAAAAATGTCAAATCACCTTTTGACTGAAGAGATATTAAAATAAAACTGAATAATTTCTGGAGAATATGTTGATAACCAAGCAGCGTCAGGTGAAGTGTTCCATCATGTCTCTGTCCATTGCTTCTTACATATCTGAGAAGATGGACCTTTAGGTTGACTTGGTTTTTTCCTGTCCATTCTCATCTGTTTTATTTATCTTCCTGTCTTGCTTTTTTTTTTTCTTCCAGAAATAAAATCTTAGTTCAGTCCAATAGTGGCCCGCAAGTAAGCTGTACACTTATTACTGTCACAACCTCTCCTGGATTTGATTTTAAACGAAGAAAGAAACAAAAAAAATCCCAGAGTGGGCAATGGATGTGTTGAAATTGTGATTAGCTTTTTAATGTTAATATTATTAATTATTATTTTTAAAATCAATATTATTAATAATTAATATTGTTAGTATTTAAATTAATATTATTATTATGGCACTGTGAAACCATTAGTCATTTATAGAATATTGCAATGGCAGTGTGAAATCAGCCATTTATAGTAAATGATTACTTGCAGCGTGGCAAATGTTTCAAAATATTTGTGTGCAGGTAAGAGATGCAGACACACTGGCCCCTCTGGTGGCATCGAGTGTCCACGTCCATTGCTGCTGTGACTCGGTTGTGCGGGGTTTCGCGGGCTCTGCTGTGGGCTGGTGCGCTTTTCACGCGGACAAGGGCAGTAGTCGCGGTCCGTGGGCCGTGTCCTGGAGGGAGGAAGCTCTGTGCCTTGGGTTGGGTGCAGCTGATCCGGGACGCTGGCAGTCCGCTGGAAGGCAGTCACATTGCGCTCCGCTGTTCCATGCGGGTCCTTCCCTTGTGTGTGCGGTGCCGGGTGTGTTGTGTGATCCCTGCTGCTGCTCCTCGCTGCCAGCCCTGCCCCGCTCCCGGTGCTCCGGGAGAGACTGTCCGCTCTGCGGGGCTCTGTGCTGCGGCCTTCCCTCCCTTCCCTCCCTTCCATCTGCTGCCTTGCCCCACGCCCTACCCAGGGGCTTTCCCGCTTCCTCTGCACTCGAAACCACCCGCGGGAATGCCGGCTTCCCGCTCTGCCTGCTCACTTGCTTTTTGATTTTTTTCCCTTCTCTTCTTTCTTTGTTTTTTTTTTTCCTTTCCTTTTTTTTCCCGGCCCCATGGTGTGACTCTCACTGATTTCTGGTGAGTAGCTGGCAGCACGAGGGAGGCTGCCTGATGATGATGATGATGATTTCATTGTGCATCTGATTTGCAATCTATTGCAGAAGTGCCTGTAATGCTGACTGCTGTTATTTAGTGTTAGGATTTTAAAATATTAGAGTACATAGAGCACAAGTTAAATCAAAATGGCTTGCGGAACATGTGTGTAAATGGCATCGTTTTGTGAGTGTGAAGGTTTGGCACAATATCTTTGGGCAAGGTGTGAAATCCAGTGATCTAGATTAAATTTGGAGGTTTTGAGATTGCTGAACAAGAAGATGGTAAAATGGCATGCATTTTCTTAACAGGGACAGCTACTCTTAAATTTGCTTTCTATCTGTTGAGCTGTCAGCCACTCTGTCACCAAAGGCTTAAAGCTATATTCATGAAAACAAGAATTTTCTGGATTTCAAAGAAAATGCTATTTTTGTTAAAAACAGCAATCAGAGCAAAAGGTTAGACTGTCATCAAAGTGTCTGTAAAAATATGCTTAAGACCCCGTTCTGTTCTTGGCTGTTGGAAGAGATGATGACTTGTAAATTGCCTTTCATAAAAGTGAGTTTGATTTAAGGTATTAATAAAATC
Source organism: Zonotrichia leucophrys gambelii (assembly GCF_028769735.1). Taxonomy (NCBI): domain Eukaryota; kingdom Metazoa; phylum Chordata; class Aves; order Passeriformes; family Passerellidae; genus Zonotrichia; species Zonotrichia leucophrys. The sequence continues at coordinate 17,706,521 of NC_088178.1, read as the reverse complement.
TAAATTTGTGCATTCTGGCTGTGGGGACTGAAGATTTTAATTTAGTGAAATGCCAGAACAATTTTTTTGTGCTCAGTTTGATAAGTGTTGTGTGAGAATTCCATCTTACTAAATTAGGGCAGACATATATATTACAGTGTTTACAAACTGTTATGATTACAACCTGTTAAATTTCAGATTTAATATTCAGTCATCTTTGAGCAAAAAAGTCACCTCATTTTTGTCTCAGCGCTGTTGAATTCTTGTGTTAAAATAGATTAAATTGCAAATGTTAATCTAAGTAACTGTGGAAAGTTGTGACCTGGATTTGAAATAGCCATGAGACTGTCACAGCAGCAGTAAATCTTCCAGAACATGTAAGGCTGGCACATGGCAGGGATATGTCTGATGTGAGAATTGGAGTGCGGGCGCAGGAATAGCCTGAGAAGAAAATCGTGTGTCAATATAATTTTATTCTAAAATTTAAAAAAGGGGAAATTATCACTTTAATATAAAGCTGTGTTTTTAAAGGTAGCACACAGTAACTTCATAAAAACTTATTTTAAAACAGCAATCTAAAATTCAAACTGTATTTAAGAAAAACTGTTTGTGGCACCGAGGCACCTGGTTCTTAATCCTCATATGCTTCCTCTGGCAATCTTTGAAATGTGCATGGGAATTTTGGGTGCAAACTTCAGCTTAAAAAACCGTCAGTTTGAGGAAAAGTAGATACTAAATGTGCTTCCCTTTTGTTTTAAGCTTTTTTTTACTGTCCTGTAATAACTGCTTTTCTCTCAGCTAAGTCTGGCTTCAGCCCTAGTTCTGGGTACTTTTAAAGCCTGATATCATCAAAAGGCCCTGAATGTTAGTTGTCAAGCACTGGCATTGCTGGAATCTTTTATTATCTTATTGCTTTGATTTTCTTCATCTCTCTTAAAATGTGTCAAATAAAAATGTGGGTGATGTCAGGAGAATATGATAATAGTAATTTTTAAAGCAATGTTTTGACTTAAAAATAATGTTAAAACAATCCTGTTCAAGCAAATCTTGATGTTAATCAGGGACATTAATTGATAATTAAACCTAGTGTATTACATAAATTTTACACATCATTTGATCTAACTTGCTGTTCTTTTCTATAAATGAATATTTTTTATACAAATTTATTCTTTCATGAAGGAAAGAAATGAGCTTGGAGATACTGGACTATGTGTCCACACGACAAAATTATCTTGGGGCGCTATAAAAAGGTATTCAGAGTGTTATCATATCTATTATTGCAGTGTTGACCATTAATTCTGTTGAATTTCTAAAAAACACCAGGATAGTAGGGCTTTTGCAGTGAGAGCCTGCAATACTTTACCTCTCTGGTTTTTTTTAAAAGCTAGAATCTGACTTTGTTCATTTCCTTCACTCCAGAGAAGGGTGATTGGCAGGCTCTGGCATTCAGCTGTCCACAGCTGAACTGCAGGGCTTGAGTTGCCTTGGCAGGGCTGCAAGTAAAAGTTTGTGCCGCTTTTGCCAACTGTGTTCTTGGCTCAAGCTGATGTTACACGTCTCTCGACTCCAAAGCATGCTCATTTGCCAAATTCTACCTAAAAATGTATGCTGGAATTCCTAATTAAATAAACCCCCCGATATTTATTTTATTCCTTGGAAAGGCACGCATTCTTTCACAGTAGATGCTGCTTTGGTAGAAATACAAATAAAAATTTAAAAAGCCCAAGGTGGATTAGAAAGTTATAACTGCTATTAGGAGAGAACTTTTCTCTTGCAAACAGATTAGTAGCTTTGGTTTCTTCTAAGTAGGGAAATTATGTGACTTTACCAGGTTCTTACCTGAAGTTCTTTGCATATATACATTTTCTTGTTTATTTTTCAAGTATCTTGGAAATTGTTGCACTACAAAGGATAATAGCAGTCCGTATATAATTTCCTTGGATTTTCCAGCATTACAGCTACCTTATTGCTGCCGTAAGCTGGAGGTAGCAGTTCAATGATAAAGGTGTAATTTATGCCAAACCAGTCTGGAAGCTTTTTCAGAAGACTGATAGCAACTGCTTTTATACATATTGCTATGTAAAATGCTTATTAATGTTAGCAGATGTTGCACTTTAATCCCCCAGAATGATTGTTTGGTAGCAGCAGGAGATTTATTAAGCTTGAGTTGTGTGAAATTGTGTGTGCATAAGCTGCTATTTAGATTGTAAAAATGCCATTGAAAACTGTAAAAAAGTTCTAACTGTAATTGGCAGAGAGGTATTAGCTGCTTTAAAAGAAGTATATGTGTACCACTGGCCCTTTTGCTATAACCTCTTTATCATTTATCTTCTTGTATTAATGTCACTGAATTATTAATTCATGAGCAGGGTTGGATAGGGTGAAGGCACTATTTAAATGTGTGGCACATGTATCCTTATCGCTGGAGACATGAAAAGAGTCATTTTGTGTTATCTATAAAATGGAAAGGACATTTAAAAATTTCATTTACGGTAATCCACTTCACTTCCCAGTAAAACACCTAGATTATTGCTACTATAATATAATGTTCGTATTAAAATTTTGTAATCTTTCCTCTCTCTTACTTATAAATACTGTTGATAGACAAATGTAGACTAATTTTTTTTTTCTCTAGTTGCACATACAGTTCATGAACTGCAGCAGAACATATGACGAGCAGGGTTTTAATAAAAAACCAATTCTCTTTAATTTCTAGTAAAAGAATACAAAATAAAAGTCAATCAGTATTTATAATCATGAAAGGCTAAATAAATTATCATCTAAAATCATAATGTAGCCTAATTAAAGAAAAATAGGATATTTTCCAAAGTAACAGTGTCATTGTCACATTGAGCCATCAAGAGCTATATTATTTAAAAGAAATTGTAAATGTGTGGTTTGGTCTGCTTGAAGAAACCACAAAATATCAAAGGTCACATTGCTGCTAAAAAATGTGTTAAAAATATATCTTAAATTTCATCTGTCCTGTATGGATGATTAAAAAAATTTAAATGTACAAGAAATATAATGTTTTCAGTCATTTCAGTGGATAGAGTTCATTCTCTTGAATACTTTAAAAAGTGTTCATTCTTTTTAAAAATTCTTTGCATGAAAGCAATTTCAGGATACTTTGTCCTCAAGTGCTCGTGGTGGCTGGCATGGCAGTGCTGGAGATAACTCATATTCCATTTTGTTTAATATTTAAAAGATATCACTTCACACTTCCCTTTTCACCATGCATGGAAGAGACCTTTGCTGTTTCCACAATACATGGGGAGTTTTTTCTCTTCAGAAATTTCTCTGCAGAAGGGAAAATGTTATGTAGGCTGCTAGGGAGAAGAGTTTTTAACCGTGGTACATGCAAGTAGAAGGAGCCTTCCTGCTGAATTGTAATTTACAGCTCTTGCTTGTAACTCCTCCAAATGTAATCATTATAGTTTCCTGACTTAGACTTTCAACAGAAGGAATAAAAAAATAACTGAAATAATTTCTATTTTTCTATTATAGTTTGAATAGGTAAGAAAGTCCAGTTTTCCCCAACTGAAGGAATGTTGCAGCTCTGATGAATGACTGGTACTTATTCAGCTGTCTTGCATAGTTAAGAATAGTCACCTGAATGTTCATTGCTTATTAAATTGTACAAGAAAATACTCTTAACTACAGCACTATTATACACCTTGGCGACTTGTATGTCCTTGCAGAGCCCATCATCCAGTAAGGGCATTGGATCCTTTGTTTCATTGCAGAATCAGGCCCTTTCTGAAGGGCCTGTAGATTTATTTGCCAGATTTCTTGCAGACATTTCTCACATCCTCGATGATGTGCTAGCAGTAGGTGTGTAATTCAGTAGAATGTTTGTGTGTAGGCACAAGGAAGAGAGTGGTGTGTGCAGTGCTGTCATACAGGGCTTCTCACTCTTGAGCTCCTCTTGAAAGTGTGTATGAGAAAAGCCAGTTACAAGGGGAGAAAACCAAGGAAACCATTGATTTTTTTTCATGGTTTTAGGGTTTTCAGCCTTCTAAGTGCTACTGGTATGTAAAAGGGGTGAACATGAAAGATGTGTCTGCTGGCACTGCCTGCTTTTTTTTGTACTTAGGAAGTCCACACAGAAGTCCTCCAAAGGCTTACATAAATTCAGTGGAGTTCCTACCTGTAAGTCATACTTGCCTGGAGAAACTCTTGTCTGCTTACAAAGCAGTTAGACTTCTTCCCTTCTTCTGTTGTCAAAATTAAAAATTTTGTTGTGGCTCATAGCCAAGTATGGGATGGTAGCACACAGCACTTCTCAGGTTTCTATGCAAGACATAAGCCATTACCTTTTAATAGCTAAATGGTCTGGAAATGGTTTGGAAAATCCAGGTTTATGGAATTACTCCTGGAATTTTGTTTGATGGTGGTGATTTTTAGTGGAACTACAAAGTGGTCTTCTAAATGTCCTGACAATCAGGCTGCTGGAAAGAAAACCTACTCTCTGATTATGGTAATATTAATAGTGCTTCAGAGAAAAGAAACAAAGCTAGGAATAATGTAAGAAGGGGTTATCTGAAAAAAGAAGGGAAAAAAAAAAGCTTAGGTACAGCATGCTTTAAAACATGGTTAAAAGCATGCATTATTGAAATGGTCATTAATAAAATGCATTGTTGTGATGCTATGATAAATTCTAATACTTGAGCATATGATGGAAGAAGAAATATTTAAAATTTCCTTTCTCCTGCTCTTTATATATAGTCACAAATTTTTCACGTTTATTTGCATGCTCATCTGATGTATTTTATCCTAGATTATCTCATTGCTCCCAAGAAAACCCTTTTGGTAATATTGATAACCTAATATATGACATAGTTTGGTCGTTATTATTTCATTTAGTGGTCATATGTATAGACCAAGAGGGAATCTGAATATTGATTTCACTGAATGGCTAGTAATAATGATTTATGAGTCACAGATTCAGTGCAGTGAGCCAAACACAGCAGAGATTACATCTTAGGTGCCACCATTGATTTTGATTCATATTTCACTGCACAATGATTAGGCCATGGTCTCACAGATGTTAATGTTCCTCTCCAAGCAAAGATCTGCCCAAACCACGCTCAGTGCATGGTGACTGTATCTATACACCCACTGCTTCTGACTTTAAAATGCTAAATATTGTTCAGTTGCTTATAAAGAGTTGGTATCTCTGCGATAACAAAGGGTTTTGATAGAATTTTTTTAAATAATCAAAAGTGATTTTGCTGCACACTCAAGCTTATTCCTAAAACTGGAACAATATAATTTATATTGAATACAGATCACTTAATATGATTATAAGTACAACTGATAGAAAATGGATGCTTTAAAATGAATGTTAAACCAGCAGCTTCATGAATCTTTTTGATAATATTCCTTGGCACGTGCCCAGAAAAGAAGTTTTCAGTGCAGTAGTTTCCAGGGAATTGATGCTACCAAACTGAGGTTTGTGCTTGAATATCAAATGCCAAGGCTGCAGCACAGCCGTCCCCCAGGAGGTCCAGTGTGTTGGGCTATACAGCCCCCATTAACCTGGTTATGGCATGGATAAAAGTGCTGTGCATGCATGATAAAAATGTGTTCTTGTCTGCTCTTGCCTGTAACTTGATTTTATTTTGGAAGTGAGTAAAGCGTGGGTGTTTTGCTGGCTCTGTGCTGGTCTGCGGAGTTGTCTTACTTCAGTGAAAGACAGAATCATAGTACAGTTTGGGTTGGAAGGCACCTTAAATTATCATATAATTCCAACCCCCCTTCCATGGCTGGGGAGACATGCTGCCAGACCAGGTTGCCCAAAGCCCCATCCAACCTGGTCTTAACACATTTCCATTGATGTGACATCAGAAACCCTGTTCCAGTGCCTCACCACTCTCACAGTGAGGAGAAGCATCCAAACATCTACTCTAGATTTACCCTCTTTCAGTTTAAAGCCATTCCCCCTTGTCATATCGCTGCAGGCCCTTGTAAAAAGCCCCTTTCCAGCTCTCATGTGTCCCTTTAGGTACTAGAAAGCTGCTATAAGGTCTGCCTAGAACCTTCTCTTCTCCAGACTGAACAGCCCCAGCTCTCTCAGCCTGTCTGCATGGGAAAGGTGCTCCGGCCCTCTGATCATCTTTGTGAGACCCTCCTCCAAAAGGTCCACATAATTCATATCTTGGGGGCCCCAGAGCTGGATTCCATACTCAGTATCAGAGCTCATCTCCCTGCCTAAGCCCAGGCCTAGTGGCCATAAAGCAGATCAGGTGTGATGAAATCCTTGCAGTCAATTAGAGAAACACCATGTCGCTTCACAGGTACCAACATGTCTGACCACAGTCCCAGGACTTAGTTCTGTTTGTTTTGTTTTTCAGTCTACTTCCACTTCAAACAAGTTCTCAGCTGTGAAAAACAGTGGAAGGGAAAAAAAAAATCAGCTAAGTGGCATAACAGCTTTGAGAAATACGGGCCTCTGCAAAGCCTTGTCAAGGCTGTCAACAAACAGTTTCCTGTCTTACAAGACTGCTATGTCTTTGGTTGATGTTAGTCTAGTGATTTTTTTTTCCAAGGGGAAGAAATGAGATCTTTAATGTAAATAGATTATTTTGAGGATTTCTCTTCTCTGAGAAGTTTGAAAAGCCTTTGAATTTTCTTCAGCTGTTACAATTGCTTCTTTAGGTTTGTCATATAGTTCTCAGTGTTTTTGTAAAGATACTCATTATTTTCTTGTTTATTTTTGATGTTCATAAAATCTGTCCTACATTGGTTTGAAAATGAGAGCTATTTGTTTTGCAGTTTAATGAAGAGAATGGCAAACAGCCTCAGACTGTGCCTCTGGTGTCCACAGTGATCAGCATATTTAACATGCTCAGCATGACACTGAGATATTACAGCCGATAACGGTTGTAATTGACTTACAGCATCCTTTCCCTCCCCCTTTCTTTGGATGGTGGGGAATTATCTTTGAGTCCCCAGGAAGCTGTAGTGACACAGAGGGCAGAAGTGGTAGAAAGGTTTTACCTGCACTGCTTGTGTCGAGGTGGTCTCATGTAGCAGTATGAGGTGATTCAGGTGAAATACAGGGAATTTGCAATGAGGATTGAGTGACACGCCCTGTCCACCCCTACCCGCCCTTGATTCTGAGCATTTATCAAAGGCAAAAAGAGAAATTCAGACTTGGCAAAAGGAGAGTGCCTGGAGCCAAAAAAAGCCATTCTTATTAGCACTAGCAAAGGTTTACTTTGCTGGCTTATTGAATGAAAACTCCCCTGAGTGTCCAGGCTTTATCCTGTGTTAACAAGGGGCAAAGCTGGCTTGTTGGGAATGGACCGCTGTGTAACATGTCTGTAAAACACAAGAGTGAGGCCAAGCTGAATTAGAGTGCTGATGAGAAAGGAAAATCTTTGTCTTTTCCTCTCAAATCCTATCTATTTTCCCTGTAAATGATTGTGGTAGACCACTGAGGTGCTGAGGACTGATGGACTAAATTGTGATGTTCCGCTGGTAAAATAGTGTCAGTGCACTGTTTAGTGTCATGTCTTGCATAGGTAGATTGGATATTTTGAATGTTCCATTACACTGAAGAGCTGAGAACTCGGGGTGGGGTGGGTGTTTCTGGGGTCTTTGTCAGTTTTAGGGTACACATTTATTGCTCACTGTTTCAGGCATTCATCTGGCATTAGCATGTAACTTCAGAGCACAATGCCGCTGAATGCATTGAAGTAATTTTTTTGTAGCAAGATTGGATGACCTTGGTCAAGTCTTGTTCTTACTGTATTATTCCCTTCCCTCATACTGTATTCTTTCCATGTAACTTGGGAAGAAGTGTTTTGGGTTAGAAATCCAATGTTCAAGGTGACAATTAATAGGGACTGTTGAATACAGAAGTGTAGATAAGACTCCCTGCTACCTTTTGAACATTAAATTGCTTTAATGAAAAGAAAGTATTTTTTAGCCATTTTAGATGGATCAGAGTTAGCCTTTTATTTCACCTTGCAATATGCAGCTGGTTTCATTGGAGCAGATCAGGCATTGGTTGTTTATCATAGGCAGTAGAAGGAGGCTTACTAGATCAGCAGTCTTGATTGTTGTCAGGGGGTTTTTTTGTAAGGTCTCATAGCTAAAACTCATAACCAGATTTTCTACAATCTGGTACTGTAGCACTAATGTGGCATTATTAATGTAAATCAATTTTTGAATTAGCATATTGAAAATTTAGGAATAACTCATGTTGAATGCATCTGAAGACGTTCAATGTTGAAAACTAGATTTGTATCTCATTGCAGATATGTAGAAAATGGTAGCTGTTGGATCATAAACAGTATTAGTCTCATTTGAGGATTTTACTAATGCGGCTTAGACACTTTTACTAATCACACTTCACTAATTAAATTCCTGTGTTACAGATTATAGTAAGTTTAACTTTTTTGTTTCTTTAAATTGGGAAAGCCTCATGATGGGAAAGCACGTGGACACATAATTTCTCAGGAGACTAAGTAGTCTATTATATTGTATGAATATATATCTATTCACCCTTGCCTTCTCTGCCCCCTCCTTTCCTCTGCAGAATGGCTCATATATATTACAGAATTACTCAGTTTCATAAACTGGGTTATGAAAGGCAGTGGGGGTGCTGCTTGTGTGGCAAGGTAGGTCACACAGGATTTATAAGAAGGACTGCCTGGTCCTGCTAGTTCCTTGGCATGTATGAGCTGTGGAGCTATGCCTGATGTTCCTTACCTCCGTGTGCTTCATCATCTGTAAAGCTAGTGCAAATTTTATTTTGTAATAGGGATGTAAAGCTTCACTGAGGTTGCAAGTTCTCTGCGGTGTTTCTAAAATGATTTGGAAAATTAGGCACTATACTGTAAAATACATCAGCATTAGTCTGAATGACTTTTAGCTAAAGAAAAACATCCTTGCTTAGCTGGAAAGATCTCTGTGTTCTCCTTTGTCTTAATTGCCTGAAAAGCTGGATAGAACAGGAGGGAAAAGGCAGCTTTTGAGCATGCTGTGTCAGTTGTCCGGAAGCTCTTAAAAGACCCTTTTTTGGCTTTTGAAAATAAAACCTTGGGAAGGTTAAACAGAGTAGAGTTGGAACACGACAGTCCTTTAGAGGTCTTTCTCTTCCAAGATAAAAGTATTTCAAGGAGCATGCTTGGAGCAGCTTTCTCTTATCTCAGGGGTGCTCTTGAGCAATGTTGCGGGGAGAGGGATGGCCAGCAGTGGCGTGTATTCTGCTGCGGTCGCGTTCCGGCTGCGAGGAGTTTCAGAAGCACAGGAGAACAAGGAGGCGAGGAGGGGGCACTGAGATATTCGGGACTTGGAGCACAGCTTATGAATACAGTATGAAGGGATGCCCAGTACCTTTGCAGTGTTACATTTAACATTTCTATTCCTGATCTGGCCTTCTTTGACAGTGCATATGAGAAGAATCTTAACAAGGTGAACCACTCTACTTCCAGCAGGGGGTTGTTTTTTTTTTCCTCTGGGAGATTGCAGTATGGCCCAGAGGTAGGGATTTAAGTTACAACTGAAATTTTCTGGGCAGCTTTTATTGCACTCTGAAATTCAAGCAAGATTTTGCTCTAGGGAGTTTCTCTTTGCCCCACCCACAGGCTGAAGCAGTCAGCGATGCAGAGAAAATGTTTATTAAGGTCTGAGGGGAAATAACTTATTTGCGCAGGACAGCCACTCGCTGTAGTCTCCTTTTTCTGTTTACAAAGAAGTAACCTAATACATCTTTTCCTGCTTCTAGTCGTTTGGTTTGGGATTTGTTGTTGTTGTGAGATGCCCCCGACAGTCTCTGTATCACTGATATAGATGGATGGTCAGAAGGATGTGGCTGACAGCAGTGTCTTTAGTCCGAGTGCTCTCTGGCTCCAGCTCATGTCTGGGTGCCTTTCTCAGGTTTAGCTTTTGTTATGCTGATGAATGGTTGGAGCTGCACGTTCTTTTACTTAAAGCCACATAGAGATTCTCAAATACGGAGGCTCCATTAAAATTTGTTTGCTGTGAACATGTTAACTTATTCTAAAGAAAAGAAGCAAACCCAAATTCAATTGCATCAGTTTTCAAACACAGTTTCATTTTTTCTTGGGTTTTTAGATAAACATCTGTTACTGATAATCTGTTAGGGGCTGGTTAGTTTATCTTGAATTCTTTTTGCAGCAGCACACTGAGTTAAATTCTATGTCTGTAGGCTACAGCAATCTAAGAGAACAATATATTGCACAAAACACTTAAAATTGCTCTTTAAAATGCTTGCCATTTCTTCTTATTTGAATAGTTTATGCTGGTTTTGGTATTTCAAAGGCATCAATATATTTTCAGAAACTTAGTCCTTATAAAAGTGACTAAGTCAGTTTAGAAGGTCAAGAACTTTACTCAATTGAAAAAAAAAAAGACAAAGTGTTTGGCATACATTTTGCAACTATTTCCTAGGGAGATGCCGGTCTTTCGCAAGTGATGCTTTGATTATTGGTTTTATTTTTGACATAACTCCTTCCTCCCCACTCCAATTTAAAAAGGCCCACAAGGAAGTGATGACTGAGGATGATAAAGCACGTGAATGTCACTCTGCAGTTGAAGCTGAAGAAAGATATCTGAAAACCTGAGAGTGCAGTGATATGTTATAGAAATAATGATAAAAGTTGAGTCTCAGGAAGTCCAAATCTTCTGGACAGACTGGGAGCAATCAGAAGGCTGATTTAATTTCACTTTTAGCCATTATTATTCATCATCTATTCTCCTGGATTATTCTGATTGCTTACTGAAATTACACTGATTAGTCTGTAGTGTGTGTGGAATAGTTTTATGATTTTTCCTTTGGGTGCTACAGGTGGAAAATTAATCCAAACTCCTCCCAAGATTGTAGCTGAACTATCTCCAGGGCTTTTCTTTTCAGAGATCATGGTGGCAATTTTTTCTTCTTAACTCTGCAGGAGCTCCTTTGCAATTTTAATTTTTGCTGAATGCAGTGCATCCTTTGTGGACTTTTAGATTTATTTTCTTTTAGTTACAAAAGAGTCTCAGCCCAGTGTAAAAGATCTAGAGCTGGAATGTGACTGTCCTCATAACCACTGTGGGGTCCTCATGTGTCACCATCTAAATCCAGGTCACACCTTGTACCTCAGGGCACGTGGGTGTGTGCCAGGGAGAGCCACGAGCTGCCCATCCTGCACTCCGTTTGCTGTCGCCTGCTTCTTGCTGAAATATGTGTGGGAAAAAGTACCTGTGACTGGAGAGCACCTATCTGTTGTTGAAAATTGGACAAAGGGTTCATTTTTTTGTATCAATAAACATAAAAACATATGGTCTCAGATGTCAGTTTTCTTTAATTTCACTGTGTGAGGAATCACAGCACACTTGTATTGTGAGAGAGATGACTCCAGTTCTCTTAAAGAGGAGCCAAGTAAAGAAACCTTCTTCACTATTTAATAATTTCCACAGATACACTGCCTTCCTTGAGAGCCAGAGAAATTGTTCCGTAATGTTTTCCATTAATTCCCATCTTTCTCTCCTTGTGGGAAAAAATTAATGTCAGTTTTGTTGCTGTTTGTGTGCTCAGGGAACAAACTTTATCATTGATTATGATTAACATTTCTGCTTCTAAAAATTATCAACATTTCATAGAATTTCTTTATCTGCTATTTTGTGCTCTTCATCCTTTCCACTTCTCCTTGCCAAAAGGGTAAATGTATTTTTAAAGTCCTTAACATGCTCTAGTACTCATAAGAATCATAAGTGGCCCTTGGATCCTGCCACTTAAATTTTAACACAGTCATTGTTACGTGGTTTTAAAGTAACTTTAATTTCAGATATCTCAGCAATATGTCCTCAGAGTCCTGTTCATTTGTCCTGGAAAGACCAAGCCAATGTGAGACCAGGCTCAGCCCTTTGCATCCGTGGTTGCTGCAGTGCTCTGTGTTCTCCAGAGTTGTTTCACATGTCTGTAATATGTAGAGCCAGCTTTCTACTTAAAAATAATCTGTTCTTCTATGGATGTTAATTTTTCTTTAGCTCCCCAAACTCTAATAGTCAGGGCTGAAGCATGACCTAGCTTCATACAGTGAGATATGGAAGAGGATGTGTGTAGTTACTCAGCTGGCTGGTGAGAGAATAGAGTCATTAGCAAAAGGGAGCACTCTGCTGTCAAATCTTCTACCACAGCTACTGCACTCTATCACTATAATTATATTTTTCAAATGCAAATGATAGCTTGAAGAATTTTTCCTTTGGTACATCGTTTACAGGAGCAGTTCAGTTCATATTTCTCAGTAGGAGACAAATCTTGTCTGAGGCTAAGGACAGAAGAAGGTCTCATCCATTGTTTATTCCCTTTTCTCTGAAGATGTTTATTGTGTAGAAATACAGCTAACTGTGCAGTGATATGAAGAGGCTGCCTCACCAAATGGCGTATTTTGTCAGCAAAGCAGCTGTTACTGCCTCTCTCATCCAAGGAGAGCAATCTTTGTGTAGCATGAAGGGAGCGCCAGAGCCATGGCAGGGAGCAGACCTGCTCAGCCTTCCTGCTGGGGGGAGTTGCTCTGCTGCTCTCAGCCTCTCCACGTTTCAAATCCCCAATAAGTACATATACATAATATATAATACACACATACGTACATATGTATATATAATAATATATAGTGTCCTAGATTTAATTTTTCTGTGGTTCTTTAAGGTAGAGAAATGCAGGTTGTGTCAGATTTGTGGAGAAAGAAAACCTTAGCCAGCTCATCTACAGGTCCAGTTTGTTATATTTGGTGCAAATGTTCTCCCGTTGTTTTTTTTTCACGTGTCTTAGTGCAAATACATCAGTAACACTCATGCTTTCAACATTAACACGTATCATTATTTGGCATTGTGCTTAGTGATGATTGACCTTGAGAGATTACATCCCAGAACCCTGCCAAATTCCCAGCTACAGTGCCGGCATGCTCTCAGTTTTTACTAAATATTTCTGTCTTCGTGTGAAGTAAAACTTGCTATTCCAAATTATTGGTGTTCAGGTACTGATAGATTTTTTTTTTCTCCTTTTCTTCCAAATCTTCTGCTGCTCCAGGTATGAAGATGAATAATGCAGACCACTGGTTTCGATGATGCTGGGCTTTTATAACTGGATTCATTAAGGAATACAAAGAAAATTCTTACAGGGATCAATAATGGTGTCTTCTGGCTGCAGAATGCAAAGTTTTTGGTTTCTGCTCATTATCAGCTTCCTGCAGTGTACTGAAGGTAAGCTTTAGTTTATTTTTTACTTGGGTTTTCAGATGAGTTAAATGGACTGTACAATTAATTTCTGTTAGATAACTTGAAGTTTGAGGATAACAAACTAAATGTAGTATATTCCAGGCTTAATTTATAAGACTCAAATTGTCCCTTTTTAATGAAGAAAAGAAGAAAATAATTTTTTTTAGGTTTGATAGTGTCATATGTTGAAATTGAAGTGCAATGTTCAGGCAAGTGAAGTATTAATAGCCTTGATTGGTAGGTGCCTTATTTTTGGATTCTTCCTGTTTACCCTTCCTTTTCTATTCTCATTGCACAAGAAATGTATGGATATGTTAAATGTGATATAAAACAACTAAATGAAATACCCGTTCTACTTTTCTAATTTTGCTCACTGAAAACGAAATGGCAAACACTTCATTAAGATTAGTGCTATGCAAGTTAAATTCCAGGAAATAAAACTCAAAGTTCATACAGAAATAGCATCTACTTGAAAATATTTTTGCTCTATTTGGAAAAAGGAAAAATACTTCACTGCTATCAAATGTGTTTAAAATAGCCATTAAATTAAAGAGATGAGGAAGGAAAAGGATTTTTTAAAGAAGTTGCATTATCTATTCTTTATCTGGTTTTTTTTCATAAATTATACTTCATCCAGTTAGTCTGTCTCCACAGCTGTTCTTGTGGCCCTTTTAATAAGTGGAGGAACACAAATGAATGAAAAGGAAAACATGACTTATGAATTTTTAATTGCAAATATTCGTATAGAACTTGAGGCTGGTTTTGGATGTGAGCATTTTGATTGACTAGATTGCAGGTGAAAAGATTGGTTTAGTAATAAAATAGCATCTCCATGCCATCTCACATTATTCAGTAATTGATGTATAATATACAGAGTTCCTTCCTGCATCTTTGTCATGATCTCACCAGTTTTTAAAGCAGATATGCACGTTACTCTGTCATAATTCCTGAATTTTAAGGCCAGATTTTCAGAAATACTTCTGGAAAACTACCCTGCCTCCTCCTCTCTTTCTTCCTAAATTTATATAATTAAAAAGGAACTATTACATAAATAAAAAGTCCCTACAAATTCAAATATTTTCTGCAGCTTTCCACGCTCACTGCATCATTTCCTAAGCTTTCTTTGCAGCCTTGCTCAGCTGGGGCCGTGCTGGCAGCCGAGCTTTGCCGAGATGGGTTGTTCATCTGCATGTGTGAACACACATCTCAGGGAGCCCGTCCTCCTGCCTGTTTCTGAACTTGGGGAAGTCTCATTTCACTGAAACAGCTTCCACAGTCAGTTCCCCATCCCTCCCCTGCTCCTTAAATGCTGCCAGGATGTAGTAGGAGGCTGAGCAGATCTGAGATGGTTTCATGCTTGGTGGGACTCCTGGTCTGGGAGCCGCTGCTCTCGCTGCCCGCGCTGCCTGCCCGGGCTGGGGACTTGGCTGTAATCTCACTTGTACAAACAGCTGGAAGAGAATATGCTTTCCAGCCTCCTTCATAGGTAAGAAAGGTAAATGTGGATTAGGAGATTGGAGTTATAAACTTTATGACTGGCTGGTTTGGTAATAACTGGTGCTAATTATAAATGCACTTACATTGCAGAAGTGGTTGCACAAGGTGAAACCTAAGGTGTAGGAAGTTGAGACATCTATTTATGGGGTTTTTTTCTGAAGTTTTAAAACACTAAGGTTTTTAAAAATTATTATTATTGCAATTGTTTCAGATCTCTCTACTTAATGCATTTTACAAACATTCAGGTGCTTGCAGTTTAATGCTGTGTGATGGTTGAAAACATCTGACAGCAGAAAGGAAAAGCAGACGAACAACTTTCTGTGGTTTGGTTACAGTTGCAAACAGCGGGCTGTAAAACATGTTTTATCTGCTGAGTTTGGAAGGGAAAAAGTCAACTGAGAACTTCTGCAGATTGAATTTTTACCATTTGCAGAAAGTTAATTTTCATTGTCATCTGTAATATTTCAAGTTCATTTTATTCTGTCCCTGTTTTTCTTGCTTTTAGTAGCCAGTAGCAATCTTTTGATGCTTCAGTTGTGAATTTACTTTTTTTAAGTCTATACAAGAGCTGCTTTTTCAGCTAAAAGAAACAGGGAAGGAAATTGGGAGCAGATAACAGAATCATACCAAATTAATTGTAAATTCTTAAAATAAATGAAATACTGTGGCTCTGTATACTGGAAATGAATATTAATATAGAGTTGGCTTCCAGCCACAGAAGAAAAATGAATACTGCATTATTACACTTTCTCACAAAATTACATTGCCTTCTGCTTCAGTAATAAGAGATGCCAAGTATAACATGCTTTAGTAGCACTTCATGCCTGGAAGTATGAACATGAACAAAGGTTAAAATAAGAGCATCTAACTTTTGCTAGAAATAAGAAAATCTTTAATTCTCTTGCTTGGAATGTAGTTTTTTAATAGCAATCTGATGTGTACATGAAGGTTGTTGCAGTTACTGGGAGAGATAAAACCTGGCTGAATTCCCTGCTCTTACATTTTAATGTTTCTGTACAGTTTAATGGAGAGGAAGGGGGGGAAATGATGCTGGGTGTGGACAAGTGATTCATTTATTCATATAATGAAACATTTTCCAATCAAGAAAAGGCTTTATAACTCTCACAGCCTTAACTTTACCTCACCAGGGAATTGGCAAGCAGGCACCATTATATGAAGGCTGTGATTTTCTTTTATTGTTGCCTATCCAAACAGGAATTGTATCTTCAGATAAGAAGGTCTTGGCTTTCCCTTTTTTTTTTCCTCCCTGGCTATGCAGTCCAGATGGGATTGCTTTTGAAACAGTCCATTCCTTCAGGTAAAATGCACCTGGACCAGACAAGTGCTGACAGCTGGACAGGAAAAGCACACTGGGTTATTATACACTGCTGGTACATCTGATCAACAAGAACTCGCTATTGTTGCGTTTGTTGTTACTGCCATCAACAGCAAGCGTTGCAGCCCTAAATGAGGAAGGGCCAAAAGGCTGGAAGGAGGAATGAAAAGCTCGAGTCATGAGCTGGAGTATTATTAATCTCATTTCTGGAAGTTATTTTTCTGTCTCTTTTTTTAGCCTGTTTTATATGGGCATGTCTTTCAAACTACAGTTCTATTGCAAAGGCAGACTGAAGGGGATGCCTTGGGAAGCAGCCTGGCTCAGCCTTGGGCAGGTGCCTGTGGGGGCCTGGCCTGGGCACTCAGGGCACAGCAGAGCTCCCCCTGCACTGTGCCAGACCCCGTGTCCGTCCCACCCCATCAGGAGGGGATTCCTGCTCAGTCCCATGCACCTTTACTTACCTGTTTCCTACAAACGCTAGGAAGTTAATTACTTTTGACACCACCACTTTTTTTCTCCCCCTTCCTAATTAGGTGAAATCATCTAACAAGTTAAAAATTATCTGAGAAAATAGAGAAAGCCAGAGAGTGAGATCACACACGTCTTGTTTCCATAGCAAAGCAGAGTAGAAAGCATATTATATGTATTATTGGTTTCTCTTCAAGCAAGTTAAGACAGATACACTAATATGCATATGAAAAAAAGATGTCAGAGCTAAACATTCTGGTGTAGATTGGTTTTTGGACAGTGCAGGTTTCAGTATTTTAAGCTTTATCTTGCTTATAAAGTCCACCTTTTTGACTAGCTTTTGATGCTGTTTGTTTTTATTCTTTTCTGCTGCTTGAAAAGCACAAGTGCCTTGGAAGTGCTGAAATAATTTTCTTTGCTAACATTCTATTTTAACCAAGGTTTAATTCAATTTAAATCCATTTTATTATGAATTATTATCTGTGCTTTGTCCAAAGGAAGAAGCATCATGCTTTCATTATCTATTTAATTCTGTTTTCCTAAATGGAATTAATGTTATTTAAAGAAATCCAGCTTGTCTTTGCTTCTGAATGTTTGTTTTAATGAGCATTACACTGAAAAGGATATATTCCTGTAAATTCCAGCTATGCCAGCCAAAGAGCTGAGTGCTGAGTTGGAAGCAGTTCTAAGTGCATATTCAATATTAGTGCACTTACTAAAGAAAATGCTAAATACAGATAATGTACTTTGGGCCACTACAAAGATATTTGCTATTTTAGTGTATTACTCCAGCTCTTCATCTTCCTGCGAAGCCACTCAGATGTGGAGTGTCTAAGGCACATGGCACAGGTACTGAATAAACAGTAAAAGCATGACAGCTTTCCTACATGCTTACTACGAGTATTAGTAGGACTTCGTCCAGGATAAAAATTATAAAAATATTGTACCGTGGCCTTGATTTAGGTTCTGCAAGGAGTGAAATCCATTATGGAATCGCACTAGAGCAAAGAGGAGCACTGATTTAATTTCTAGCTGTGGAATTTATCACAGTGAGGGCTCTGTCAGGCCCCCAGTTAGCAGGAACCACTGGGTTTACAGAGCTTGCAAAGCATCCATAAGCACACCCAGTGTGCTGAGGCCGGACTGGTATTGCCCACTCTTTGGAGGATCACTCTAATAAGCTTAATGCTATCTTCATTTGTGTCATGTATACCTGATATGGTTTAGGATTCTTTAGAATTTTTTTTTTCTTAATTGATTAATGCAGATTATGAAGAATTTTTCTGAAGAAAGCAACTGCTGCTCTGGGTCCTGTTTTCTGTCCTAAAGGTCATGCCATTTTTTAGTGGTATTTTCTGGTGCAAGCATATCTGGGACATCTCTCTTTTCTTTTCTAATAGAGGGCCAAAATATCTTCTAAAGAGAAAATTTTTCTGAACAGCAAGATCAAACTTCTTCCTAAAGGAGAACGTCTGTTAAGCTTTTCAACTGCATTTCCAAAAAATAGAGACTGACAGACTGCCCAGAAAGTCCAGAGATACTTTAACATGCTGGCAGTGAATAATCTTTTATATATTCCCAGAGTACTGATGTCTGCAGGATTCTGTGTTGTAACATTACATTTTTGAAACCAAAGCAATACCATCACTATTGCAAAATGTGGAAGAATCATGTAGAAGAATGCATGAAGAACCATTTTAAATACTGTACTTACATTTAAATGAAAACTTGCTAGGAAGTGTTAGTGTAGGAGTCTTACAGTTTAGGCAAAGAAAAGAGTATAAATGCATAAATACTATGGGATGAGTAATAATATTACTATTTTGATATGCTGTCTTCTCAGTTACTGAAAAACATTGTCCTTTATGAGGGAGATTTTGCATGTTGTTGGGCTCTGTGTTCAGAAGAAGAAAAAGCCCCTGTAATGTGTAAAATGAGAGAAGAGTGTTGTGCTAGGGGCAGATGCTGTGTTTTTAGAGCCCTCTAAGCTGCTGCTGGAGTTTACTGTCTTTGGTTGCTGTAACCTTGGTGGGTCTCAGGGCGAGGTGAGCTGTGCTGGTGACCACTGCAATGAGAGGGGGTTTATTTAACCTTCAGCTGACCTGCACCAACATCATTGCCTAAGGGGCTTTTCTTCTGTTAAATGTAAATCTGGGAATGCTTTAGATTAGTTTATTATGATAAAGGGACCTTTGCAGGAATACAGTAGCAGATTTTGGACATGTCTTTCAGAAAGCAAATAGGCTTTATTAGTAATCTACTACTAAATATAAGAAAACATATGGTTCTTTTTTTTATTGAGTTGTATTTAAAAAATCTTTAATTATTTTTAATTTCTGGGTTTTTTTGTTGAAGAATACTGCTTGTCTTAGTAACAAGGGTTTTTTTTATATAGTTGTAACATTGTTTTATATTGTACTTTCAGGTCACAGTGTAAAATGTAAGTATAACTGCCTGAAGCATCTGATATCAATGAATGCTTCAGCACTGGCTTTCTTATTGCATTTAGTGTCCTTATGATCAAATTATAAAAATTATCATAAAGTATAATGATTTTAGATTTAATATTTGTTGCCAAGTTCTACAAGCACAAAATGGGTTTTATATTTGCAAGTAGATCCATTGATGCTCATGGTCTACGTCTGTGAGTAAGAGGCACAGAAAGAAATAGTCTGTGCTAATTGTCTATTGCATGGATGGATGTCTTGATAGCAGCAAGCATATGTAGGATGAAGGCACTACAGAAAAAGGACTTACACAAATGGCTCTAAAATATGTTTCATGTATGTGCCCACTTCCATGTTTGTGCTAGTGCTCCAGATTGTGTTACATGAGGAAGGAGAGATAAAACTATCCACAGGGAGAAATTCTTGGCTTGTCCATCCATACTCCCATTATAAAGGCACTTAATAGTATAGGGGCTCCTAACAATGGCAAAGACACACTTGAAAATTGTCTGACATTTTGCAGTGGTTAACTGGTGTCATCTTTATTCATCAGTGTTGTTTTTGTAGAAGAATATTTACAGTTGCTCCTTTTAATTTTTTTGTTTGTTTGTTTATTATGTTTGGGTTGATACTTTAAATGAAACTCAAGAATACTAGATGCTTTTCCAATTATAGATATATATATATTTTTTAGGAATACTAAATTTTTTTCAGTTTTAACACAGGGTATATTTTGTATGTGTGCCTCTGTAGACGAGCCATACCTGAAATCCACAGACATAGTGTGGTAAACTGAATATGCAGTTCTTTTTGATAGTAGGAGCTGAAAAAATCCTTTTGCACGAGGTGTTCCAAATTTCTGCTGTTCCAGAAAGACTCTCAAACTACTCTATTGCCTTTCGAAACCCAGCTGTGCTAAAGCTCTGTGTGTTTCTATAATCTCTACCTCCTTGCTTTCATTTGAAGTATAAAGAAATGGAGCTGTATGAATGTCAGCTCTGTTTATGGCTCCTTCTTTCAGTCAGGGAGACAATTCATCCATGTCCCAGTGACATTAGGGTAGCTTGTGTAAGTGTGTTTGAGGGTGTTGCCAGTGGTAGAGGAGATTCCCTTCTCGTTCCTTCAGAGCTTGGACCAGTCCAGGTGGTAGGGAATGTTTAATTCTTTTTGTTTTCTCAATTTATCCTAGTGCAATAATCCCTGATGTTTTCCCGGTGTATAAAAGATGTGTGGGGGAGACTAGTTGGGAAGCAAAATGAATTTTTTTTTTTTTCATCTGTTGCCTGAGCAACCCATACATGTGAGAAACCCAGGGGGACCACATAACTTTCAGTTGTTGGATACAGCACTCGGCGAGTTTTATGAGGGATCTTGACGATGGAAGGAAGGCTGGCTTTTGTGTTCTCCCTTGTCAGGGATTTTGATGTCTCTCTCAGGAGTTGGGTAGTTTTGTTCTCTTCCAGCAGAAAGTACAATTAATGCAAGGTGCTGTTGGAGCAATTTTCTTGTTAAATTTGAATTAGGTAATTCATTTAGGAAACCTGAGAGGAAGTTGACACTGAAACCAGATTCGTCTGTGTGCTGAACAGTTGGAAAAGCAATGGGAAATGTTTGCCTTTTATAGGCTTCAGTGCTGCTTCATATCGCTTCTGTTTTAACCATCTTTTGAATGAGCTTCACTCAGATTTTCCTGCTTGCCGCTGGTCCTGTGCCTGTGATTAGATCTGCCTTCCTCTGTACTTCTCCCACTGAGCTACCCTGGTTCATTTCGCTCAGGCTCGTGAATTGCCTCTAATTGCACAATGTTGCTAGAATTAAGTGGCTATTTATTCTGCAACATTGTAACATTTGCCATTGAACGTCTATTGGAAAAGTCTGTGTTCTAGCCGAGCACTGATCGTGCTTTTTAGTAGCTCAAGATAAATATGCTTTTAGTAAACAAAACTGAACAGTTTGTTGCTTAGGCTTTTGCATCATTTAATTTGCAACAGATGAAACTGGCATGCGTGAAGAGTGAAGCATGGAAAGTACTAGAGGGCAAACGGGTGGTTTGTGATGTGGATTATTACCCATAAAGATGGATAGGGTCCACAAAACATCACTTCATGTATTAATGCACCAGCTGTGGAAAAAAAAATCTATCAGCATACTATATCATGCATAAACTGCTTGGTTTAGGCCTTCAATTCAAATCCTGCTCAGTAATCTTCTCTATCTTTATGCTAGTCTGAAGATCTATATGTGCGTATAGATCTTCCTAGATATAAAAAGCATCTGTACATTTTTAAAAATTCACAATACAAAAAGGCTGGAAGTCATCCATATGTAGAGTGTCTTGAAGGATTTGTGATACAATGTTTTGTTCTGCAGTGTAAACTGAGTGCTGACAGAAAGCAGTCACAAATACATCTAACCAGCAGTCTTTCCTTTGCCAGTTACAAAGTAATCTAATAATGTAGCAATTATTTTATGCTTTATATGTAACAATATAACAATTATTTTGCTGTGCAAATTATTTCAAATTTCATGGTAATAAATCAACAGAGTCCTGACTCAGTCCTGAGAACAATTCCTGTTATGATATTTTGTCTTATCTCTCTGATGCATTATTTTCTGTCTCTTAGATTTGTTGTAGATCCATTTTAACTATATTTCTATGACACCTTCTTTTTGCAAAAGTTTTTTTTAAATATGAAGAGAGACTTTCTAAATATTTGCTGTTAAAAACTCATCGTCATGTTAATGTTATTTGCAACCGACTTGGTGATTCTGACTTTATTTACCTCATAGCCACATCTGTTTTGATTCTTTTAATTCCATTTTTTATATGGCCGATTAAAAATAAAATAGAAAAATCTAGTGACAATAACTGGGAAAAAACTAGTAAAGAAATTTTTTGGTCAAGGTATGAATGATTATGAAATAATCAAAATTCATTCTCTTGATCCTCTTTCCATCTGGAGTAAGGGATAAGGTTGTAACAGAGGGAAAAAAGTGCGTTTAGAAGCATTCAAGGATGTTAAGCAACAATAAAACTCTGTAACCATTTAAATGACAGCAGCTGACTATTTGAATTAACTTTGTGTTTGGCTTAATTTTGGGGCCTAATTATTCCTAACTTACGTGAGGAGATTTCAATTATACAATACTGCAGGGATTTGTAGCTAAGGCAACTAAAGGAATCATTTTACATAAAGTACTTTTGTTCAACTGATTAGGCAGGTAAAAATGGAATGATAGAAAATGGGAACTCTTGTCTGATAAGGGCCAGTGAATTGTTTCCAATGACACTATGAAGAAATAACATAAGGAAATATCATTATTAAAGATCTTGAAAATTTTTGGCAGCGTGCTTATATCTTGATAGGGTGGTGTTAGTTAACTCTTCACAAGCAATTGATTGGAGTATTACCAATATCTCTATCAGTAAAAAGACAATGAATATTTTTGTGATACCTTGGTTTGGCCTGCATGAGGTGGGTATTTCTAGAAGCTTGTTAACTAAAAATTTTGTTCTTAGATGGGCTTTTCAATAGGTATTAATTTATGCCAGTTAAGCATTTAAATGGGAAAAAGATGCTATCTTGATTGTGAGGTATTTCATGTTTTAGACATAAAATCATCTTTAGACATACAATATATCTCCAACATCCCACTTATTTAGAATTACTGTTCCATGAAAATAGTTCTCAATTATGCTACATTCTTAAGATAACCTGGGGGAATTAAAAGAGAAGGAGGTATTGGAATAAAAGCCACTGGAATAAATTCTTTTTTTCATGCCCACACACATATATACCCTTTATTGGGAATTAATTTTTCAACAAATTACCTGCATAGCTAGAGCTTAAACCTGGGTAGTTTTATGCATAGATAGATAGATCGATCAATCGATCGATGTGAACATACATGCTCAGTTAAAATTTCCTTTTTATTCTTTGAGCATTTATAAAGTCATGCCTCCTAAATTAGATCTGCAGCACCAGTAGGTGTTTCCTTTTGATGATAGTAGACTAACTTAGATTTATAATGCTTAATTTTGCTTTCCCTCCATTTTTCAAGCTCAACTTTTTTAGTTTCCTCAACCAAAGTATTGAAGGTTACAAGAGTGCTTATTCTGCTGACAACACAATAGCATGTCTGCAACCTAAACTATTAAGTCTGTTTTTAGAGCTGTCAGCTTTGCCCGTGTCACCTGAATATACACCTAGACCTTACAGTCAGATACTTTGGGAGAAGCACTGGACTTGTTTTCTGTGTTTGTTGTGTTTAGGAGGTCAGAACTTGGAGTGCCTCTGATGAGGTTAATGGAAGGCTTTGATGATGTTTAAAGGGAGGAAAAAAACCCACTCATAAATCATATGTTAAAATGTGTAATGCAATTTCTAAATTAGATCCCAAATAAATGCTTAAAACAATAAAATCAGACAGTAATGAATGCATCTTTCCTCCCTTTTGACAAATTCCAGGTTTTTGTGGAAAATTTGTATTTTTGATCGTATGTCTGCTGTTAACATATTAATGTTACACGCTTTCAATTAGTGCTGCTGACAAGTTATTTAGGAAAGTCTCTGGAGCATGGGGAGATGTGTACAGCTTCTCTGTGTCTGGTGTTTGCTTTCCAAAGTGAAAGCATTAAGATTTAATTATCAGAAGATGTTTGCAGGAGGCAGTGTGCCTTGGAAAGGCCCTCAAGGGCGAGGCTGCAGGTGCCCTCCTGCAGCTGGGCAGGGGGACAAAGGGGGACAGTCCTGTCTTGGGACAAAGTGGGACAATCCTGCCTCGGGGGCTGACATCACAGAGGGTCCCTGCCCACAGCTGGGGTCAGCCTCGGGACACTGAGCTGCAGCATTTCCATCTGGTGGTGGCAGGAAGTGCTGACTCCTGCTCTGTCACCCCAGCAGCTCCCTTGGGGTCCCTCTGGCACCCCTGTGGTGCAGGAGGCAGGGCCAGCAGGGGACAGCTTTTCTTTCTCTTTTAGGAGGAGCTTTCCCCCAGCCTCTTCCCTGTGTCACCCCCCCGTGCCACCCAGGCATTTGACAGCTGGGAGAGGTGTAGGCCATGGTGGACCTGTCAGAGTGCTTCACCCTTAAACAGATGAAAAACCAGTGAGATCTGTGCATCCACGGAAGCTTGGGAAACCATTGTGCCAGCTGAATGGGCACTTTCTTTGCCATATGGAAAACTGGTCTAGAACCTGTCATTCTTTGTTGGAATACAGTGCCAGTTTGACACTTAACGTGATTGTTGTTCCTTTGTGGGACCCTGTCATTTACAGTATCTAGAGCCTCATTCTCCTTGATTTTGTTATGAAGATGGTGAAGGGTATCCCAAATTGTCTGCAAGGGTTTACAGGTGCAAATATGAAGGCAGCCTATGTGTCTTTATGTGGGTGTGGTGGGTAGATCAGAGTGCAACTGATTTCTGTCCTGAGGAGGGAAACAAGATTTCTCCAAAGGGTTCATTTCTCACATAAACTAGCCCTTACTTTAGGGATTTTAAGAGTGCATGTACTTTTACTGAAAGAGAAATTGCCTCATTATATCTCGGTCCTTCAGATTTTTTTCTTTCACTGGCAGTCAGTACTGAATGCCTCAGAGGAAGATGCCAAAATACTTAAATGCACAAAGTAGCCTGTGTAGAGTGTACATTTCTTAATTATCCACTGTCATTGAGTACCAGTAGATATTTCTTGACTCATTGCTTAGGATTTAAAAAAAAAGTATTTGAGTTTGAGTTTTGGAGTGCATTACTGTGGCCATGAATCTCCTTGTCTTTTGTCAACTTTACTTTTCAAAGGTATTATCACAGACCATTTTTCTCCATCTCTCACTTATCAATGCATTTTCAGATCATTTAAGGAGTATAGTAAACAATACTGCTGCCCGGTAAATTTTGCCATCCTGTTCCCTCCCTCCACCCTCTCTGTCATCCTTTTCTGATGATCAACATCACTTCACAGACCTCAGCTGTGCAGAGGAAATCATTCTGCTTCTCTGCATTGTCTTCCTTAGCCTTGCTTGGTCACCTAATTCAGCAAACTCATCACTTCTCACACAAAAGAAGCTTCCTACTTTTGTTGTACTTAAGAAATTTCTGGTTGTGAGATCATTGGAAAGCATTTTGGAAAAAAACACCTGTGAGTTTAAGATGTGTACAGAACAAAGGCATGGAAAAGCATACTAAAGAGTCAAGAAACAAAACCAGTCATAATTTGCCAGATTTACTTTTATATATTGGTACAAGTTATATTGCCAGACGCTTTCCTCTAATTTTGCAGCACAGCTATAAATTTTGCTATATCTAATTCCAGCAAACTTTTTCTGCTCAGCAGTTTTTTTTTATTCTTGCTGAGCAAGTAGTGTGTTTATATGAAAAATACTTTTATATATAAATTTGATTTACAGATGTTTAAGGGCTTATAATTCTCCCTTTAAAGTCAAGCTTAATTTTTTATATGTTTTTTTTAATGGAAAGATTTTATGGCCAACACATGCCCCATGAGAAAAGGAAGAAGTTACAGATGGTCCAGAGTAGAGGGTCTGTTTCATACATAAAAACTTCATGTCAGCATTTCAACAGAGCAGTTTCTTAGGGTATCTCTGTTATCACTGACACTTTCACATTGACAAGCATATGGGATGTAGTGCTGAATGTGTAAATTGAAATGATCACATCTAGCATTTCCCTGTACCAGGTGCCAGCTTGCTGCTGCAGCTCTGCACTTAATGTTGAAGGAGGAGTGCTAGGAATAGTTTCATTTGCTAATTATCTCTTATCTCCAGCACATAGTCCTTGGGCAAACAGCTTACCCAGGTGTTTTTGAGAACACCTATCTGGACAGTGCAGGACTGCAGGTGGTCCTGTGGTGACAGTACAGAGTGCAGAACATGTAAGAAATCTCCATCCATCTGTGCATGAGGGGTTTTTTTCTCTCTCTTTTTTTTTTTTTTAAAGTCTTCAGTGAAGAACAGAAGATAAATTTGTGAGAATTTTTCTGTCCTTATAAAGTTTGTGTGAAAAGCAGAAGACTGCCATTCCACAGCCCAAGAAAAACGTGTGCATGTGTGTGTTATGTTTGAGGGGTTTGTGATAACAAACCTGATTGTCCTGTCTTGGAAAGAAAAGAATATACATGCCAGCCAGGGTTTTGCAAGGACCTGCAAGTTAAAATAAATAAAACCTGGTGGTTTAAGGAAGAGGTAGAATCTAAATTGCCTTTCAGTACTCCTTTTCCAGGATCCAGTTTAACAGGATTATATAATTTTACTAATAACACTTTGATCTGTCATTTATACAAAAAGGCAGGCTTTCCAAAGCATTTGCCTTACATGTTCTTTTTGGGCTAGACTTAATCACTTGCAGAACTGATAATATTTTCTCATTCTTTAAAAATTCACATTAGAGTCTTATGCTTAATAGTACTGTGGTTTGAGTACAGAATGTTAAAAGGAACAATTTAATTCATAATCCAGTAATTCAGACAGCTAAATTATCCCTCCCTTTCCCTGATATTTATTAAAACGAATCCAAAGAAACTTCAGAAATGTTGCTGTCGTCCAATTGCCCTTTTAGGTTTCTTTATTGCTGTACAGAACATTCCTTACTGTGATTAAGTGCAACATCTGTTTGTTTGTGATTTCTCCTGGCATTTTTCCACCCCTCCTATAGGAGTTACAGTTTTCATTCTTAGGTGTTCTATACAGGCTAAAGTTCATGGTGCTTGCCCATGAATGTGAGTGAACTGAGCATCTCAGTTATATATATTTGCCCAAGAAAATTGTATTAGTAGCTGCACCTCTACACTTGTTTTATTTCTTGCCTCTAGTTTTTAAAGCACTCAGAAGGTGTTATGTAGCAACTTGTTAATTAAAGAAAAAAACATCCCACACCTAGCAAACAAAACCAAGAATAAAAAGCCCCCCCCAAAACCAGCCCAAAGGGAAAAAGAACCCCCAGCCTGTAGTCCCAAATGAAAGGAGGCTGGAGAAATACCTGAGCATGCAGTTATTGTATGCAAACCAGGCTGCCTTCAAACTCTGGGTGTGGGTTTTGTGTCATGGAGCAGATCTCTTCTCTCTGCGTGTCTGAGCTACTGCCAGTGCATCTTCTGTGCAGGGGTCAGTTTGTTTCATGGGCTTGGACCTGCAGTGTCCCAGTTTCTCACGGGGTTCAGTGCCAGGAGTTCTCTGCCCTGCTCTGGAGTTGGGGTTTTCCTCCTGCAGCCCAGCCTGGAGTGCTGGATCCCCCAGCCCCAGGGCTCTGTGCTGACAGCAGCTGGGGCTTGGAAACAGCCCAGCACCAGCCTGGCTTCTTTCCAAGCCCTGGGAGTGGCTGGGCATTGATGGGGACATGCAGTGCAGCTTTAGGATGGATCAAATTAACTCTGAAACTATTTCCCCAATCTCCCGTCACTGTTCTAACAAAGCTTCAGTTTTCTGTCCTAAGAGCAGGGATTTTAAAAAGTGTTGATAATGCTTAGAGATGGAGGCAGCTGCAGTAGATGCACACTGTGGGTTCTTAGGTGTTGCTGAAAGTGTGTTAATGGATACCATTAGGCATTAGTACCTGTATTTTAGGTGTCTAAAACATAGTTATGAGACTGTGAGAGTGGTGTTTTCCAGCTCTTGTTTCTGCTGAAGTTCATTAACCTGAAGGAAATGGGTAAATAACAAAGAACAAAAAGCATCTTGAGCCTAGGAATTAATTCCAGGCCTCTGAAGAACTCATTTACCTTGTTCAAGGGGTCAGTTCTTTCTATGACTCCTACACCAGGAAAAACAGGTTTTTTCAGAGAATACCTCCAGGCCAGGTAAGGCCCCAGACCTTTTAACTCTGATTTTCATTATAATGGCTTTCCCAGTCCAGGCATGAATAGACATCTGGGAAGCTGATCTGTTCATCCTGAAATAGCCTGAGCAGAAAGTCAGATCAGCCATTTCTCATTCCTTGTCTTGCTGATATTTGTTGTAGCAGTTTTGTAAGTTTTACTGTGAGATTTTTGAGCTCAGCGGGGATCGATCATGTAGAAACAAACTGAATTCAGAAAAACCTGGACACTTTCACAAAACCACAATTTTTTCACTCCTTTCCAAAACTCAGGATACAAAAGCATGTCTCTAAATTAAATAAATAGGAAATATTCATAGTGAAATATTTTACACTGGAAAAATATTAAGTGATTTAGGAGTAATTTTTATGGCAGCATATTTTAAGAACAGTAGTTATTAAAATTTTTAAAAAATTTAATCACATTAAGCAAATTCAGTTTCTATATCCTTTAATTTAAATTTACTGCTTGCCTTTAGTACTATACTGTGTTATGTCTTATAACTCCAACATAGTGATTATTTGAAGGATAGTTAGGGTTTTTTCAATTTTTGCACTGCAATGTGTGTTTCTTTTGGCTTTATACATTCTTTTTGCTCTTCAGCTTTATATCATGAAGACTATTTTAAAGAATATGTAGGAGGAGATAGAGATTGAGCTGCAGAAGTAAACTCTTCCATTGTTTCCATCATACTGGTATTTCCTATGGTCAACATGTAATCTCCTTTGTTCTGTCAATATTTGAAAAGTATTTAAAGCATTATTGTACAAGTCAGTTCTATTTCAGGATATAGCTGGCACTGTTCTCAAGTATTTTCTTATGATTTCATTATTCACATGGTGAGCAATTGGTATGACAGGGATGGCACTTTCTGTGCTCAGGTTGTGCTGCTCCCTGCAGACGAGGCTGGATTCATGCAGAAGGCAATAGATCAGCTATTTTAAGAATCACAGATTGTATTCTATCACCTTTTAACAGGGCATATTATCTTTTACTGAAACTTGGTGGTTCTGAATCTGAACAAAGGAATTGGTTATTACAACTGTAGCAGAATCACAGACTTGTTTTGTTTACTGCTTTCACTTAAGTTTCAGCTGGAGGAAACTGCATTCTGTAGTGACAAGACTTCCCAACTGGTATGAAACTGTAATGGACAGGCAGTGTGGATGCTAGCCAAAGCACTAAAAAAGAGGCATTAGGCAATATGTAAGCTATGTATATCCTGAATATTCCTAAATATATGAGATTTATAATCTGAAGTTCTACATTGTAGTAAATATTGAATCTCGTTTGAATGAAACATGATGCCCTGGTTCAAGAAGTGTGGTGTCCTACCTAATTCATTTTTTAAAAAATTAAATTTTTATCCCAGAAAGAAGGAGGGGGAAATATAAATTTCCACAGCTGTATTTGATGTGACTAGTTTTGGAAATCGTGAAAGGCAGAGATGCCTAATAGGAAAGTTTTGATGGAAGGGAGAGGAAGGTAGCCCTAAGCAAGTGCTGTGAGCAGCCCTGGAGGGACTCCATCTTTAACAAAGGAACAGAGAAATGTAGCTGTGAATAACTCTCTGAAGCAAGTCAGCTGCGGGTAAAGGCGGAGCTCAGAAACCTGAGTAAACCTAGAGAAGTGCAAGAGCTGGGAAGGGTTTGCTTGGGAAGCAAGCTCTGCTTTTTTGCTTTTGTATTTTACTTAATTCTTTTCAGTTTTCTAATCAAGGAAGTGACCCTTTCACACCTCTCAATTTTTAGAAGTGTTTACCTACCTAACCTGTAAGGGCGTGTTCAGGACAGGGAAGGACAGCACTGGGATGCATTTCCTGCTCGATTGCCAGCAGCAGCCTGGCAAGTGGGATTGCAGTGGCAGACCCAGAAAATGTTCCCCTGGCTGATGGCTCACAGTCAGCAAGGTGTCCCGTTTGGCAGGAGGCAGATTGCAGGGAGGCACGGTGTTCCTGCAGGGTGGGAGGAGGAAAATGGGTCTGGTGCAGGAAAAGCTGCAGCCTCTCAGGCCAAAACATTGCGTGAGAGAGACTTCTGTAATTAGGAGCATGCAGTTTCTCACATGGAACCTCAAAATAATGAAAAACAAGCATTGCAGCTTTTCTAGTCCATTTTTGGACTAGAATATTTGGAAGGTGTCTGAGGGAGAAAAGTCTTTGTTCACCTACTCCAGCTTTCTCTGCAGCTTGAGTGGGGTTGACACAAAACAAACAAAAACCCTTAGCCTTATGAACACAATATACTTTTTAACAAAGAGTAAAAACTACTGAATTAGCTGTACAATTAAAGTATATCTGTAGTGTTTTTTACATTGCTGATCCTCTAAAGGGGTTAGAAATGGTAACATGTATCTTGCATCTTTCCTGAACCGGGTTGTGAGCTGTAATAATGTCATGGAAGATCGGAACCCTCTCAGCTCCTTGGTGTTCTGCAGGACTTTAATTTTCTCTCTAATTTCCCCTTCATCTGTTTTTTTCTATATTTCTGGCTTGTCTATTTTTTTTTTTTTTACAAATTTTAAAACTCATGTCTATTTTCTTTTGCACTGTTTCCCTTTGGGGCAATTCTTAATCTCCCAGAAGCATCAAAACATTCAAGTTAATGTTGGTTTAGTGGCTAGTCCAGATATGAGAGCATTCTTTAGTGCATATTCTTGTATCTTTTTTTCCCCTTTCACCCAGTAGGATTGTGCATTTCTAGAAAGGTTTGGAGTTTAGGTTGCAGATGTGTTCAGCTGCTAGTCTCTGCCTCCCACCAGCCTCTACCCTATTTCCTTGCCAATTCAAACAGCACTTTCCAGATTTTCTTAATGAAATTCAGTTCACCTTACTCAGCCTAAAGTGAGCACTAGCGGGATGTATTAATTTAGCCTAGAAACTTGATTTGTGAGTTATCTCAGTTCTATCAGCCTGGGTGCTTGTTCAGACTTGGATCCAAGTCACAGGAGAGAAAATTTCTTGCTGGAAATTTCAACTGCAATTTCTAGGCATAGCTAGCATTATCAAAATATGAAGAATTAAGTTGTCTCATTACTCTTCACTTTACAGAGGTGAGAAGTGTGTCAGCACCTGCCCAAAATGAGAAGTCTTTAAGATTGGGTTTATTTTTTTTATTGGTTAAATTTAATCTCTTCCCCAGGTGCTTATTAGTTTTTCCCTTCCTTACCTGTCTAAGACTCCTACTGAAATAAATAGGAAGCCATGCTGTGCATCTGGGGACAGTGCATGGCCCTTTGGAAGTGTTTTGCTGTAGGGTCTCTGCTGCTGTGGTACAAGTCTTATAATTTGAAATATATATTCTGCATTTTAAACCATAAGAAAAGTGAAAAAAAAAAAAAAGACATGGCTATGAAGTTTTTTTTTTTCACCTGCATGGAAAATGTGGTTCTCCTGTTAACACTGTTAGTGCAGTTAGTAAGGAAAACACCTGGCTGAAACAAAGATATTTATCAGTAAAATTCAAAATAATGGGCATCAAAGTAGTAAAAAAAATAGTCACTGTATGTAGCTTATTTTTAAAATTAAGGCTTTGAAGTTTTTTAAAAAGTGTGGTTTTTATTTTGACATAATTATATACATGTTACCAGCATTTCAGTGAAAACGACATTTCCTGAAACAAAACACATCATTTATAAAGACTGTTGAAAACTCAGCTCTCAAATTATTCTGACTTCAGTGGTATGAATTACACATATAAGCAGAGCCTTTAACATAAAATGACTGCGGCACCGGCATCATCTTTCATCTCCTCTGCCTGCCCTGTCTCACACTCACTCCGGCGCTTTGAAAGGTCAGATCTGTTAGTGTAAATGGTCCTGTGCCCCAGCACAAGCAGTAGAAAGCAAAGGCAAAGGGATCTCTGTCATGGAGGATTACCAGTGTGTTCCTTCGTCTGTATTTCAGTAATTATTAATTAAATTACTCAATCAACTACTGAGTGTAAAAGAAATCTGGGATTATACTCATTTGCGATTGAAATAAGCCAATGTGACCACTTAAAAAGCATGTTACCCTTCTCTCCATCCCTGGGACCTGTTTTCTACTTTAGCTTGCCCCTCCCTACAGAAATGTGGTCTGAACTGTAATCAGTTATGCAGCATGGGTGATCCACTAGCACTGCAACAAAAAAAGTAAGCACACACCACAAAACACCTAGCCTAAACAAGGGAGGAGCAGCAAAGATGAAAGGCAAAGTCGTTTTTTCACCCTTTATTTTTTTCGTGGTGATGCTTGTTTATGCCATTTGAAAATTCGGCCTTAGTCTTTTTTTACTCCATTTGTAGTTGGAGAATCATTTTTTTCCAAAGCAACAGGATGAGAAGAAAAACTGAAGGATAGAACCCCTGATATTTTTACTTCCACTTTTGGGAGGAAATGAGAGGTTTTTATGACTCTTTTTATTTAAGGAGAAAAATAGAACCCAGGTTGGATTTGATGTTTTAAGTATTCCCTTGCTTACAGTTTTGAGGTATTATCAGTTTTATAGGTGGATTTAATTTCCATGGAGTAAAGTTGTGCTAATTTCAACATGTGGCAGGCTACTGTGATGTTATTTCTTTTGCTGTTTTACAATTTCTTTTTCTGTTCTACTGCTTGATTACTTTTATTGTAAACCCACAAAACAGCTGGCATAATGCAGAGATTAAAATTACACATTTACAAGAATGATGAAGTGTTAAACTACTTTTACTCTGACATTTTGGGCGGCTAGATTTTAATTATTTGAGTAAAGTTGTTAATTCAGCTCAATAAAAGCCATATCCACATGATAGATGTAGATGTCAAAATGCCACAAAGGGTTCCCTGCCTTTGATTAGAGGTGTTACTATGAAGTTAAACCCAGATTACAAGAGCATCTTAAATTCTATTGATTCTGTCATCCTTTTTTCTAATGTGCTGTTCAAAATCAATGTTTAAAAAAAAAGAAAAAGGCAAAGAATGGCACTATATTCCCCCCTAGACCTGCTGGTTTCTCTGTGAGTTACCAAGAGACAGCCTCTACGTCTTTCAGTCAAGAAAGAACTCAATGAAACAGGGATTTACTCTGACTCGGCTGTCTTGCTTTAAGTTTCATTTTGTTATACATGCTTCACCCATCTTGGGACGCTGTATTGGAGTGTGTGCTTGGGGGATGCAGCTGTCAAGCATTATTTCAGATAAACAGAGCCCCAGCTACATCCTATCAGAGAAACTGTCCAGAAAATCAGATACTGCTCCTTTTGAGGTTGGCTTGACTTTTGCTTACACGAAGCACAAAAGAGCTTACAGAGAGGAAACACAGCCCTTGGCACATTTTGACTAGTTGCAAATTCATGAATACTCTGTATTCTGTCTTTGTTTGAGGCTTAGTCCTTATGACCCCGAAGTTCAGTTACTCCCTTCCCTTTCCATTACCTGGCAGCTCCTTTTCTCAGGGAGATAACAATGGTAATTCTCCTATGCAAATTCTGCAATTCTTAAAGGCAGTATTCTTTAAAAAAGAATCGGTAGTATTTTAGGAATAAGAAAAGGTAAAGAAAGAAAAAAGCTCTCGGTGTAATGGGAGTAATCCTGCAGAGGACAGGTCACACTAAGTGGTTGCATCTTTCCCTTTTAAGTGTGTCTTCCAGTGTGTTTTGTTTGAACCTTAAGGGCATAGCCTTCTTAGTAGTAATAGTTAAAGTTCACAGCTTATAGGATAAATATACCTATCAACCTTTAGCATTTGAACATGGAAATGCAGTTAGGAAATGTCTACTGTATTGAGCAGAACATTTTACTTCTAGCATTGTGATTCTAGTCTTAAAATTCTTTATCTTGCACAGCAGAACAAAACCTGAAACCAAACTTAAGCCAGTTGACCCTGTCCTGCTTACAAGTAAAACTTCCACCATGAGATTTTTTTTCCTGAAAGTAAATATTAAAATCGTCATGCTTTACTTATTTAAAAATTTCTTTTAGATAGGAATTCTTCAGAAATATAATATAAATGTTATGTTCTGTGACTTGACATTTATTGCATTTCAAATTTTGTGCCTCAGATGGATGGCTTAAATAGGAATTAAGACAAAATGTTTTTTTTTTCCCCCATTTAAGTAGTTGCTGGGGAAGAGGGAATAGTCTGAAAATACCATCTTGTAATCTTGAATTAGAATGAGTTATGCCAAGTAGCTGTGGAGGCCATTTAGTATTTCAGAAACACAGCAGGGGAGCTTTTTTAAAAGACATAATTAAAAACAACGGATGATATAGGCTGTTATGGATCTTAGGTCCCAGGCTTCCAGAATAATTGTAAGTTCCTCTAAAATACCTCTTGCTGTGATTGACTATTTGTGTGATATTTCACTTTAGTCAATATATTTGAATGTGGGGGTTTCAGTAAGTTGCAACTGTGTTGGTCATTTTCACATTATTTTTGTTAAATATTGTTTGTTTGGGTTTAGATAATAGACCTCTTGAGAGAATATTTCAATAACATTCATGATTTTTGCTGTTTGATAGTCTTACCTTAACTAAGAGACTGAACCTTACCAGGGTAGGTGAAGTTACTTCTATTGTTATAAATGACAAAATTATTCAACTGAATAAAGGTCAGTATTTTTTTTCACTAGTTGTCAAATTGTACGTGAGTTGTTTGCAATCAGCTCTACTGCTTTAGGCAGAGAGAACTGTGCTTTAAAACAATTCTGCATAGTTACACAGGGACATAACTGAAATTTCATTGTAGTATCAGCAGTTTTAGTAGGGACTGTAGTATTGGAGGAAAATATCTTTGCCACTAGCAGTGAAGATTAATGGGCATCTTTAAAAGATAGAGAACATAAATGCATGCATAACATTTTCAACGGTATAACAATATTCATGAAACATGTTAAATGGAGTTTTGAATTGGGGCCTTGTTTTCCTTACTGCAGTGTTGATCTGCAATCAGTGTATACTGTCCTCTGAATTCCAGAGGCACATTCACCACTGCAGACGTGGGTTGGGAATGCTGCGACACCGACCACTGGCACCTTTAAACAGGATATTATCTAATACACTTTATAGCTTCATTCCCTGTGCCATTAAATAAATAAAGCATTCAGTGTGTGCATCAGTGCCATCAAGCATGAATACCCCGGTGGACTGGGAATTAAATG
Source organism: Zonotrichia leucophrys gambelii (assembly GCF_028769735.1). NCBI lineage: Eukaryota > Metazoa > Chordata > Aves > Passeriformes > Passerellidae > Zonotrichia > Zonotrichia leucophrys. The sequence goes on along the minus strand of NC_088178.1, from coordinate 17,671,612 downwards.
CCAAGTGAGGGTCAGAAGCAACAAAGGCTGAATAACACTCAGCAAATGTATACATATTAGGTAAGGAACAGTGCCCCTGATGCAGAAGAAATTGAATAAGCACCTTGCAACGTCTAGATGGAGCATAAAGACTTCTTTTGTTTGCCTGAGCTGCTATCATTGACCCAAGCACAATATTGCATTTTTGAATGAACTGAACAATAGTTTATTACAGGTAAAAAGAAATCTTGGGACCCCAAATTCTGCTGTGCCATTATACAATCAGGTCTGATCATTGTTCAACCTGCAGGCCCTCAGGCCAAGTGGACTAGTGAAATATATTTTGCAGTACATTCTTTTAGCAGGCCAAACTAATTATCTCTGTTTTGTCAGGTTTTGTGTTTTGAAATACAGCTGTAATTTCATATTCTTACAAGGAATATCCCTGTGCTAGTGGTGCTCAGTTTCCTTTTTGTTTCTAGTAGTTCAGTTTTGGTTCTGTGAAATACTCTGCTTTCTCCAAATATGAAATATATACATTAAGAGACAGTATTACATTCTGGTAGACCAGCTTGAAGTTACTGCTGAAGCAGCTTTTCTTCATCTAATTTGAACTTTTTTTTTTTCTGAAAATATCAATTATATTTTATGTTATAATATAAATGTAAAACAATGTGTGTAGCTGAAGTTCCTAGAGGCTGAATATAGTTGTTTCTTGATTGGGTTCTGTTTGAACAGTTCTAGAAAAAAACATTCTTTTGTATATTCTTAAATTGGTTGTTCTTCATTATTATAGTTTGGCTTGCTTGCACAAATATCCTAGAAATACTATTTATGTTATTAATAATTAGCAGGACTGAGTGCTTAGAAGAGTTACCCGCTTTGCTTGCCTAAAGTATGAATAATGAGCTTTTTTGGTTGATCTAATAGATAGATAATTTTAGGTAGATAATTTTATTTTAGCATTCTAGTAGCCTCTCTATGCAACTGAAATGAAAAAGCAAAATTTGTATTATGAAACCTTTGTTAAAACAGAGGGGTGACTTTATGATAAGCTGAATCAAGGGATAGTTATTGCTTTGGTTGAGTAGTAACCTGGGATGCTTGAGTACTGATAACTATCTGTGTTCCCATTTTTTTTTTCTTCAGTCTTTGTATATAAAAATTAAGTTGGTTGTAATTCTGACAGTGGACTAAGAGAAAAATGTCCATAGTTAGCAGGAGAAAGCATTGTTAGGACAGAATTTTCTCCTCAGTTACTTTAATGTGTTCTGCACAGACATTCAACAGCCAAAAAAGTCTGTGAATTGCCTGAATTGATAGGAATGAAATAATGAAAATTAAATGAAATTTGGTTTGGAAATAAAAATGGGGAAAAAATCAATAATGCATCAAACTGTCATGAGAGGCTATTCAGCTCCTTGCATAGTTTTAGTAACTTATCTCCTGAAGTAAACTGGTGAATGTGCTGATATATGATAATACACACTTACCAAATTCTGTAATTTAATCCACACTGTAATTCAATAGCCTTTGCCTAAGATGTTGTAATCTCTTTAGGATGTACTTATCCATGAAAGCAGAGCCTACCAGCCTATTTGAGACTATATGTGAGTGCGGAATTTCATGCCCTTTAAGTCGTCCGATGCCCTTTTGTTAGGTAGTTTAAAAGATCTGATTTTGTAAGGTCTTGTTTCCTTAAAAAAACCCTCTGAAATGAAATTAAGATAAAATAGTAAAACTAAAACATCATGGTGGTTGTTTTATTCCTGCAGGTGAGAGGTTTCAGGACAGAGCCTCATTAAATGTGAACAAGTTTAATTGCGATGCCTTTGCTACCAGTGAATTCAGTGCTCCCTTTCTCTTATTAAGATATTTCTTGTTTTCCTGTGAGTTTGAAAATAGACATATAAACCCTGGAATTGACAAGCATGTAGTGTCTCCAGTAATTCCCTCCTCTGTTTGTATGTTCAGAGCTAGCAGAAACATAAACAGGTATAATTCTGGGTACTTTAAGGCTTTCCTGTAATCTCTTTCAATGCTCTTTATTTGTGAATTGGATAACAATACAAAAAGGTAGAGCTGCTGTGCTGATTACTCAGCAGCACAGTGTCTTTGGCCAGAGCTACAGCAGATTTGCATCTGGTCACATGAAAAAGGTACTCAGTGTTCATCAGTCTCATTACAGTTTTGAAAGTTTGATCCAGGTGTGTAAACCCAGCAATTTGTTGTAATGGGGGGGTGAGTGTTCAAAATTATAATAAACGAGATTTTTATATGATTAGGACTGCTCACTGCCTAAGAAGGAAAAAGAATTTTCCATATTATCCTATTTTAATGATTCTATTAAAGTTTTCTGGAATAAATGAAATACTGAACTACAGACAATTATAATTACAATAACTGGAGTAACTGGAATACAGATACTTTTGTATTAGAAAGTAAATTCAAAGAAACTACATAATGAGGTTTGACTATTATGAATCCAGTGAATAGTTTAAAAAAATTACTTAAAAAGGTAGCAGTTGGAATAAGCAACAAATTGCTACTTGGCTGGATGTAAATGCAGACTGCAAATCTGTAATATTATTTTTCTCTCTGTATTTGTGAATTCCTTACCTTATTAGAAGTAATATGGATCTAACATCTTCTGTAGAAGAACATCAGGGTGAGCTTGTGGACTTACTTACTGTCCACCTTTATCAGAGTCCAATGCCTCACACAGATGGACACAAATATTCTTAATTGTAAAAAGAAACTCTGAGGACAGACTATGAAATGTATTTTTAGGCTCAACAACCTTAGGTCAATAGCATTAAAATGTATTCTATCTTCAGTCAAAAAGATCTTTTCATCTTCATTTTCAACCTCTTCAATCCAATATCTGTATAAAATATTCCACTTTTTAACATTCTTGTGGGGTTAATAACTACAAATAAAAAAGTAATTTGTGTGGATTCTCAACAGCATATGATTTGAACCTATGAGAGCCCACACACCCCATCATCTATCCACATCCATTTTTACCTGTAGCTGTTAATTTGTAAAATTATAATTAAGATTTTGTCAATTACCTTTTAAAAGTTGTAATAAGTGTATTGTATCACTGTGATGAACATGTTCAATTTGTGCTTGTATGGCACAATTTCCTCTTAGGCATCCTGTAATCTCTACTTCATTATCCAAACAAGATTTCAACTTTCTTTTCAAGTACATCCTCAAGATTAATTGGGCTATTAGCTAGAAGGTACCTCGTGTGTCTGAAAGGGAAATGGAGCACTGATGTTTGGGGATGTGTGTTTTGTTGTCCAGAGACCAGAAGAGGCACCCGCAAGATTATGTCTTTAACAGACTTGAGATACCCTGTTCATACTTTAATAAGAAATTGGAATGGGTAATCTGGTAATGCATCATTGTAACCAGTGAGTAGTAATTGCTAGAAAATAAACTGAGATCTTCCAAAACAACTGCATGCACACACTTGTGGATTTTCCCTGTAGGTATGGAGCCATGAGTTGAGGCAATCACATTTGTACAAGTACGTTTCTACTGAGAAAAACAGAATAGAAAAAATGAAATAAAACATGTGACTAAGCTTTCTAAAAGTAGTGTTCTTTCAAGACTGATAGCCTCTGGCTAAATTCACATATCTTGTGGAAAATAATGTAGAATAACAGTTTTCTCATACATATTTTTCCCTCTTTTAGGAATAGCTGGCATGCTCATACACACTTCTAAAAAAATGAAAAATACCACTAAAATGTATCAATAAGTATTTATGAACTCCTGATTAGTACCTTTCAAAATACTTCCAGCGTTTGAATGATGTAGCTGTAGCTACAAACTGCATCAAAATACTTAATATGGCTTGAGGGAGGTATTTCTGATGGTCTTTCTTATTTTTTTTGTCTTTTAATTTTTTTAACTTTATCATTAGGAATGTTGAGTTTGACATTCCACTGGAAGATCCTTAATCTGATAAATTACCAAAACAGCGCTGAGGCTGTCAAACACTCATTCCTCAAGAAGTAACCGTTTTATATCCTAGACTGATCACTTGGATTGTTTGTTTCTTACAGAAGTTCAGGGATTTGTATCATACATGTGTTTGTCACAGTATGTATCCAGGGTGGACTTCACATTTCCGAACTGGTCAGAAGGAAGTGCTCTTTGTGTCCAGACAGCAATGAGTGTTTCTCTTTGCTTTAGAACATGCTGCTTTGAAATGTGCCCAGCTTCTTGGAGCTTTGTCCTATGTTCTGCTTGCTGTGTTTGTGAGCGCAGCTGCTAGTGAGGTTGTCCCTCCTGTAGGTACTTAAACACAAATCAGCTCTTCACCTCTGTTGGGTTGATTTTGTACCCCACAGAACTGATATTTGTTGATTCTGAGCCATTTCTGTAATGCTTTAATAGATGTTTCTCCTCAGAGGAGCTGCAGGTTTCACACGTGGAGCTCTCAAGAGCCTTCAGCTCCTCCCTGCACCCCCTGCACATGGCATGGGACCTCAGACCCCAATGGGTTCCCAGCAGAGAACACCCCTGGAACACGGTTCTCACTCATTCAAATCCTAATTCCAGTATGTTCAGCCTCCTCTGATCAGAAACTTCACTATGCATCCAAGACAACTTCTTGAAACATTATCTTGAACTAAAAAACAAATCAGTAACGTTTACAGTAAGTAAATTGCTCCTGTCCCTGCTGCATCCACACATCCTCCCAGCATTGCTCTTCCCAGGAGAGCAGAAATGTGGCATTTCAATGGGCCTGGCCTTGCAAATGCAAACAAGGGTGACTTTGCTGTTGACTGCACAGTTTTATTCTTCTTGGTTTGCAGCAAGTTCAGCAGCTGCCCGAGCACACTGTGGCATAAAAGTGAGCGTGCCCAGAGGTGCCCAAGTGTGTAACTGCTCACTATTGACACTGTGCTTCCTCACCCTCCCTCAACCTTGAAGACAGGCAGTGTAGTATTTTACAAGCTAATTGTGCTTGGTCTTGCTGAACTGTAAAACAATAAAACACAAACACTGATTTTGAAATCTGAGCTAGAGAGCAAGCAGTTTAAACACTGACTGACTTTGAAACTGGAGCTGAAGAACAAACAGTTTTGCCCAGGCACACAACCTGGAGTGCTGCATTAATTCACCCGATCTGTTCCCGACTGCTCCCTCCCGAGGTGTTGGGGGCTCTTGTCTGTGTCATGCCAGCTGGTGAGGTACACTTGTTGGGCTGAGGATGGCTCTCAGCCAACCTGCATCGCTTCCAAACATGTTGAAGTGACTAAAATTTGGATTTGAAGTATTTAGTTGCTCTGAGCCAGCTCTTCAAGGTTTTTTTTTCCCATCCCTGGTGACAGCCCTTTTGTTTTTTTGTGCTGGAAGAAGCAAAACTTGCAGGCTGCTGCTCTGAGACTTGAGCAAAAGTTTCTGATGAACACCAGATGAAGAAATACCATCTTTTGTAAATGTTTATGTTACAGTTAAGAAATAATTTCTTCCTAAGCACCTGTAGTTTTAGACAGTGGAGTCTACCTAACAGTTTGGGGATTTTTGATTTCTTAGTACTTATTTGTACTTTTGTTTTGGCTCTTGGGCTCTCATTAGCTTGGCAGATGTCTTGCTCTGAAACTGTGTGATGCCTTTCTGGAAATATAATAATACAAATGGGACTGTACAGATCGATTGAGATACTCTATTCAGTTTGGTTTTAGTTTTGGCCTCTTTTCTTCATCATATATATGTATGTAGCTGATCTTTGCATTTTTTTTCTTTTCAGTATCAGTTTTTGTCAGTAAGTAACTGCTAATTCTGGAAGCAGTAATCTTTAGACATTTGCAATATTGCCTGGGAGGTTTGGAGATAGGACATTCAGCCTTGGTGTTGCTTTACATTAGCTATGTGGTCCCAATCTCATAAGAGCACTGTGATCCCTGTACCCTTGTGGAACCCCTAGGTAGGAAGTGAAGTTGCCAGTGGTCTGACCTGGAGCTGTGAGCTGCTAGCGCATAGAGAATGAGTTTTTCTGGGACTTAGTTCTCAGTAGCACTGAGGACTTCTTGCAGGCTCCTTCTTCCACCTGAGATCTGGAGGTGAACACGGGTTCCTACATTTATCGTCTTTCAGAGGTCAGCCTGCCAGGAATGGGTCCTCTTTGGCTGCTGGTGCCATCTCCCACCTTTTACACAAAAATACTCCCATGCAGGTGCATTTACACAGGAGCTGGAAGTTTGGAAAATGTTTTCTATGCTTGATAGGAAATGAACATTTATCTCTTCTCAGGCCACCCAAAGCTCCAGGTTGAACGGGTCCACATGCCCATCCTGTTTGCTTGGGGAAGGTACAAGAAACCCTGCAAGATGCAGTTCTAGAATAGCCCAGTGTTAGATATGTATCCTCCAACCTCGATCAAGTATAAATTGTCTGAAAGCATGAAGGCTTGCTGTCAGTGATCTCAGAGGAGAGCAAACACTTCTAACTGGGTCACTCATCTCTGGTCATGCTTCAGATCCGATGCAATAGTCTGTCTCTGTCAGTTCTAGGCCAAGTTACTGCTGCAGTTGTAGCCAGAATTATTTCTTCTCTTCTAAAATGAATGAATCCTCAACTGCTTTTGGGTTGCGATTTTGTAATAGGTTTCTGGAACAACCTGGTATTGAGCACTCAAAATGCTATTACTGTGCTACCTGGAAAATGCTAATTAATCCAGACATACTGTTTTCCATGAAAACCAAATGCTGAGTGGCTTATTAACCTTTTTTTTTCTGAGGGAAGAGGAGAAGAAAATGTAGGCATCACCATTATTCCACCCGCCCAAAGAGATGGGCAGGGAAGAGGTGGAATTGCAGTTTATTATTTCTCCCCAGTAAGAGTGCCAGTGTCATACACGGAGTTCATTATCAACTTCTTCTCGCAGGGAAGTAGGAGGAAGGCAAAAAACAAGAAAGGTCATTAGTGTGTGCCTAGCAGGAGTGATGCCAGGAGAGCTGTTTTCATTGCTCTGCCTGTGCCGGGGCAGGGTGGGCGGGCAGGGCCCCGGGCGCCTGCAGGTGCTGGGCTTCCCTTGCGGGCACGGCTCGGGTTGCGTTTAATAAGCAATATTCCAGCCCTACCGGTTTGCTTTCTCTGCGAGGAACGGTGGAAGCAGTGACTCGGTCTGGAACAAAAGAATGGGAGGTGCTAAATTAGCTTTAGGCATAGTGCTGTCCTCTGCAGGTGTAGAAATAGTTTGGGATTTCTTTGTTCGTTTCCATTCATTCCGTTCATTTCAATTCTGTGACAATTTCTGTTAAAAGTTAAAGTTATCTAGGAACAGTTAAAGTGAAAAAATCTTTTTTTTCCCCTTTTTTTTCTTCTGATTTGTTACTAATTTTTTTGAAGTTAGAGAGATGGGACCAACCTGGTTTTAAAATGTTGTGTCCTGGTCATCAAACCAGGACACAAACAATTCAGTTTTTCATTCCAGAAAAAATGCCTTTTAAATACATCCATTTGTAATGCAAACAAGTTGGATAACTTAATTTATGTGGTGTTAATGCCCAAGATTTGAAGAACTGTGTGTTTAGTAGAATTCCAGTCTGGGTTTTTCCCCCCAGAAAAGGTCCAACATAAATAAATAAACAAAATAAACTTGATACTCATTTAATTTAAAAAATAGTACTTATTTACTCTTTTCAATATAAGGAAAGAAGAAATATGTAAAAATCTCCATTGAAATATCATTAAGGTAGATAGAGCTACAAATTGAGAAAGGGAAATACAAATTCAGTTTAAAATCTGTGTTTGTCAATGTGTTTTGTTAACAATCACTGAGTTATACTTTATTTTATAATAAAATACAGATAAAAGATAAAAGTAAATAAGGATAAATTGGTTATCTAAATATAGGTTCCTTTCTGACAGTTTAAATAATTGGACTTTGATATAAATGGCAATTTAAGTGATTCCGAACAATTTGATTTACATTCATCATTTCTGTTTCCAGAGATGTGGATGGCTCTGCTTGTCTCCTGCTCCTTGCTTATGCAGTTATTCTTTGGATTAGGATTTAAATTGTTATTGTTGCATCAACAGACTCTTCTCATGTGCAGCATGAGAACAAGCCCAGCGATGCTGCCTGTGCTGAGCAGGGAGAGCTGTGGGGCAGGGAAAGCAGAGACCTCTCTGGGCTGCACTCAGGGTTTCCACCTACAAGAACCTGTGGAGCAGCAGAGCTTCTGTCCCTCCTGGGAGTCTGAGGGATCTCTCAGACAATCCTGTCTCACCACTTGCTCAGGAATTTCTGAGTAATACTTGTCACCAGAAGGGATCTCTTTTATCTCGGTTGCTGCCTGTGTAGCTCCTTGAAGGAGTTCTGTTTTCCTGTCAAGTGCCCTTGGGAATTTTCTAAGCACCGTGGAAGTGACCTAAATATCTGCTTTTACCATTCAATTAACATCATAACTAGCCTTGGAACATTCCTCATTGTTTGGCAGTTATCTTGAATTCACCTTTTAACACCAAAAGCTAGGAAAGACCAGTGAATGTACTCTACCCATAGACTCAGATTTACAGTAAGGAAAGAAAAACACTGCTTGTGTCTACCATAATGTAGATAAAAGAAACCCCTTGGAGTTTATCTGTCTCAGACTAATGGCATTTTTGTGCGGCCCCATGTCTGGGCATCAACTGCACACTGATGCTCAGTCCTAATGTTTTCCTTAGTAAAGCAAGCCCTGTATTTAAGGATTTGAACTCAGACTGGGGGATGCTATTCATATTTACATTCCCTTCCCCTCTCCAGATTTCTGTGAGTGTAACTTAATTAGTAAGTTGATCTTAACCTTTTCCTGCTGCTGCTTAATTTTTAGAAATGCTAACAACCTTTGGGAATGGTTAGGTGGAGCTATTCCTGTCTAGACAGTAAATACAGCTTAATGACTGTCCTGGTCTTTAAACAGTCTTTAACTCGTTGTGAAGTACAGGCTCCCTTATGCTTGGTAGCTCAGGGGACACCTTCAGCATCCTTACCATTTTTCACACAGAAAAATCCCAGCCAGATAAACAAATATGTGTATTTATTAGCAACAAAATCTTACTCAGACCTTTAGATGTGAATCCTGCATGTCATATTTTACTAATGCTCAGCTGAAGCCAGACAGGGTAATAAGCAAAGCCTCTGAATTTGCAATGGGTTTGTGGGGACTGACCCCAGCTTTGGTTTTCAGGGATACTGGGGCAGTGTATTATGCTTTCTCCACCTGCTGACCGAAACATGGGAGTTAATTTAGCATAATCTGCACAGTCTGCAGAGTTCTTACTGACCTCTGTGTTTCAAAAGTCGCTGCTCTTTATGGAAGTTTGAAAGCAGACATCAAAGTAGTAATTCTGGCGGACACTGAATTTCACACAAATTCTGAGGGAGTTGTCAAAATGTGAAAGCAAACACCACAGAAGAAAAGCAACCAAATGCTAGTTTTAGTTGCTTTAATCTATTCTGGATTTGTTTAACACATTTGTGATGTTGCTTACTGCTGGCTGTGTACTCTTTTGGGCATGAAGATGGCCTTGATTCTTGTCTCAGGCAGTGTTTCTTCTCACTTCATCAGAAACTGGTCCTGATTGACAACAGACATTTGTGTTTTTAAACTGACTGTTAGAAATAGTCACAATGCCACAAAGAAAAATAGAAGACATATGTCCCTAGGAGTGTGTAGTGAACGTAATCTATTCAGAGGAGTAGTTCCCAGTGGGCTAGCAGCAGGGAAACTTAAACACATGCATGGAAGGATTCAAGAGTCAGTCTTCATCTGTTTATCCCAAAAATGTGTGTTTTAACCAAAAAAAAAAAAAAATCATCTATAGAAATCTTTTGTAATCTGTTGCGGATTTTACTGAAACCCTTACAAATAAACGTCTGTAACTCACTTTGCTGAGCTCATAATGGTCGTGTCTGCCACTGTCTGCTAAGGCTCAAGATTAAGGTGCCTAGATTTATGTGCAAAACTTAGTTTTTAATGTAGATTAAATATGAACAAAGTGCATGCTGTACTTATTCATGTTCTATTACAGCCCACACAAAGAAAACAGGAAAGTTAAGACTCAAGGTCTATTCTATAATTCAGGGTTTTTACTGAAATTTGAAGGCAATTTAAGCCACCTACTTATTTCAAAGGTAGTATCGATAGACCACCTGCTGTTGACATGAACTAAGAAAGATGGAAGGATGTAAATGACTTTTAGTGATTTGCCTGCCTGTGAATACAAATGAGGCTAACAACCTCCCATCCTGCACTCTGGCAGTCAGCTACTGGAGTGTTTTCAGGGTGTTTTATTGGAAAGTGAGTGTTATCACCATGAATTATCATTAGACTTTGTTGTTGTTGATGACTGCTTGTTAGCACTGGATAATTCAAGTGTAATCCGGTTAGAATGTTTTAGGTATGTCACTAATTATGTATTTTGTAACTTGCATTTGACAAGGGAAACTACTTCCAGCTGAAACTTGGGAAGACTTCTTTTACCTGCACATTGACAGATTTGTGGTGGAGAGTGAGATTCAAGCTGAATTAGCTGGAGGGAGAAGAGAGAGTAGAGGGCTGCCTATCCCAGTCCTGTTGTCATAAATCTAATCTTCCAAGCTCAGTCAGCATTTTCAATGAGTCCGGGGAAGATGTGTAAACTTGTCTAACAGTCATCTTTGCTTTTTTGTTGAGAACACCAGGAGACTCAACTTTTAAGTCAAAGATTCCAGAAATGTCTGTGTGCTTTTCTTCAATGCGGATGCAGAGGCCTTTGTGATGAAGACATTTCTTCCAGTGGCGAAACAAAGAGCTAGGAAGCAAACGATTCAGGGCAGGAAGAGCTCAGTCACTTTTTGGGTTGATGAGATAAAAATCTGAACAATCGGGCTGTCCCTTTGGAATAGCTTAGCTGGCTGCTGGGGGAGGTTTTTGGACTGATTTCCATTCATTGTTTTCAGTGACCCTTCTTGAAGAGCCTGAAAGGCATTTTTAAAGTCAGTAGTTCTTTTCTCTTCACTTGTAAGTTTTGAAAGCACACTGCAGTGATTCATCTGTGGTTGCAGACTGCCACTGGCTGTCTCCTCCCATGGCATCAACCCTCCCTTTGAATATTTGCTACCTATTCCTTGTTTATGCGTGGCTTCAAAAGCAACAGTTGTCACAAAGAAACAGGCTATCCTAAATGACAGCTTTCACTGCCTTCAAGATCACAGGTCAAATTGGAAAATGAAGGTTCAGGGATGATTTGATAGCACCAGGTACTATCCTAATATCTTTGTGAACTGATTTTACAGTTTAATTCAGCATCATAAAACCCCAGCCAGAGAAATGTCTCCTTGCCCTTTTATCAGCTATCATAGCAAAAATTTGCTTATGTGATGCTTTTCTTTCTGGAAGACTAATGTGCTTTAGTTCCTATCAAAAATAAATCAATTTCCTGTGAAAACTGGCATAAATCAGATTGTTTCTTCATGTTTTTGCAGTGTTTGTTGGAGTTGCTGTTAGCTGTAGCTCAGTATTGTCTCCTGATGAATTGTAGCAGTGGATGAACAAAACAATATTAATCTGTTTTTGTTAATCCTGTTTTGTAATTAAATACATCTTTCATATAAATCCTGTTAAGATTTGAATGAAAGGGGATTTATGGAAACATGACTTGCTTTTTGTAAGATAGTTTTAGGATTATGAAATGAACACTGGGAAAAAGAAAAGTTTGACTTGCTCACAGAGTAAAAGATTTTCTCTTTGTTATTTTTGCTTTGCTGGTGCTATGAAAAAAAATATAATAAGAGCATTCAAGCTGGGTTGCCTGTGGTTTAACTCTAATTCCATAGGCTGCACACTCTTTCTCCCCAAAATCCCCACAGCAAGTGACCTTGTCAAACAAAAGTGTGGAATAATGGGAGGCAGCCCAGGGACTGTGGCTCATTTACAAGCAGCTGTTTGCTACTGTCAGAACAAAGGCAAATCAAAGTTGCATTAACGGGGTATGACAGGCACAGTGAGCAACTCCCCAACAATGTTCATCCTCTCGTGTTGTTCTGGTTATAATATTGGTTTGCCTGAAGGAGAAAATAGTCATAAGGTCAAGTCAGACATCTATGTTTGCAAAGCCTTTCAAAATTGCACACATTATTCAGCTTATCAACTACTGATGGTTTTTAACAGAATTAACATAACAGCAAATAAATGCATATTTATGTGCATGCTTGGCTTTTTGTGTGAGTATTAGAGCCATGTAGAGAATTAACAATTGTATCTTCACAGCAAGTTTGTAGTCTTGGCCTTCTCTTGTCTGATTCAGCCAATCCAAGAACCAAGGCAATTGCAGATAATGTGGCTTTTGAACATCTGCATGACATCCTAGCAAGTTTAGAGGATCACTGTCTTCTGAATAGATTTTGTAGTTTACTGCTTGACTAGAACTCTTCTCTGTACCTTGCAAAATACCACTAGATTGTCTTTCCTCAGGGTAAAGAGATTCCATAAATGATGTACAACCTTCATTGAATTGCTATTAAGTGTGCTCTGGATCCTGAGAAACATTGTGAGCAAGGTCTGTTTGACTCAATTGAAGCCTGGCAATGTGTGGCTACTGGAAACTGGACACTGAAAAAGAGCACAGGAAATTTCTTATGGAATAGTGAAATATTTTAGGGGAAAAGGCCCAGAGTCTAACATATGAGTGAGCAGTACTCCCTAGCCACAGCTGAATGGAATAAGCAGTAGGTGAGGTTTTAGCCATGTGAATGAGCCTGTTGCATAACTTGAGCCTGTACTGCTCAACTCAGTCTGTCATCTAAAATTAGGATGAATCAGTTAGACTGGCTAAGAACATGTCTGAGAAAGGCTTGGGAAGAAAGGAAATTCAAACTGAAAGGACAGGAGAATTGCTGGACCTAAACTTTATAACAAGACACACAATAGGCAGCACATTTCTCAGTGTTTATTGTACCTCACGTAGGGTGATAAAGGCTGAAGGCAAAGTGACTTTTAACAGTCCCTAAAGTGCAGTATTCCCTGAGAAATACAGTTTAAAGTGCCTTACTGCCATTATGAAATTTATAAATAAAAATAAGGAAAGCAGTAAGACTTGCACATTTATTGGGCAAATGGATATGACTACTATGTCATTAATTGCTGATCAAAAAGATCTATTTATTCCATAAAACAGCGAGAAACTGTCTTTTATATTTAGCAAGTATTTTGCTACTGGTATAAATTCCTGAATTGCTTGATTGTTTTTTTCATAGGGAGAGAGAGACTAGGAGGAGGAACAAGAGAAAAAATGCTTTTAAATTAAAATATAGTGCAGATTTAAGGCAACTGTGGAGTACATTTTGGTAAGGGCATTTGACATCTGCTATATTTCACAATTCAGATACAATAAACTCGTTTAGAATTTAACAATTTGAAGTGTAGTTACTTTATTTTCAGCCTAATTTGCAGTTTAGTTAGGCATGTTGAGGAGGTGCAGATGTGAATAATGTGGATAAAGGCCAACTAAGATGCAGCCAGTGTATCTCCTAACCCTTAGAGACAGTGTGCTTGAATTCTAAACATTAAGGGTAAAACTTTCAAAAGTGCAGTGGCTTGCATGCATACAAAGTTGTACTGACAACATCTTTTAAAGTGCTAACATGAATGTGAATTTAATTTAATTTATTCTCACAAACTTGCAGTTCTAGCTGTATGTGTTATAGTATCATGTACAGGTGCCAGCCAAGATTACGGCTCCATTGAGCTCTACTCATCCAAAAAGTTCTATATTTATCAGCATGGAGAGCTTGTCGAGTTTCCTCTTTCACTGCCGTTATCAACTGTTTTGAAATATTCAAAACCTTGAGTGATACTGAAAACGTACCCAGTGTCCAAAGCACATTGTGTATTTTGAAGTGAGAAATAGAAATGTACTTGTAAAGCATGCTTGCGTTTAGTTTAACACTCAAAATCGAAGTACACAATTTGCATAGGAAATTTGATAATACTGATTTATTTCTTGGAAAGGTTCAGATTTCTTATACTGCTCTAGATGTCATACAGTGTGCAGCAGTTTTATATCATCATCTTATAGTCAGTATATTTAACAATAATTTAAGAAATGGAGATTAAATTTTGTTGTTAATCAATCTGTTAAACTCACATGACAATATCCTAAATTCCTTTCAGTTAATGGTCCTACTCTTTCTGGGAAAGGAGGACATTTTGTGCATTGCTTTGCTTGAATAGTGCTAAGAGACTAGCAGATGGTCACTTTCCAACTGGTTTCCCTTGGAAAAAAGAAATTAAAATATTATAGCGCCGGGGAGAGATGTTGTAATGTGTCCCTTTCAAATTAACAGGTCGTTTTTCCCTACTATTTTATGATTGTAAAATAGCTCAATGTCACATAAAAGGTTAAAAGCTGGAGTAAATGGCATCATGGGAAATTTGAAATAAATAGGGTCTCATATGGTTTATGGCTCTATACTTGAACACACAAGGAATATATTTCTTTCCTTGAAAAGGCATTCTGTAAGAGCTTACCATGTTAATATGAATTGTGGGCACAGCAGATTCTATTTCAAGTACTTATAATTCACGAGTTAATTTTTTGTATGTTTGTTTACTAAATCACACCTTTCTAAGACTACTTATTCAAACTGTTGGCAAGCCTAAGAAAAAATGTGGTATTTTCAGAAAAAAAAAGGAAGCCAAGATTCCAGTTCATTGAATTATTCTGCAGGTGTCTCAGTGGTTACTTTTCATAAAGCACAAACCTTCAGAACTGATCAAGTTTTAGACTCCAAACTGTCAGGTATTTCATATTAGTGCCAAATTTGTTTTTTCTTGGTAACGCTGCCTCCACTCTGATATTCTTCGGTGTCCTAGTTCCAGCAGCCCTCCTGAGCAAGGCTTGCACAAATTTATCTCCTTTGTCTGCTCCGCTGGCTGGTTTATTGCTATACAGGTGAAGGAAGATGATGGGAAAGCCTCATAAAGCTTCTCACTAGCTACTGAGGGGAGATAACCCTTGTTTTGTCTTCTGATATGCCATCTCCTGTGGCTGTTACAGCCTTGGTGTCCACAGGCTAACAGGAAGTGCCTAAAACAGAACTTTAAAAATTGAAGGGTTTCTGATTTATAAGTCTGTAGGATTGTCATGACAATAAGGAATGCTTGGTCTTTCAAAATCATTAGCCATAGTAGCCTTTAAAATTATCAGTCCTCTGCAGCTAGGATGTTTTTATATTGAATCTGATACTGAGACAATTTTTGTTTTCAACTGGAGATTGTGAACTGTATCTAATCCTGTCAGGTACCTGGGAGGGGAAGGACCAGGACCAGGGAAAGAAAAAAAAGGGTCAGTGGAACATTGTCCTGCACGCAGAGCTTTTTCCTCGAGTTAATAACATTGTAACTTTCACAAAGGGGATACTATGGTGAGCTGTTTTGGAGTTTCAGTCTTGTCTTACTCACCCAGAAAGAGGCCTATAAATAAGTTGCCTATAAATAATCATCATGACTAGTTTGTTTCAGAGTGCCTTTAATGTTTTATTCCTGTTTTGGTTCCAGTCCTTTTTGCTAATATGGTTGGCATTCTGTGAGGAAATGCAGGATGCATTGCCTGTATTTCTTAATAGAGGAATGTCTGGTAATGGCAAAAAGAGGATGTTTAGGTAGGTGATGAAGCCTGGAGATAGAATTTCTCTAAAAGTAGCTTAGGCTTATTAGAACTAATAACCATTTTTCATAACAACAGCAGGAGACAATTGTGGATGTTTCAGCTGTACAGGGATGTATTAAGATTGCATTTGAGTTCAGAATCGTTCAGAAACTGCTTATCTCCAGCTTAGTGGTACCACGCCCAACCTCCGCAAGCAGGCAGTGTCCAGCAGGCAGTGCTCAGCCCTGCAGCACAGCTCTTGGGTGGTTTGAAGGCTGGCAGTGAGCTGAAGTTTGCAGGAGCACAGGAGCAGCACCCCGCTGCTGCCTGCTGCAGGCTGGCACAGCC
This sequence comes from Zonotrichia leucophrys gambelii, assembly GCF_028769735.1. Classification (NCBI taxonomy): domain Eukaryota; kingdom Metazoa; phylum Chordata; class Aves; order Passeriformes; family Passerellidae; genus Zonotrichia; species Zonotrichia leucophrys. Next base: position 17,655,643 of record NC_088178.1, on the reverse strand, counting down.
AGAGGTGGGATGCCCTCGCTTCCCACAGCTGCAGGACAAGCTGCCTCTGTTCCACTTCATGCAGTGTGAGTAGCAGGCTGGATTCAGAAGAAGAGCCAATCATGCTCTGCGAAAACTCCCCACATAATAGCAAAGCTTATTGAAGTCCAGAATTTAGTGTTATAGAGGATAAGAGGTTTGAAAGCTTTTGTTCAAAATTGCAGGAGTCTAAGCAAAAAGGTGAAGACAAAAGATAGTGGATAGAATACTGCTCAAAGGACATAAAAATTCTAAAGAATTGACAAATCAAATTGGCCACCTGGAAGATTGTTCAGAGGAGAAATATCAGCTTATTATGGCTTCCTACCAACAGAAGAAACAGAGGTATTTTTTTCACAGTGGATTATGATGGAGCAGGTCCTGGGTAATATTGAACTCCTTTTCCAGCATGATGTGTCACTGGGAAAGCCAGTGTCACCATTCTTTGAATCTTGAAGTATGTGAAACTCTTGGATGATAAAAACAGATTGTCACAGAGATGTTTAGCCCTAAAGGTTCAAGATCACTGAAATTTAGCAAGAGACATAAAAATAAACTGGTTCCTGTCATTGTGCTCAGGAATCCAGACTAATTTTTCAAATAAGAGTGAAATAGTAGTAAGAGTGTGCCATAGTAAATTATCTGTAAATCAGCTACAGGCCTGTTTTTCTTCTGATGGATGTGCATGTGTATTTTGCAAATGAATGTATTTATACTCAAATGGCTCAATCATTTACTTCTGTGTTATCTTTTCTGATGGAAACTTTTATTATCTTTTTTTTTGTGGTAAGGCAATCAAGTTTTAGAGGCATATACAGTCATACCGAGAGTAATGTGCATTACTGTAATTGGTTGTAACTAATCCATAATTGTACCTTTTTAAGTGGGATGACAACTAGAGGGGCTTCAGTTCTTAAATTATGTAGGAATAATTCTTCCTATATGTGATTTAAGTTTTATAGCTGTAAGAAGCACTTGAATTAAAGACTATTTTAAGCATATAAGAGGCAGGAATCCACTTCAGCCTGAATTATCTCATGATATTCTGCAACTATGAATTGTTTTGAAACAAAGTTCAGAGTTGAATTCAAGCTCTCTTAGCTACCAAACACCAGCATTATATTTCCTTGGAAGAAGAATATGGAAGGGATTTGGATTGGTTTGGAGGAGAGTTTAGTTTGCTTCCATTGAGCCTGCTGTGGAACAAACATTTGTTGCTTTTTATGCACTGCATGTCTACAGATCTGTTGAACAAAGGATTTTACCAATGTCCGTAGTTAATGTTTGAATAGTTGAATATTACAGCAGCAAAATTGTGTCACACTATATGTTTTGATGAGATGTTTGGTTTATCTACCAACAACTTAACAATAAAAAGCTGCCAGTTTCTAGAGTCAAAACTAAATAGCCATCTCTGAGTAGTAGCTGAGCAGACAGACGAAAATGCTGTTAGCACACCCCTTTCAGTAAAAATGGTTTAATATAAATTAGTAAATTACCTTTACCCAAATATGGTGTCAAGATGAAGTTTTGGAATTATGCAGTGAGCATCCTCAGTGTCCCATTGAAATTTGGATCCTGAGCTGAATCTTTTACACTCTTTATATACTGAAAGAAATGGACATCATTAGAATGGTGTACAGCAAAGGATGAAAATCACAAGGGTGTATCAGTCTTACTACTTTTAGCATGTTTTGCTAACATTAAATTTTTAAAAATATATTAAAGGAAATGGTTTTAGTGGTTGTTGCTTGGAACAGATTAGGAATGAAAAGAAAATTTATCCATTAGTAAAACAGCAAGGAACCAGTCTACTAGTTGCAGAAGATTCAAAGAAGAATCTACAGGAAATTTTTCTGGTAGTCTTTTTCTCTCTGTAGTTCTTAAAGGGAGTTTATATGGTTTTTTTTCATTCTCACAATTCTTCCCTGTGTCTCTAGATTTTCTTTTCCTTAAAGTCAGCTGGGAACATAATGTACTTGCCTGTTGTTCCTCCTATTTCCTTACTTTGAAGATACTTCCTCTAAAATCTGCTTCAGGATTTCTTGAAGGATGAGATAGAGACACTAATATAGTTATCCTCCTTTTTTGGCCTTCCTGATGTTGAAGCACTGAGAATTGCTTATGCTCAAAGTTTGGTGCTTATCCAGTGGCCATGTATGATTACACCAGAAACAGAAGGAAAAAACAAGTTTGGATATGTTTATAGAAGGTAATTATCATCGCAGAGGAAGAAGACAATGATGCATTGAGCTATCTGAATGACTTGGCATGGAGTCAGTTTTTAATCTATTTTGTTGTGCTTTTAAAAGCGTATTTGTCTTGTACTTCCCTTTCCCTCTTCATCTCTTTCATAAGCATCTTGCATGTCCATGAGTGAAACAAATGGCTGATTCCTGCTTCCAGAAGTGCTTAAGGGAGTAGGAGCACAAGGGAGCTGGAAATACCTGGGACTGGTGACAGGCTGTGTGATAACCAGGCTGCAGATGTTAGCCCCAGTAAATTAGGAATGCTTTCCTAGTAAACACAGCTGCTGTGGCATTGCAGAGCAGTGTCTGGCTGGCTGGGAGTGGCTGTCCCGTGTCTCAGTGAGGAGCGGATGGGGCTGTGCTGGAGCTCAGTGGTCCATGCCCATCGCTGTCTGCAGGCGGGGACGGATGGCGCCGAGACGAGCCCCAGCTCTGCCTGAGAGGGATGGAAAAGCCACTTTCTCAGTCTCTGACCAGAATGCATGATAAGGCTTGATGTCAAAAAGGGCAAGATTGGGCTCACAGCAATTATGGCAGAGGCATACTGGTTTCCTTGACAACCAGATTGAGGATTCTTTGTGATTTATTATTTACCACTTCAAACTCTCATTCTCTGATTTAATTAGAGAGAAGGATTTCCATAAGTCCCCTCCCTTCCAAATTTGAATACCCCCACATTATTGCTATGACCAGCTACACCTATCCCACCTTGATGTGGCTCTAAACCAGCTCCAAATTTGGCTCCATGTTTAGCATTTGGAATATTGGTCAGGTTACTCAGACAGCAGATAACTGAAATTCAGTGGATGTTATGGTGGGTGGTGACTGGTTAATCTGCACTTACTAGCAGGAATACTAGACCTCCTAACCTTCTCCCCCACCCAGTTTTTCAAGGGACTGCAAAAAGTGATACTTTTCAATTGTCCTTAGAGCTATGGGAAAGATAAAATATCTGCTAGTGTCAGTTTCCCTTGCTCCGGCGATTGACATTATTTTCTCCTTGAAGGCTTTATTAGCAATATATCAGCCACTGTTGTGTAAACAAAGAATATTTTGATACTTGGGAGCTTTTTCTACTACCAGTTGGATAGCTATTTGAAAAGGAAAATACCTCCTAAATTGTGGCTAAAGTTGGGGAGTACAGCTCGTCTATTCTAACTTGAGATGTATTTCTAATATGTATTTCCCATGTTTATAAAGCATTGACTGAAGAGTGATCTTCAATGCCCGTTCTAAATTTAGTAATTCAGAATAGAAGTCTGAACACAATAATATAAATAATAGAGATTTTTATTCAAATGTCACTGGCAAATTTGTATCATTATACATCAAGATTGAAATTGGGTCTTCCAAAGGGCATTTTTTCTCAAAGTGCTTTCCTGGGTTGCATATTTTTTATTTCGTATTCAGCATGAGGAGTCTGCTGCATTTAATAAAATAAAATGAAGGTCACAGAAGATCACTGGTTTTCCCATAATGTGTCCCAGTAGATGACTGGAAAAAAGGTAGTGTTTGAAATGCATTGAGGATCCTCTGTGCAGACTGTGTAGAAAACTTGTGTCATTTTTTAATTATAGGGAGGACTTCTTGGTTTAATAGTGTTTATTTCACTGCATAAAGTCTTTCAGCCGTACCACTCCAGTTTTAATTTCAAAAGTGTATACACGTTTTAGCATCTCCACCTCAGGGAGTTCCTGAAGTGAGTCAATAGGTGTTGCTCTTCCCGTGGTGGGCTGAACGTGAAGCTCACTGAGTCAATAAAAAGACTTAGAGTGACCTAAACAGTCTTTGTGTCAAGTTCTGGCTCACTCATGCACCAGTGCCCCATTAGGCTGTTGAGGGAGGCTGGCTGCTGAGGGAAGATGCTTCTTTAAAATTGAGTAGTCTAATGAAGCTCATTAATGCATTTTTCATTAGAACAAGAATATTGAGTATCCAGGTTAAATTCTAAAGAATCTGTCCTGCACTCACTGAGGTTAATGACAAAGCTCCCAATGATATTAGTGATGCAGGATGAGAACTTAATTGAGGTAATTAAGATTCTGCTTACCTAAAATTCCCTATTATTTTCAAGTAGATAAAATATTTCAAAATTGCTGCTATGAAGAGTTGTATAATGTTGGAGCTCAACACATCCTTCAGAGATGACAGCAATTCAGTGGGAGATAATACTATTTCTGTATTTTGCATTTAATTCATGAAGTACCCTCTCAGTCTTCTAGAGGCTTGTGTATGTGAAAACCGTTGTGGAAAGTAGGGTTCCTTTTGATTTTGGAGCTCAAACATTGCCTTTATTGTATATTTAAAGTGGGCCACACATTGCTGAATCCCAGCAAAGATTTGGAGGTCAAATTCAGCAGTGGCAGAAATAGAAAAGGCACTGCAGTAGTACTATGGCATTGTTTAAGTTGCAGAGAATAGTTTAATTAAATGCAGCTCACTTTACAGTACTGCAGGCTTACTAAAGTCACTGTTTGGACCAAAAGAAATGCTATTTGCTTACTGAGTAGAATAGATAGGATATCCAGCTGTTGTGCCTTCCAGGGAGTCTAAAGCCCTGTTATAAATGATTGTGTCAGGATGCCTAATTTAAATAGTTACCCTAACACCTGCTCATTCCTGCCGCCTTTGGACACCCCTAACCTTCTCCTTCCCTCCTTGGCATCCCCAGCAGATTAACAATTCCCTCCTCAATTACGCTGCCATAATGGCCACTTTGATCATGCTCTGAGCTCGATGTGGAAATTACCTTGATTAAGAACACTCAGCGCTGCAGAAGGCAGCAGCAGGGCTGAGAGGTGGGCAGTGCAGAGCAGAGTGCCCTGGGTGTGCACAGCTCTGGGCACTGAGTGCTGCCCTGGCCCTGCAGCGAGCTCTGGAGCCATCCCTGCCCTCTGCCTGCCAGGATCCATCCCTCCCCTCTGCCTGCAAGGATCCATCCCTCCCAGGATCCATCCCTGCCAGGATCCATCCCTCCCCTCTGCCTGCCAGGATCCATCCCTTCCCTCTGCCTGCCAGGATCCATCCCTCCCAGGATCCATCCCTCCCAGGATCCATCCCTGCCAGGATCCATCCCTCCCCTCTGCCTGCCAGGACTGCCTGTTTGTACACCTCAGTAATGGAGCAGGAGAGCACCATGCTTTCGGTAGTAAAGCCTTGGTTTAGGTGGTGTGGAAAAAAAGTGGAGCAGTCAGATCTTCTCTACTTCATAGCTGTCTCCTGAGATACTTGCTTTAAATATGTGGGGAAAGAGTTTTTAAAAAGATAACTCTGACCTGGGATAGTGAAGCACCGTGCAGATTAATTACTGCTTTCACATCTGTAGTAACGGTGCAGCACTTCTGTCTTGCTGGTTTTGAGTTTATATTTGAGCACCTAAGAGTTATTTCTTTCCTGGGTGTGGTGCAGAGGTTTCCTAGCCCTTGCCTTCATTATGGGTTGCATTAAGATCAATGCAGAGCTTTAGAAACACAGTCTTTCAGCTATTAGATGTGTGCTTCTAAATTGAAGTAATCAGGAAATGCAGTTTGCCTTTTTGTGTTGTGCTATAGTGCTTGTTCATGCCTCTTGTTACTTTCTAATATAAATAGTATTAAACATGGAACTCTTACACACGATGATGGAAAATTGCTTAGTTACTATCTTAGTACTGAGAGACTTCAGGGATCCTGATATTTCATTTGAACCTTCATTAGCTGGTTCTCTAAAAGCTGAGAGCATTCTTGCCATACACATTGTGAAAGTTGGTGAGGAAGACAAATTCCAGGACTGAAATCCAGAATTCAAACTCAGAAGCCCTGAATTTGAGTCCTAGTGGAATTTAATTATCCTGTCCCTTTATTTCCCTTGTCTTTCATGTTTGCAATGAGGCATATGGATATGCAGCTCCTTTACAGGTGATTAACAGCAGTTTGACAGGTGGAAAAGGTGCCTGTTCCATTTATTTACTCTGGAAATGATACCTGTGTTGCTATTCTTACTCCCTGCTGCCCAGGGAGCAGGTCAGAACTGCATATATTCCATAGGAGTTTTTTAATTACCTCCTTGTTTACAAAAAATGAAATAGTTTTCCTTTCTTCATGCAATTTATTATTTAGAGGATTCTCTTAAGTATGTATGTAGAATTATTTCATGATTCACAGAATGTGCCAGAACCTTAAGTACATTGTAAAACATGTGTGGTACATCCCTCTCCTCTCCATAATGGTGTTTTAAAGATCCACAAATATTTCATAGAAGGTAAGGTCAGGAAGAAAGCCTTTCACTCTGACAGGTATTTTCCAAGATTGCATGCTGCTCTTGTATCTACTTATGGGAACATTAAAAGTGATGGCACATTTACCTTAAAGTACATTCATCACATGGCTCTTCTTGTTTTCAAAAGGTATGACTGTATATTTTGATTTCATCTGCAGGATCCTTGCCTTTATGTTTCCAAGGGTTCTACTTTCTACCCCTGAGTTCTCTGAACTGTTTCTGAAGCTATACTTACAAGAAGGGGGTTGCTGTGCTACTTGCATGCTCATAAGCACTCTTTAAGCAGCTTGCCATCATTAAAATTAACCACATAACTTTTCCACTATAAATTATACTGTCACAATTGACTCCACCCCATCATTTTACTGAAACAAAGGAGAGTATATGAACTCTTATATTGTTTCTTGATTCCATTTCTAATGTAAAAGTAATTCTGTTTGTTAAACAAGAAAATGTCCCATTTTTAAGTTTGCAGTTGTGATCTCAAATATTGCCATGTGGTAGCAATTGTATGATAATTAAATCTATTATTTTTTTAGCACTAGGGCTGTATTTGGCATTTTAAACTCTGGCAACTGTAGAATTAAATCTTACTTAAAATGAGCCTGAATTATCAGGTATCTTAGTGAGATTAAATGTTTGACTTTCTTACATAGGTTAGGGTATAGCCTGCTAAGAAGGTGATGTACACAGGACACTAAGGGTTATTATTAGCCCCCAGCATGTCACCTGCTGGGATGATTTGGCTTTCACCAGTGCACATATTCCCAAGGAAATGATACATCTCTGCATGGCTTCTATCAGCCTCTGAGGTGACAAGGCTTTGGGTTTCTTAAGGATGGGAAGAAAATAGTTCTTTTGTCAGCTGGCCACTCTGAATACTGCTGATGGAAATTCCCCTTTCTTCCTCTTCCTCTGCCCCTCCCTAACACATGGTTTCCAATCAAAAAATGATTGTGATAACTGGAAATATAAATTGTTGTCAAGATACACTTTTATAGAAAATAAAAGCATATTTATTTTTATTCTTCTAGCAGTATCCTGTGCAGAGGAAATAATTCAACGGGAAATCCTGTTGAAACAACATTTCTGACACAGCAGCCTTTGTGTGTCTTACCTCCCTTTTTAAGAGGTTGTTTCTGATTCAGAAGCTTCTCCTTCCTGACAGGTGGTGTGCTCAGAGAGTTCACAGTAGGTAAACTGGAGATAACCTTCAGCAGGGCGGGTTTACAAAGACCATGGGACTTACTTGCCTAGAGAAATTTTGAAGATGCAATGTATTTAATGGCAAGAAAGAAAAGGGTAGAGTGTTTTTTGTGAGCTGGCAGAGGATCAAGTGTGTATGATGTGAAGGAAAAAAGGAAGGAGATTCTTGCAGCCTGAGAACAGACATCTGGCTGGCAAAAGAAAAGAAATATCATTGGCAGATGAACACTGTTTTAAATTGGGATAATTTTAGATCAAGAGGGCAAAGTTTTGCTGTCATGCATACAGCTTCACTGAAAGGGATGGGAAAGGTGCATGTATATGAGAATACAATGTGGTGCTAAGTGAGAACTGAAGAACGTGTATTTTTACATTAGATATTTAGACTTTCATGTTTAGATCACATGGTTTCCATCTGCCATATGTAGGCACTGCTAAAATGCTGCCAGGAACCAGGCTCTGGTTTGGTGACTTTCATTAAAGGAATTAGTGGTTTCTCTCCAGTTTCAGTGTGGCTGGATTCAAAGTGCAGAAGCCCATTTTCACAGTTTAGCATTAATTAGCACTCTAATGGCAGCCTCAGCAGGCAGGTGAGGGATTAAATGGGCATGAAGACCAAACTATCTCTTTTCCAGCAGTGGCAATTCCTTCAGAGTAGGGTCGAGACGTATTGGGCGGATGTGGGGATGTGTGCATGGCTGCATTTGCCTGTTCTGGTTCCAGGTGACTGAAGGACTGTGCTCTGCGGGTCTGTCAGTGTAGCACTCATCCTTGCCCTCTGCTCTCTGCTGCTATTAAAGTGCACACACTCTGCTCACACACACCCAAACCCTAACAAAAACACCATCAAAAAAAGCCCTTTAATTCTGCTGGCTCAGAGAGACACATTCTTGCCCTTCTGACTGAGGGGTGAGAGCTGTTTAGGAGAATTTAAATGAGATCTATGCCAGCAGTACACAGGAAGGATCGACGCTGTTAGATTAAAAGGCTGAGATGCTGCTGCTCACTTTAGGTTTTGCTGAATCATTTAACAAGGTGCAGAAAGTAGGTAAGCCCTGACTCTTTTTTTTTTGCTGAAGAGAGCCTCACAGGGTTGTATTTGAGAATTGCATGGAGACTGAAAACATAGAAGGAAAATTGTAATAAGTTTCAGTGAACCTGGAAGGCAGGACCAATCCTTGTGTGAGTCATGGGGTGTAACTCTGGCTTCTCTCCTGAATCTCATTAAGCAGACATACGTACTTTATGTTTATGTATACTGAATATTAAGTATATAATTACAGAAAATTACATGCCTTTTTAATTTTGCTGCTCACACTGAATCTTGAAAAACATTCAAAGTTGTCAAAGATTTTTAAAATTTTAATTTTTTAAAAGGTTAAATCATGTTCAAATAAAATGTAAAAAAAATACTATAAAAAGCCTTCACTAGTTACTTAATATTTCTAAAAGCTTTTATTGATGGGAATTCATGTATCCATTTTGTAAGAGAGAGGCCTCCAGACTTTAGTTATGCAATTGAAATATGAAATGTCTGAGAAGCAGAATTCTAGAAACCGGTGTTGAGTATCTCCCCTCACAGCTCATTTATTCAGTGAAGAAGTTGCCTGGCTTCAGTGTAATTTAAATGGTCAGGTCTGCTCCTTAGGACTCTGTGCCTCTTTGTTAAAGTTCAAATAATGAGATACTTTCACGTACTTTGTTTTGAGATAATCCCATTTTTATGAATGAGTTTAAAAAAAATGATGGAGGTGTCTCTTAGTAGAAAATAGTTTTCCTTTACTAAAAATTCCCTTTTCTCTCAATGTCTGCTCCATTCAGCATCTTAATTGACAAGAAGGAGTATATACATAAAATGGTAGAGAATCCAGCTGTAGGAGGATATTTTTGAAATGATCACTTCCTGCCTAATTTGACCCCGACTGAACAGTGGGGTTTTGTGTGCTGGGCTGCAGCACAGGCTGGCTGTGCCCGGCTGCTGGGTTTCCCTGAAAGAGGAGCTGAGAGCTGTGAACTCCAGACCCCTGTGCACTGTCAGACGCTCTTACTGTGCCAATGTAATCTTTTAATAGACATGCTTGCCAGAATGACCTTTTCCTTCAAAGATAGAATGAGAAAGCACAGTTGTCATTTAAATTGCCTCTGTCTTTTTGTAGTAGTTGGTAGCGTTCTGTTGACCAGGGTTGGATAATTTAAAAGCTGTTTAACAAAATAACATGCTTGTCTGTGTGAAATATATACAGTGCTGGGAGACTGGGAGAAAAGTCTCCCTTGACAGAGTTCATGGGATTCTTTAGAAACTGCAGGATGCTGAGACTTGTCTGAGGAATTACAAAAGCTTTGAGGCGCCCATGTTGAGCATTTGCATGATTTTCAGATGGCAGAGTGTGTTCAGCTGTCTTCGCGCACCCTCCCGTGTGTGCGTGTGTGCACTTCAGTGGAGAGCGAGAGGATTCTCGGCACAGTTTTCATTGGGCTTTGCATTTGTTAAACATATATTATTGAAATGCTGCCCAGGACACATCACTTCATCTCGTGTAGAACTTAAATCATCATGTTGCATGATATGGTAAAATAAAAGAGATTGTGAAAGAGACAACTGTAAACATTCTGTTTGAAAAGATGTGCTCTTTTCAAAAGACCTTTCTGTTACAGCCAAATAACACAAGAAGCAATATTTCCTTGCTCACAGAGATATATATAGCTATTTCTGCAGAGATTTGTTTTGGATTCTCAGTTCTTCCAGTATCTTCATTCTTTGAAATAATTTTATACTTCCATGTTGACTTTCTCTGTGCTTTAAGTTTTAATCAAAGGTTCCTTGCTTCTGATATCGAGTACTGATGTTAGCCTGTTTACATTCCACTGTTTTCCCTGTGTATTCAATGAACATTCAAATGTGGTGGTGCCTTTTTGCTTTTATCTACCAAACTTAGCACACTGTCTTATTATTGACAGCTCAAAAACATGGTATGCTAGTGGGCAGGGTGCTGTGAATTATTAACTTTTCTTTGCGCTTTGACAAATTTAGGTTATCTTTGTAAAGAGAAATCATTTTTCTGAAGGAACCAAGACAGTGAAATGGTAAATAAGGCTTTGCAAACTTAAATCAAAAATTTTTAGCCAGATTTGAATTTACCACATTTCCAAAACATGATTCTGAAGTAGGATTCTTGTACAGGACTTGTACTTTTCATTTTATAGATTAAAATACCAGAGGAGAAATTCTGATTGTGATTTTTCCTTTCAGTTTGTCTTTCTTATATGGATTGATCAATAAAGAATTAAAGAATGCAGATTGCCACTAAACATCCCCTCTACCTTTTTTTCTTAGAAATTTGATTTCACAAAAGCAGTTTATTTGCTCCTTTCAGTAAAGAGCCTACACTCAACTAAGTTGTGAGCAGATAAAATGTGCAGGAAACATATGTTTGCCAGGAAGCTTTTCTATAATCAAAACGGTCAGCAGGACAGAAACAATAGGGTTTTTTTCCTCATTAGGTGTTAATCTTCTTCCATTAGAAAGAAAAAATAAATTAAAAATTGGCGTACAACACTGATTAATATACTCAAGCATGAGTGAATCAGAGACAGCATATGTTGCATTGGGTAATAGACGCTTATTTGAGTTAATGTTTAGGTTGTGCTGGAAGTCCCAGCCCAGGCACCAAAAGCCTTTGCGATGGAGAGCATTTTGGGCGGCAGACAGCAGGAGCGGTGGCATCCAGGGCACAGTTTGCCTCGAAGCAATTAGCAGGGAGAGGAGGAATGTTGATTTCGGCTGCCGGAGGACAGCCAAACAAAGTAGGTTTGCTCGAGATTCGGTAAGGCAAGCAGCAGGTTTAATACAGCTCGGCTAAGAAAATACAGTGTTGGGAATCCTCCCGCAGAATTGCATTGGAGATACAAAGTTGCTGGTGACAACAGTAATTATTGACAGAGCCACATACTTAGGTCTAAAAAACTCCGGAATGATGCTGAAGCATTCAGATGCCGGTTGTTCACACTTCCATCCCGTGGCAGTGCATCTGTTTATCGGGAATTATCTCCTGAATGTAAATGAATTTCAGTCCTAAGTCATTGCACCTGTTGCCAAGAGGTATTTATTCCAATCACTTGCCTAAAGCACAGGGAGTTATTGCTTGACGTTTTATAGTTCCAAAAAAAAAAAGCTGTCGTTTCAAAATCATTTGTTCAGAGAGGAGAAAATGGAGCAAAACAGTTCATTTTACCCTAAGCACTGCTATTTGGTAGTATTCACATTTGCACGGCACAAAGCTGCAATATTGATTTTTCGCTTACAGGGCCTCCCACAAGTTCTTTTTTCGATTGTCAGGATTGCAAGATGGATTGAATTACACTTTGCTTGTTGATATACTTATTTTTTCTTTGGTGATAGGAAAAAAACACAAATAAACCTTCAGCATAAAGATCATAGCAGCTCTGCTAGTGGACTTTGAATTTATTTATTTTATTTAGTTAAAAATCTTTCTACACCACAGAGATTTCTTACAGCAGCATTTCCCCCTAACACATACTGCATTGTTTTGCTTTATTTCTTGCTGCTTTTGCAATGTAACACCTACATTGCAATCTCAGGTGTGTCCTCTGTTGCCTGCAAAGTGATCTAACCTTGTTCTAATATTTTTAATGTTTGTCCTGATACAGAACTTCTTGTGGATGGCTGCAGGGGGAAAAACTGCAGGATAAAACACATTCATAGTCATTATAGCAGTTGCCATAGATGATGAAGTAAGATTTGCAGGCTGCTGATTTCTCTGTAGCATAACTGCAGAAGTCTTGTGTTTGAATGCAGAGTATTTCCTAGCAGAAGCGGAGCTTGTGCTGCAGGATCCGCAGCAGGGGTCAGTGCTGGTCCCAGGGAGCTGTGTGTGGCTTTGTCAGCCCTGGCCCCACAAGTATCCTGAGCTGCTGCTGCACATGAAGCCACTGACACCTCAACAGCTGTACCCCATGCCCCTTCCCTCCTGCCCTGCTGCAAACACCTCTTGGGACACAGCTGTAGGTGCTGTTCCCCTTCTTGCTGATGGAAATTCAAAAAGTGTGAGAGGGGTGGACTCCCCCAGCCAGGCCGTGGCGGTGCTGCAGGCCGTGGAATCCCAGCTGAGTGCAGGAGATACAGGCACCACTGCTGCCAGCTGGAGGGATGGGCTTCTGGGGATGGCATTGGATTTGACAGGAGTAGTAGGATGTAAGAATGGCAGTGGCTAGCAGCATTATATTTGGTCCCACCATGGCTGTTGTGATGGCAATTAATGAAAGGAGTTGCTGTATTCAGGTGTGGTGGGTAATCTGCATTTACCCTTCCCTGAGCTGTGAGTGACTTCTGTCTTCATTGTATTAATTTGCTGCATGGGAGGAACATGCAGGGCATTAATGTGATGTATTTGTGTTTTAGCTCTGTCCAGCTCTGAGCCCATGACACCTCAGCAAGCCTGAAATCATGGGGTTTGTTACTGCTCATGGTATGTGCAGCCACACTGAGGGCCAGGAGTGAATCTGAGGTGGAACTTGATGCTTTCCACAGCAGACTCCTTCCCTTATTAACAAATACTGAAGCCTACAGGCCCAGTAACAGTACTGGTTTCCTGTAGGATATGGTTCCACAAAATATAAAGAGCCACTGGCCCCTGGCCAACTCTTCTCCATGGGGCTGGGCAAGTTCATGCCAGGGAGCCACATCCTTATACTTGTGTGATCATTATAGAAAACCTTTGCTGTCTTAACAGATAATCATCTGCATATAGTAGGAGTTTTAATGCACAGAATTCAATGGAAAAAGTGATAGCCTCTGGTTCATGGGAAAATTTACTATCAAGGGGTTATCTCAAGTTGTTCTTGATTTTTTTTAGGTACTTTCTTCCTTGCTTCTTTCAGTGCGTCATACTTTTAAAGAAAAGTTTATTTTCTTCACTTTCAAAAAACCACAGAGCTCCAACTTTCCATACTTAGCAGCTATTTCTCTTTGCTGTCACAACTGGTCTCCAAGAGCCTGCACAGAAATATTAATGGCCTTGTGTTATTGTATTATGAAGGCATTTTTAAAAAATAGGAAGTTCTCCTTAAAATTTGGGATTTACTATTTTAAAGAAATAGATTTCCAACACTGCCATATTGCCCAGCTTGTTTTTCAAAAGTCACATAATTTTGTAAGAAACAGAAATAATGTTTAATAATAATCCATCAGGAACTGTATACAAGAAACTGTAGTATGCAGATAGTTTTATTCTGATGTAATATATTCTTTTGTATTAAAAAATGTCTATAAAAGACTAAGCATCTGGATGAATAGCTGAACCTTGTTCTGTTTCTAAAGTATTTTATACTGCTTCATTGGAGAAGTTACTTATTTTTAGGAATTCTATGAAGCAGAAATAAAACACGTTAAAAATTAAAATTTAATGTATTATTTTTGTGAGAGATGGGGAGGTTTAATGCAGTACACATCTGTGATTTTTGGTAGTGCTAATTTCTGTATTTGTTTCAAAGTCCTATCTCTATGTAGCTAAGTTTATGTAAAAGACACAGTAAGGAGCACTGGAGTTCAACTAGGTGAAGTGTCAGCATGTATATTTGGATCATGTCCATGCTGAGGTCACAAAATAGCTGAGCAAAAGTAACCAGCTCTTCCTGAAGAAAGGGAGACACAAAGTAAAAAAGACTAATGAAGTTGGAGCTACAGCTTTGGGCTTTTTTGTGGTTGTATTTTTTTCTTTTTTAAAATCACTTTGCAAATCCTGCCTGCTCTGCTGCTTCCTGCTTCCAGACACAGCCTGTCTGACTGTGCCCAAGGACTGGAGACAGAAGCAGAGAGAAAAGAGGTGGAAACTGGAACGTGCAGTGTAGCCATGCAGACAGGCACCACTGTCTGCCCTGCCCAGGATTAGAAGCAGTGAAAAGGAATTTCTTTTCCCAGATTAAGGACACAGCAGCCATGGTGTAGGGATGTGACAGTTCCATGAAAGACGCCTCACTTAACATGGTACCAGGTCAGACTGTGTGAAGTTGCACTTCCTTTAGCACACAAGAGTTGGTGCTTAGGTGGCAGGAAAAGAATGGTCCAATTCATTGTGTCCATTAGGCTCAGCCCTATTTTGTCCTTGTGTTTTTGCCAAGGTTTCAGCCGAGCAGCGCTCCCGTTTGGTTTGGTGAGGAGGGAGCTCTCCTGCGAAGGCTACTCCATCGACCTGCGGTGTCCCGGCAGCGATGTCATCATGATCGAAAGCGCCAACTACGGACGGACAGACGACAAGATCTGTGATGCTGACCCCTTCCAGATGGAGAACACAGAATGCTTCCTTCCAGACGCCTACAAAATCATGACACAAAGGTAAAAATATACATATCGTGGTATGTATACTAACATGGTCTGTAGACTAATGAGGAAAAATGTCTGTATTAATGCAGAGAGAGGAATATGCTGTAAGAAATGTTGGGTTGTGATTGCCACTTTGCTGTTCAGGTAGTATTGTTTCTATCTAATAATATTTAAAGGAAATAGAAGCTACCGGTTGCAATTAGAGGTTTGGGGGTTTTTAAATTCTGTAAACAAACGTTAAAAAGCAGAAAGATAACTTCAAGGAGAATGAAACAATTCAGTTATTTGGAGATTCCGTATCTCTTTGTCTTTCAGAGGGTCAGATAGCCCTGAGAATTTTTCCAAATGGCTGCTGTATTTTTCAGTAAATGCAGTAAATCCCTGCCATAGTTCCTAATAGTAGTTCCCTCCAATGGAAAATGTCAGAATGATTGCATGCCAGGATGATTATATGTCATTATACACGTGTGTGCGAGCATACAGGTGCATATAAGCACAAGCTAGTGACAGCACTTGACATTCAGAGAAGACAGAAGAACCAACCAAGAATCATAAAGCCATTTGGGTTGAAAAAGACTTTTAAGTTTATTGAATCCAACCATTAGCCTTACTCTGCCAATTCCACCTCTAAATCATGTCCCCAACTGCCAATAAAAGTATTTTTATTACAAAAGGTGCATGAGAGCTCAGATTCACAGAAAGTCCTGTGCTAAAGGCTGTGTATGGGCAGCAGCCACCTACTACTGACAGTTGCGGAAATGTCAGCACAAATAAGTCAATGGCATTGCTACTGGCTTAAACTAAAAGCCTGAATGAGTCCAGGATTGGTTGGAAGTTTTCCTCCCAGTGCCTTTTTCCTAGGGTGAGGAATCTGAACAAAAAGGGGATGGGAATATCCTGGAAGGTTTCTGGTGCCTGTACACAGATGTGTCAAATGAAATATGCAAGTTGTACTGCCTTCTGTGCTCCATTTCCTCTGTTCTGTTTGAACGTGGTAACGCTTATTCCCATAGACATCTCTTGAAAATAGCCTTCCATTTTGATTTACTGATTTACTTAAGTTGTTATGATTGGGACTCTTAACATTATTTATAATTTCTATATGAATATGCAGATATTTTTTATTTCTGTAGTCAAATATTTGGGCTGGATCTCAGACTTCAATTTCAAAAGCTGGAGGTAAATTGAGGATATCAGGTCTTTTATTTCTTGTTCTGTGTTGAACCTGTGGCTTGTTTTGTGATCAGTAAGGGAAAGGCTCCATTGCTACACTGTTAAAAAGGTAATATAACTTCTTTAAATCATGTTTGAATTATCTTCTTGTGGTTCAAGTTCGTAGTTGTTAATTAGATCAAGCCAGATTTCCATCGAGACTGCAGCAGCAGTGTCATCATCCTCTAATCTGTCAACTCCCTTTGAAACCACCTTCAATTGCTTTTGTAAATGTAGTGCTGCTCTGTAGACTTCCTTGTTGTGTAAAATGCATGTTGTGTTTTGATCAAAGTCTTCCTTATGTTCACTGCAAATACACAGATTAGGGTAGTCAGAGACAAATATAGAGGCACAGTCTTCCTTGAAGTGACATCAGGCTGTTACTGAAAAGCTGAAATTTCAATCTTTCCCTTTCAGTTAATCAGCTGTAAAACTATGATAGCAAAGTGTATTTTTGAACTTCCCCCGTCTTCTACTCTTATGCTTTGTTCAACATTAAAATAAAATTGTGATCACATGGAGGACATTGGTTCAGATTATGCTCAAAGAGTTTTTCGTTTTTGTTCTTTTTTTTATTGTCTGAACAAATGGCAAAGATCAGTTGACACTTTGCTTTCTATTTTTGTCTGACATTTATAGCAATTAGGAGTAGCAATTGCTTTCATAGTTTTCTTTCTTAGATCCTGTCATTAAGTAGAAAAGATGTCTCTTGTCTTGCTTAATTTTTTCCAAAATTGCTCAATTTGTGCTATATTGCAAGCATAGAAGAGTGTTGCAAATTTCTTATGAAATATTAAAAGTTCTTGTATTTCATTTATTTATAACTGCATCAGTGATTGTAAGTTTTTGTTGTCTGAGGCAAGTTGTTGTTTGATACTCAGCACATATCCTTGATCTGATATATAAAAGTAACACATCAGCTGTATTTTGATGGCAACAATTGCATAGAAAAATTAACCTGAAGGACTATCAGGTTCATTGGTTTTCCTTTTTATTTAATTGGTTAGAACTTTTGATGACAGTGAAATCTTCTTTACCTTTAAAAATAAGCAGCAATAGTTTCTATATTTCTACTTAAAATCTTGCAGTGTTTACTTTTAAGGACCTGTTTTTATCACTTTGGTCAACTGTGCTACGACTGCATTTGACCACTCAATTCAGTTTAGATGTACAGTTAAATGTAGTTCTGCAGCAATTATTAAGTGCTCATTATTCATATGCAACATTAATCCACAGTTTTTGCAGAGCAACTACATTTTCTGCAATTACAAGGTGAAAACACTGGCTTAATGAGATCAATACTGTGAAATCTGAAGACTGAAAAATAAGATGAGGTTTCCAGTTTAACACAAAGCCATGTAATCACGTGCTCTGCTCCCCTTCCAGAGAATTTGAGATAGCAGCACACAGACCTTGCCAGTGTCCACTGATGCATCAGCTCCTCTTTCGCAGAATGAGCTGCTACTTAATCTTTTCTACCTCACCCTATTCTTTCTTTTCAGCAGTTCTCAAAAGATTTTTAACTTAATGCATTCCTAGGAAGCCTGACTAGAACACTAATGACTTCATTGCTTTGCTTTTACCTCTGTAAAATAGTTATTAAATTTTTAGTCCCTGATTGAAATTACATCCCAATTATTCCAGAATAAAGTCTTTCAGATGTATTTAGATTCTGTGTAAACTTCAGACTGGCATGGTTGAAATTAAAGCTTTGAAGAAAGAGACTAGACCTTTAGAAAATCCTTCTCCTCTTTCACACTTTTCTGATAATTAACCCCAGCGTTTGCATACCATCAAGTTTGAGAGATTCTACCACATGCTGCATTCAGCACAGAAATAAGCTAATTTCTGGAATATTTGGTGAGCAAGTAGCATAAGTGAGTGGCAGAGGACCCATGTTTCAGGCACGTTTTAGTTCTTAAAATAGTCCAACTCCTCTGTGCTCTGCTGTCCTTTAGCAGGGACAAATCTCCTCTGTTTCCTTTTCATTTAAGAAGAAATTAAATGAACAGGGAAGCAGAAGATGCAAAGCAGCCTGAGGAAATTGCTCTAGTTGCTTGCTCATAAAGTGCATTTGTGTGGCTGTAGCAGAAACTGTCATGAAACTTTGAAGTTGATAAGGCTGATGCTGCTTTTTATAGGCACGGCAGAGATTTGAAAATTAACAGCATAAAACTTACTTATGACCTCATATTATCCATTTCTGTGGCAAGCAGATTGCAGGTGGATCTTGTGAGTTCTGTTCAAACCACCTGGGTGTTTGTGAACATTTTCTGTCTCCAGTGTCTCCTGTGGTCTGGACCATAGGTAAAAGAATAACAGATATTTTATAGATATTTCTAGAAATGTACTTAAAATATAATTCAAATCAAAGGTCGCTTAGGTATATAATATTATAGTGAAATAATAAAATGTTAAGATGGATTCTTGCATGCTGGGATTATTCTTTTTGAATTACAATTGGGAGTTGTTTAGTAGGAATAATTTTTCCTATTCCTAAATTTTTTGTTTAGGAGAAGGTCAGACTTATTTGTTTTCCCAATTGGATAATGATCTGTGTGATTCCAGGACAGTGAAATTAGGGGTTTTTTTAATTGACTGTGTATTTAAATATGTACTTGGATGGTGTGGCAGATAATAATTTGATATTAAATCTTGATAAACCCCATATTTAAAAAATGGCGGGTCTGTTCCAATCTGTACACCTTATTTTTTAAGCAATTATAGTTATTACTATTGTTGGGTCTAGTAGAAAATTAGTATTTTGTATTTAAAGAAAATTAGGCCTATTCACTCGGAATCTATGGAATCATTCACATAGATGAAAAATTCAAACATTTACTTTTTACAGCCAAATTAATATAAAGTTCAGAAGGAAAACACTTTTCCCCTTGTTATACAGGCTAAAATACCTTGAACTTTTAAATAATAACTGCATGTTCTCTGATCTGATACCAAGAGTATTGTTGTAAATACTGAAAAGAAGAAAATTCAAAATGTTTAGACTTCTTTTGCAAACCATGTAAACATCTACATTAAAAAAGTAGTCTCACGTCGCAATATTCAGTTTATTTTGAATTAATTTTTGATCTGCAACGGAAAGGCGGTTACATCAACTCTGCACTGAAATAGCCTTTAAATTCTATTTTCAGCTACAATTTATACTATAACTGTGGCTTTTGTGTACTTTACATTTTTGCTAAGCATATTTAATCAGTATAATTTTGCTTTCTAAATATGCACAAACAAGGCAAACCTCATTTTCCATAGGTAAGCTTAAACATAAAAATATGTCGGGTGTAATAGATGAACTTAGGCAACTGTAATTTTTTTAGATACTCTTCCCTTTTAAAACATTGCTGCAGAAAAGTAAAAGGATTGAAAGGGGAATAAATCTTCAGCAGTGTTTGTTTTTTTCTGTTGCATCTATCCTGTCCTATCTATAGCACAGGCAACACATGGACCTTCAATTACCGTGTCCATCATGACACCAGTGAGGAGTTCACGCCAGGGTTTTTGTTACCATGAACTTTTCTCCCACGGCAATGCTCTTAACCTGTTCTGTCCATCATCCCTCGGCAGACAGCTGCACTTCAGCAGAGGGTTTTCACAACATGAACAACATGCCCCTGCCCTGCTGAGTGACCAAGGCAAGGCTGAAGGCAGCAGCACATCCATTCCTTCTCCCAGGATTTCCTAATATCCCATGGGAGATTGGAAGACTGGAGGTGTTCATTCTTTTCCATCTATTCACACGTCCAAGAAATAGGTCATTTTGAAAACTCCTATATAGAAAGGAGTGAGACATTTTTGAAA
The DNA here is from genome assembly GCF_028769735.1 of Zonotrichia leucophrys gambelii. NCBI lineage: Eukaryota > Metazoa > Chordata > Aves > Passeriformes > Passerellidae > Zonotrichia > Zonotrichia leucophrys. The sequence continues at coordinate 17,635,546 of NC_088178.1, read as the reverse complement.
GAAAACAAAATGGGCTCTATTTCAAAGGAGACTCATCTCTCAAGCCCTCTTTCCTGTTCCTGCCTGTCAGGTCTGCAGAGAAATCACTGTCACACCGTATTAGTGTCCTTTCAAATGAAAACAAGTTTGGTCTGTTCTGTAATGTGAGTGGATAAAGCAAATCTTCCACTGGACTCCAGGCTTGGGTGAAATCTATAACCGATGAATCTCATTCATTGTAGCAAAAAGGTGTAATCAAAAGGAAACTCGGCACAGGGTGCTTTGCTGATAGAATGCAGAGCGTGTTGTGGGTCACTGCAGACCTGAATTCCAGCCTGTGCGAGATTTCCAGAGAAGAAGCATTTCAGAGCCTCTTTCAAAAACAGCTCCTTCAGCCAGGACCCAGGGTTGATTCAGTGTTTAAGCTGCAGCACACTTCAGATCGGCATTTCTTGGTGGTATGACTTACAGCCTTTTTCATGGGCTGGATTTCATCCTTTGCCATTTGGAGCTGCCTGTAACTGAGGCAGTGGCACACTGCCCTTCGGGGGTCTGCCAGGCTAGGCAAGGGCTCTGCTGACCCCTGCTGCTATCCTTGCTTTTTCCCTTGCTTTTCCTTCTGCAGCCGAAGGTTGCCTCTCGTTGCTAAAGATACTATCAGGTGAAAATTGTTTTTGAATAAGAGGTACATCTTGCCTTTTTCTGCTTTCTGCATGTCTTTTTCCTTTTTGTCAGAGAAATCCCAGTGCTGATGACAGGGTACACAGGCTGTTGTGCATCGGGTACGTTCACATCGGAAGTTCTGTTGTACTGATGCTGATCTCGCAAACAAGGACCTTTTGCTCTGGCATGCCAGTGCTTTCTGATCCAGCTTGCTTACAACTGCTTCACAAAACATTTACCATACAGCATCATCAATATTAGACGTTTTTTCTTAAGCACCCTTTTAAAACTAAGAATTCTGTTAATCTGAAATAGATCTTAGTACAACAGTCAACCCTGTGACTATTTTGATGTAGCAGAAGCTTAAAGTGCTCTTTATTGTGAAATTCAGCTTTTCACGATACCAAGCTGCGGCCAGATTGATTTTTGTTTTGCTTTCTATCTGTTAGTCACAAGACTTAGTTATGATTCAAATACGAAGAAAAAAGCAGAAATATGTGTAGTGTGTTTTCATGAGCAAGGCATAATCACAGAGCCTAGAAGGTTCCTGAAACACACTGCAGTCAGTGGTGTTGTTACAGCAGGAAACATGACTGAGAAGAACCTTTTCTGGCATTGTGTATTTTCAGTATCATTAATTCTTAATATGAAAGTAGTAGGTCTAGTTTTATTCATTAAAACTAGGGGGATTTCTTAATGGGGTTGTTCTATCATGGCATTACTTAGTAAATGAAATAGAAATCCTCATATTACAAGGTTCTTAGCAGTCAGGTGAGGGGAAATAGCTGTCAGTGGTACTTGATCATCATTTTGCAGCGTGTTCTATTTTAATTTCCTGCAGAAGAGATTTTACTACACACGTGCAAACACATAACACAGGGGCGCGTGGCTGTAGTCGCGACATTGGACAGGCTACAAAGGAAACAACAAAAGGATCATTCATACCAACTAATTACATTTAAAATTTAGATTTAGTTTGCTTCAGAAAATATAGGATTCATTATTTTACTAGGGTGTAGCTTGATATTCTATTTAGTGTTTTCATATCTTATATTGAAGTAGTTTTCTTCCTTTATTATTGGCAAAACCACAATCAAATTCTTCTTAAGTCAGCATATCTTTTATCTGCCAGGATCATATACACACACTCATCAGTCTTTCCTTGCTATTCATGGGGCGAAAATAAATGTAACTGTACATATACATACACAAAATTTTAAGTATTATATGCTGTTGCTTGTGTATTTGAGCTTCATATAAAATATGTGCTTCAGCCTGTGATTTTCTTGTGTTTTTTTTTTCTGCTTGCTGAAATGGGTTTTACTAGGTGTGCACAGTGTTTAGCTCAGTTAATCACGTACTATATGTTTTGGGTATGTAATTGCCTCTCTTAGTAATTTGCTAATTTTTTAGAGAACTTGACTGAGACAACATTGCTTAACCTTCAGCTCCTTTCAGTTGAATTTTGTGTCCTCTTGAATGAGTTTGCATGAATTTTGCATGGTTTTCGTATTTCTAGTCCAGCCAATATAAGTTCCTGGTTCAGTTGCAGTCAGAACTTAATTATTAAAAAGTACTAATTTACTTATATATTGCTGCACCAAATTTAGTTCATATAGAATAATAATGTAATAGTTGAAACCTATTAATTCCTCCCACCCCAATAAAACCTCTATAATACTTAGCCAAAACAGCTACATTATCTGATAAGTTGATTTAGGACTTTATACATGTGTTCATATAGCCATTTATCTCAACCCTTTCTGAGGAGACCTTTATTAAGCTGTGATGACTGCTGAATATGAAATGTAACCAAGATTATTTTTTTATTCAAATATAATTTAAATATTCATCAAAGAGGAGTTATGCTTGAAACTGACAGAGACTATTAACATCAAAAAATATAATTAACTGCACTGGGTATCATGAAGCAGAGTTAGCCAAATAGCCGAGAGGTCTAATTGCTCTAGAGTCTGAGAAGCAATAGTTTTATTTTATACTTTTGCTGTGGAATTAATAGTGATGTGGTTTCCTACGCGAGGCAATTAAAAGCTGCCTGTTAAGGTTCATTGCACTATAGGAAATCTGTTGAATATCACTTAGTAAACAGGACTGACATGGAAAAGGTACATGAAGATGGGCAGAGCAGGGTATAGATCATAAATTAGGACAGATTAATATGAATTAAATATATGTAAGTAAATTATGAGTACTTTCTAGTGTTAAAAGTCAGCAGTAGCCATGAAAGTGAAAAGTTTTCATTAGTAACACAAAGGAAATGGAATTTAAAAATTATTACAGTGAAGATGTTTAATTCAGAGGAAAGAAATAGAAGAGTAGCATGGGTTTAAAAATTAAAAACTATCTACAGAGTAGTAGAGAAATTAGCAGATCTCATATTCTGTAAATGTCTTTCTGCCACAGAATAATCTCCTGCTTACAATAAAAAGAACCTTCTGACCTTTGTGGCTCAATTAAGCTTTTAGTTGTATTCAACAAGAAAAGTCTTCTTTATTGAATCCCGTAGATTTTGCCTGTGCCCAGAGTACACATTCCAAAAAGGCATGGCCATATTCGTGGTGTTTTGGCATTAATGAGGTTGCTGAAATGGAAGAGTTTAAGGATCAAAGATACAAGCAATGGTGCTATTTTACAGCATTTCTTTTTTTTTCTCTCTAATAATAAAATTGCGATTTAATTGCTTAATAAATGGGCCATGATTACTGAAAGACATAGATAATTTCCCTCTTTCCATTTTATCTTCTCCATATTGCAGAACAATAATTAGCAAAAATACTACTACCACAAATGAAAGAAGTTTTTATTTTCTTTTCCCTTCATGTAATAACTGTGAATGAAAGGAGTTTGCACATGTGTCTTTAGTCTAGTATGATACTCAGCTTCTACGGTTTTTAGGAAGCAATCTAAACAACTAATGTCATACTACTGAAATAAAATCACACAAAGAATTCAACTAGAATTCCTGCTTTATATAAAGATTGGCTGCCTGTTTCATACATTATTTAGCAGGCTTACCCTGTTTATATCAGTGACATAAGAGTGCGTGCTACTTTCTCAGAAGAGCACTGTCTTTGCCGCTTCACAGCACAGTGCCTTGTACTCCCAGGCTTGCACATGGTGTTAGCAGATATTTAAAGCACTTCAGCTTAACATTTTATAGGTCATGATGAACTGAGCCTATAAAACAAGTTACTGCAATGAAGTTAATGCAGTCTTAAGAGTGTTACATAGACCGAATACTCAATATTCAGGATATTTTTAGCCCCTGTAGACATATCAATGGGAAGGAAAGGTTCTTACCATGAGGAATTTATTTCCATGTCCAACCTGATTTACAATACACTTACAGTACAGAAGCTTTGCTACAAATTTACTATTGGAAGCCATTTTTTTCAGGTTTACCTGGTAGTACAGTAACTATAGGAACCTTTGAATTTCAAATTGTTCTACTACACACACACACATACACATGCAAAACAGAAAAACAAGAGAAGAAATTAGGCAGAAAAATAATTTACTTGGGCAAGCTACTCTGACCAAAGTCACACACCTTGAACACCTTGGAGGAAGCATCCTCCATCTTACTCGTCAGTGATACCAACCCGTACAATGTTTCATCTGGCAAGATGGTGTATTTTGCTGTTGTAGGTGCAAAGGCGTCTATATTCCTTTCTTAGTAGTAATCTGTGATCTTAAACCTTACTGTTCATTGCTTCTCAGATACCTTGCTTCTTGTGATATACATCTATATAATAAAGGAGCAATTTGGAAATGTATTTAATGCACACATTTTTGCAGCACTGTAAAATTGTTTTGCCATAATTCAAGAGTTTGTGCTCTGTCTATTAAATACTTTCTTTTAGGCTGAATTGTAAGTGTAGCAATAACGTGACAGTTCTGAACCCATAATCTTTCCCTGTTTACTGAATTTATTACAGACATTGAGTTCAACTCTACTGTTACACTCATGAAACTGTAGGTGTTTTCTCATCTAGAAGGTAGCAGCAGTGATATTGCTTTCAGTATATTATTCTGGTGCCAGCATCACTGGTGGGTATGAAAAACATAATTTACTTTGTGTATTTAGCTTTCTTGGATAATTTTGCTGCCTTTTTGACAGAGATACAGCAAAAGAGCACCTCCTGGAGTCACATTTAAAACAGGAGCACTTTGGGTAATGTACTGTAGACAGAACACATATGAGTTAGAGCTCACTTATCATGAATGCCATCAGCAGTGCCTTGTTGCTTTCTTATCAGCCACTTCCTGCTGTCAGCCCAGTGCTTATTTCAATAGTAAAGGATTTGCATCAAATGTAACACAATATTATGTATGGCTAACATGCGGTTTTTAATTGTGCAGGCACACGAGACTCCTTCAGTGATAGACAGTTTCGTAAAAGGATTAGATCATGAATATTTTTGACACAATTAAAGATAATCTGTGCATTGACAGAGTGTAGCCAGTGAATTTTCTGATGAATGTTTTACAGTGGTGAGTCTGCTTGGCTTGTGTAAAAAACCAGCTGCAGAATAGACAGGATTTTGCAGATGTGGGAACAAGCAAACTGAAGCAGTCCTCTAAACTTCTTTGGGCTCAAAACTGGAAGTTCCTGGAACCAGAGAGTGCACAATTCAAATCTGTAACTTAATCCCTTAACTTTGGTTTGCAAAGAAAAAGTGGGATTGTGCTTTCCAAGTTAGAACAGCATACTTTTTCAGTGGAAGTCCTATACCTGGAAGCCCTGCAAGCTTTCCAGATGATAATTAGATCCAGACATCACTGGAATATATATATATATATTCATATACTAATGAATAACAGTGCTTTTGTGACAGGCATTCCTCTCAGAAGAAAAGAAAGTACTTGTAGTGAGGACTCTCAGACACATTTTAATAGGAAATGACACCACTGTTACAGAGTTGATTAAAGATCTACCAAGGGACAACACTTCTGGAAAAAATCAGCAGATGAAATGAGAAAAGTTGTAATTTTATTATTAGTTATCAGTTAAATGCGTGTAACTTTAAGGCCATGAAATCTGCAGTAAAAATATGAGAAAAAGGACTGTACCTTCTTGCTAGCAGATTGCACTTTTATAAATCTCTTAAAATAATCAAATTATCTTTTGCCTCTTGCTCAGCATTTTGCTCCGAGTTCTGTTGAGCTGTATAAATGAGTCACTCTGCAGCCTTATGGAGTTGGTGGATATGCAGCAGTGGGCACATGGCGCTGTTGATGAAAATGATAACCCAAAAGGGGGATATTCCCCAAGGCAGGTTTACAAAAAACAATTTATTCTTTTTCACCCTGTAAAACTCATCTTACATGCAGCATCTTTTGCATTATTACAAACTCTAATCCTCTGAGTGGGTAATTAACGGACCAGAAAAGCCATTTGTGGAAAGAAAGAGCCATAAGGGTGAAAAATATTTCTCTGCTGAATGATCTTTAAGGAGTAAATAATTACAAGAGTGAGAGGTTTGGGATGACCAATCTAAATCTGAACATAATTAGGATGAACACAGTTTGAAAATCGAAGCAGTTGGCATGTGCAACAATTCTCATTTCAGAAGACTAATTAAATATTTAAAAGCCCAAAACCCCTCACTATTCACAGAAAAATAGCCTGCCACAAAAGGGTCTGTAAGTTTGCAGATAATTAGGAAGGGTTATAGGGGAAAAATCACGGATTGGCTCCAAGGTTCTGCAAGGTCACATCTTATTATGGTGTATCTTTTATATGGTCTGATAACAAGATCTTGCTAATTTAATCTAAGTAGGGCATCCCATAGCGATTTCCCATTTTCCTTGTTAAAAATATGATCATTTTTCCATATGCCAACTGCAATAGGTGAACATTTTTGTAAATGATTTCTCCTAATTGAGACAAGCTATAATATTTTTAATTATTCAAGGTGAATGCATGTGCTAAAGTTGAGTTAGGGTTGTGCCCACTGCATGCCCCATGTGAAGTTGTCCTCTGCCTGCCTGTTGCACAGGGAAACCAAAGGACTCTACGGAATCTGGTTATCCCAGTGGCCAGTTCTATAAATGACTAAATCTTAATTTCCTGTTAGAGGCAAAGTAGGACTTTTTGTTGAATATGCATTTCTGTATGCAGAAGAGATGTGTTAAACTCAGGAGACCCATAGCAAATCAAGCTGAATTTGCACTGCACAGACCTGGAGGTCTGGTGGAAATGTGAGTGTTGAAAGAATACCAAGGCTTCTGTTTCAAAAAGTTGCAGTAACAAATCATACCTGTCATCTAAAATACCTTATTTTAGTAATTGAAGTGGGTGATTGTTAAAAGTGTATTTCAGATCTGTGCAAATTAACATGAAGGATAAGGCTACATGTTTTCAATATTGTAATTCTTCAAGTTTTTCATTTAATAATGACTCAGAAGCTGTCTTAAGTTACATAACTTTTAACTACGTTATGAAAATGGTGCATGCCAAGCCATGGATAAAAAAGATCAACTGTGCTGCAAAAAAAGAATTCTAAAGGGTTTTTACTGTTATCCTATACTCTCTGTCTGGTAGTCTCTCCTCCTGCAAGTCTGTTGCAGTGTTATTCCTAAGGATCAGACACTGTGCTTCAGGATTTTCTCTTGGATTTTCCATAGCTCTTCTCTAGCACTGTGCCTCTGAAATAAATGCCCCTTCGTAAAGCTCTGGGTTTATTTAAAGCCCCACGTTTCTCCCCTGAAACCTGCTCAGCGCACGAGGCACGATGCTGCACCGTGCTCATTCGGTGTGAATAATCTGCGCAAATTGCTCCGATACAACGATGCTGCACTACTAAAGTTTTCATTAGTAAGTAAGCATAGCTGCAGGCTATTTATTTTGTCTAAATGGTGAAACATTTAATTGGATCTTTTGAACTTATTACTTTTCAGCAGTGCGGATCTGCTTGGCTTAGTTGGTGTTCTAAGATGTACACTGCCTGTAATCCCATGCTGCATCTTGTTTGCAAATATGCATGCATGTAAACAATATGACTATTATTATTATTATTATTATCATTATTATGAAAATTACTGTATTTCCATTTCTTATGCCTCAGGTGGAGTTGCATTAGAAACATTTTCTCTAAAGAACGGGTCTCTTCTGTTTCATACTGTTACGGGGTTTGGGTTTGCACCTACACAGACCTCACCAGGAGATTGTTCCATTTACTTTGCACACCTCATTGCATCTTTGATACTTACTTTTACTGTCCTTGATTTACAGCCATCTCCTCAAAAACTCTGATTGGTCTAGTAGGCCTTTGGAATGCATGGTAGAAAGTAGTAGAGATAGAAAAGCAGGATTATAAATGCACCTAAAAATATCGAGAGAAAGCAGGAGTTATATATTCTACTGGAATCTACTTTTTTTTTTCCTCTCCCTGTTTTATCTGATGCTCCAGTTTCAGGTTAATGATAACCCCATAATAATAGCATTTACACCAATAAGAAAAGTATTAGAACAAGGATGAACTGTAACAAGTAAAACTGTTTCTGATAGCTTAGATGTGAGTAAGTGAGAAGATTCCTCATTTTAACAGTGACTGCTTTGAACTTAGAGACATGAATACTAAAAGGCAAATGGGTCATAACTAAATGTATTAAAGTTGTAAGAAGAGGTTGAAAGCAAGAAATATAGTTAAATTACTTTGCTATACAAGTCTGATACACATTCATTGACAGTGAATCAGACCAAGTAATTCTAAGAAAAGGCCTATGGGAGTTGCATATTTTATGTTGTGTTTTATTGTCTATTTGGAGTTTTTATGCTTAATGCGTACCCTTAGACTCCCACAAGATTACATTGTATAAAGAAAGCACAATTAAATATAATTGCAATTTTTTATTGGGCAAATGGAAACAAGGCTATGGGGCACCTTCCCCTACAATATTAATTATACACTATTTACCTTCCTTGTATGTGTTTACTTGGTAATTAGGAAGATTCAACAAATCATCAATATTATATTTTGAAAAAAAATGGAAGGAAAAAAACACCCTTTTTTAATTTTTCTTCACCCCAAATATTTTTTCATCCAAATCCCCCAGATTTATTACTGTAGTGATCACGTTGCCAAGTGCATAGAAAATCCTTGGGCTAGTTCATGAATTTTCAAACCAAGCTATAGGATGCCTTACAGTTTAGCAGTTATAGGTGAGTCACCAATATCTAGATACAGCTCTTATCGCCAAATTCTGCTATCATACCTGCTCATGTATCTCCTGTCTTTTAGATAGTGAAAACTTCCAAGCACAGCTCACTAAATCCATTTCCTCTTTGAACTCAGTAAAATAGGTGCTATTTACTTTTTGCGTACTCATTCCCCTATAATAGTTTTGGGGCTAAAATAAAAATAATTTCTAGAAAATCTTACAAATGATTAAGCAATGTTGTCAGTGTGTCAGGCCAGTCCCAGGATCATGGATCTATCCTTAGGGGCGTGTGGCTCACTGATCCTGCATGGGAAGGGTAGTGCTGGAGCACTGTGGAAACAGCAGCGATGGCTGAACAATCCTCCTTCATAGCTAGGCTTTATAGGAAGGCTGGATTTTCTCAGCAGGTCTTTTTTCCAGGCTTTGATTAGGCTTAAATTGCTAACTCATTAGACCTCAGTACATGACAATGTATGGCTTGTGAGGTGAGTTTGAAACTCGGAATTTAAATACATGCCTTTAAATTTATCTACTACATAGATACATATTACATAGATACTACTACATATCTACTACATAGATACTACATAGCATTTAAGTAATATCTGATGTTTTCATACATCTGTAACTTTGCATTTAATGACAGGAGTGGAGGTTTAGTGAGTATTCATTCAAAAGCAAAACCACATCCCACATGGCAATTGTAGACCATTAGGAAGACAGCTGTAAAGACAGCTACTTACTCTGGGTAATGAGGTTCAGGAATTTTTCAGTGTAAGTCATCACATGAAGTGCATTCATCCCATATTCCCCTATCTTTTCACTCAGGCTGCAGCTCACCCAGGGTGAGTAAGGAACAAGAAGACCATATGGAGTATGTGGTGCTGCAGCTCGGAGTTTACGTGCCTCGAGTGGTGTTTGAGCAGGTTGCTGCAGGCGATATGCAGGAACATGCCATCACGCTGGCTTTTAAGTGTTTAATCAATATGCTGAAAGAGAAATATCATCAGAACTGGCTTGAAAGTTTCAAGATGTACCAAGATTGTTTTTTAATGTATCAACAATGTTACTAAAAATTAATTTTGCTTACTAAATGTGGGTTTAGATGGTATCTTTTTTTTTTTATAGTGAATTACATGTGACTGTTTGCTGTGTTTGTGCCCTAATTAAGGCAACACTAGATTCACAGAAATACAGCATTAGGAATACCCAAAATTATTTTGATGGGTTTTTTCTGCCTATTCATTAATCCATATATTTTTCAAAATATCATGATGTTTATTTTATTATTTTACTATCTTTGTCAAAGTTGTGTATGCAAAACAAAAGCATTTGAAGGATGCATTGCAATGTGGACATTATTTCATACATACCTTATTTTTGCAAACAGCAAGAACCACTTATTAAGGATCTGTTTGTATCTTTCTGTGTCAGATGTGACTTGCCCACAGAGATGACCTCTTCCCTCAGTCACTTGGTTTGATCCATGCAGCATTAATGTCTTTCCAGAATCTGTTTCTCAGATCCCAGTGCTTCACTTTCTGGTCCAGTCATGATACACTGTGGTTTTCATTTTAATGCTGGAGTATTTGTTCAAGTCCATAGATTGTGCGTTTTTAATCTTCCTTAGAACAATGGTGAATAATGGCCCTTGGCAGGAGATAATGAAATTTTCTTAATTTATATTTTGAAGCAGAAGTTTCAATTGAAAATGGCATCCTATGGCCTGCAGACATAGCTCTAGTGCAAGTTTCAGGGGAGCTGTAATAATAATGCAGTGCCAGCAGTGACGAGGAATGATAGGACAGTGAAGAAGCAATTTAAGAAAGAAAAGAGAATGTACCAAAGCTTTATTGTAGCATATCTAATGATCTGCTGAAGATTCCCAATAGCTTTGGGAGCATGACAGGAGAAACTAATGTTATCTTGCCAAAACAGAAGCCCCTGCTTAATCAGCAGAACAAGATTATTGATTAAAACACCTCACACAATAGATTGCACATGGAATCTCATCTCCATACATTGCACATGAAAAAGTGCAATAATAAGCATAAGGTAATAATAATAATAAAAAAGCAAAAGCAATTTGTTGGGAATTGTACAAGTCAAGATTAGAGTTGAAATACAAACAAATTATCATGGAAAATACAGCTGTCCTTATAGCTGAGCAGACAGGATGGATGCAGCAGGGACAGGACTACATCATGAGCAGCAGATAATACCAGCCCTGCTGGAGCTGCTTTACTTTCCTCTTTCTTTCTGTATTCATCTGAAATGTGAAGGGCCATTCCTCATTTGCACAGTCTTCTTCCTGAGGTGAAAGGAGTTCAGACATTATACTGTAACTGTTAATTAAACACTCCATTTGATTTTTAGATTACTCTAAGTGATGCATGTGCATTATGAAGATGTAACCTTTCTTCATTCATACTAAAATACAGAAGGCATATGTGTCAGAGTACACAATTGCTCCTTGCATTCATGAGAATAGTGATAATTCCTGCATTTCCCCTTGCAAAACTGTTGTCACTGCTAGCACAACAACCTGAATTATCATTCTTTCATTACTACAGTTAGTCCTTTCCTAACTAGCATTTCAATTTTAATTCATACATTACCTTTCCTAAGTTAACTGTTACTGAGTTATACAGACCTTGCTGATCTGCTGTATTTCCTTGTGAATGACAGTCATTGCATCATAAATCTTTGTGAATGTTGTGAATTCTTCTTGAATGTGATGACATTTCTCAGTGTGCAATCCTATGACTTTTAAGATTGTACATAATCCCCTAAAATGCCTGTATTTTAACATATGCTGGGAAAGTACGCAGTTAGGTAGATTGCAGAACACTTAAATGGTATTTAAAACCTACAGAGAACTTAAACACTGGATTACAAACACTGAAACACCAGAGTATTTGTGATTTGTCTTTTTAAGTTTGTAGAATTACAGCTGGTTTGTATCACACCTTCATTGGAACAATTCTAAAAGAGTTTGAGTAGGCAGACTAAGTTAACAATATAGCATGTAGAAAAAAATAACTTTGGTTAAAATGAATGAGGGACTCCAAGTCATTCACCAGTTCAGCTTTTTGAGGTTTGGATTTTTCGTTCTCCTGATGGTGTCTCGGCCAGTTCTGCAATTTCCAAGGCACTTCACTTTTACAATAGTCTTGTTTTGGAGAATCCTGTGGCACAAAAAGTGCTTGCCCATTACAAAAAATAAATGGGTCACCAGATTTAAGGCTGTAACAATGGAATATCCAGTTGTTCAAACACAGTGTTTCTGAGTGTAAAGGTTTCGTAAAATTATTAAGTTCTTCTGTGGTAGCTTTGATAATCTGTAGCCACTTAGGATAATCTGCTTTTTAGTGCTATTTTGTGGAGAGTGGAGTCTCTTTTATCCAATGTGCTACAGAATTTGGGGCTTCTTGTCTTAAAGAAGCTCAACTGAAACCCTAACCAGTTTGTAAAATGTTTTTTTTTTGCAGACAGTAGCAGAAGTATCAGCCAAAAGCTAACAGGGAAGTTCTCCTGGCTTTACAGAAAAAGACACTGCAGCAGATAGAAGGCTTTAATTTATTCAGAGAGCAAATCACAGTAGTATAAATTCCCTGAATTACTTGTCTCAGAACTACCTCTACAAAATTCACTTATTCTTCATCTCTTCTCTGTAACCCGTGAATTAGGATTGACAGCTGCTATAGTTGCTGTTGTTTTTTCTTAAAAGTCTCACTCTAATGGAAATTTAACCTCTAAATAGGTAAAAATCGTTACCTGAATGTCAGCTTTTTAAACTGTGAATATCCTAACCAAGTGTCTTTATTTGAAATCTTAGAAGTGTATGTAAATTACTCAGGTTTTGTAAAATACAACCAACAGTGCAGCAAAGTCAGTGATTTGAATGTGCAAACCTATAACTTAAAGCACAAATGCACTATTCATGTAGTTATTAAAGTAATTCCACTTGTTGGGGAAGTGCTGGTGGGCCTGGCAGCACTGCTGTATACTGCAGCAAGTGGGCATAACTCATTGTTTTGTAACAATGATCCTGGGTTTGGCCATCGGGGAGCTAAAGGTGATCATTTGCACAGCAGGTGAAATCTTTCATAAAGGAATTGTCAAAAGTTTTTGGAGTGTTATCAATTTTAAACACTACTCAATGCTGGAAGTTTGACTCTACACTGCACAAAGAAAACACCTCCATTTTCTTCTGAATTATTATTACAAATCCTTTTGATAAAACCTAACATGAAGTTCTTCTCAGTTTCCTGGCTGATGGCAGCATTATGAATCTTTTACTGGGAGAAAATGAAACTGAAGAAAACAGCTCTTCACAGGGAAATTAGTCTATCTTTTTCTCACTGCTAAATATGACCTTGGTTAGCTTCATTCTCGAGCAATTTCTCCCAACATGTACTCGTTTTTATTTTGTAACAAATAAATAATTCTGTCTTAATTGCTGCTCATTTGAGTATAAAATAAAATTTTCATGCAGCTCAAAGCTGTGGAAACCATCATACTGAAGATGCAGTAGGAGAAGTCTTATAGGAATTACTTTGGCTCCAGCATAAGATTTTTGCTAAAGAAATGCAAATTTAAAGAAATTTGTTACAAAATCTTACATCCCAGATTTTCTCATGCTGGTTACTGTACCCGAGGTGTGGCACATACAAACCCCTGTACTGGGGATATTGCAAAGAGGCCTGTGAGGTTTGGGGCCACATTGCCTGCTCCTGCTTCTACAGCCTCCATCTACACCACACTCTCAGCAGCAGCACTCTGTCCTCCATGGCAGGGGCTGTGTGCACATTTTCACGCTTTACACACTGAGTACAGTGGTTTTCTCAGCAGCTGGGTGGACATTTCACCACTTCAGCCTGGGTCTGAAGCCACTGGGTGTGTCAGAGTCATTCCAGAGTCTCTGATGTCCTGCAGGAGCTGCTGCACTGACCGAGTGAGCCATTGGGGTGGGAGTGGGGTGGTGTTATTTGTGCAAGAGCTGGGCAGGGGTCCTGGCTTTGCCCTCTGGAAAAGGCGGCAGATGAATTCCCACCACCTATCCGTATCCATGGCTGTGTATATATAGAAATCCCTGACTATTTCCAATCAGTTCTGCAATTATGAGGCTTATGATGGTAAAAATAAGCAGCTTTAATTTTTTTTTTAATTAAAAAAGAGGAAAAAGAAAAGAAGAGTTAACTGATCAACTTAGAGAGCTTTTGTCTCTGAGTTTGCTCGGCACAGAGGCACAGCATATCCTGACTGGCTCTGTGCTATTTTGATTACTGTATAAAAAAGGAAATAATTTATAATAGTGTTCTTTGAATATGTTTGCTCTACCTTTTATGAGGTAGCATGAATTATTCTAATAGCTGTTGGTGCTGTACAGGGGGGAAAGCCACTGATACAAGGCAGATTATTTTAGCTTGGGTTATGTGGTATTCAGGAGTATGGGAAGAAGAAGGGCAATAGAGAAGTTGATGTACAGCTGGAGTCAAAGGCTAGTCTATTACTTAAGTTCAGACTTCTGTTATTCAGTTTGCTGACAAACAAAGCTAACCCTTGAGAAGATCAGCCAAGCTCTTTCCCTTTTAGTCACCAAACTCCCTGACCTTCCCTTTTTTCACTTTTCTTCTTCCTTGTGACTGTTTTCCTGTATGTATTACATTTTGACCATCTCTTCAAGGTTAGGTGGCTGTTCACTTTTAACTTCCAAGCTAATATTTGGTTTTTTGGGTTTTTACTTTTTTGTTCTGGAAAAAATAATAGTAGTCTAAAATCTATTATTATTATTATCATTACCTTTCAAAAACGTGAAGTTCAATAGATCCTCACAATTAGAGGCATTGTAATAAAGTTCTTTTTTGTATGAAAATGCACTTTCTTTCATTGTTAAGCAAATAATTGTCATGTTTCAGTCTCCTCAAAAATACATCTGAATTAATTTTCTTTACTGCTTCCTGTAGCCTAACAGAGTCCACCAATTGCTCCTAAAATAATTAAATTGGGAATGCTAATGTTCTTTGTCTACAATAGCTCTTCTAACCAAAATAATTTCCTTGAATCACAAGAAAAATCTCTATGATATGTAAAGCTATTCAGCAGGATGTATGTCTCTAAAGATGGAAGGAATTACTCATTGTTGTCATCCTACATTATTCAAAATTGCACATTTTTTCAATCATATAGTCTTTGCATTTTGTTTTCATTTTATTGAACAGTAGTATCAAATCAGTCTAAACTTGGTACTTGATACAGCTGTCTCTACCAGTGGGGACAGTTAAGATAGCATTGATCCCCAAATTTTTAAGTATAGAGCCTGAACTAAAATGTTGTCCTGAAGTCTTTTTTTGGACTTTGGCTAATTAGTGTTAATTAACTTTGTTGTCTTATGGATTGAACTGCCCAAGTGTGAAAAGTGTTAGCACTCAATGTAGTCCTTTAGTATGAACTAGCAAATTAAATGTAATTTTAAATTAATTAGCTTGCTTTCTTTTCCCATTACAGGTGCAACAACCGAACACAGTGTATAGTAGTTACTGGGTCAGATGTGTTTCCTGATCCTTGTCCTGGAACATACAAATATCTAGAAGTTCAGTATGAATGTGTTCCTTACAGTAAGTATAATCTTTTTATTCTTGCTCACTTCCTCTGGCCCTCACAATTGAAGCTGGAGTGCTGTTCCATGGAAAAGAAGCATATGTTTATGGCCCATGGACCCATTATGCATGCAAAGCACTTGCAGGCTAGGGCCTCCAATTAGCTTCACAAAGTGTGGAAGGAAGCCATGGTGTGATGCTGGCCAAGTGTCTGTCTGTGTTCTTAAGTGTTTGGCTTTTAAGGCTACTGTTTTTCCAGAAAACAAACTCAAATTAGCTATTCAATAGGCCAGATAGAAATTTGTACTTTTGCCCGCAACCAGTTGCTGACAAATTGGCTTGGCTCACAGACTTGTAAAGCAGGAATTGACTTCAATTTTAATCATGATCTACTTGAAAGGCTACCTGCTGCTGTGGTGACTTTGGGTGCACAGCAAAACCCAGCACTGACATTCAGAGGCAAGTGACCCAGTTGGGGGACATTGTAAAAGGATTTTGTGCTTCTTTATAAATGAACACAGATTCAGAGTGAATAATTCATTAATAAGGTACTCACACTGTGTTCTTTAAAAGCAAAGGGGAAAAGAGTGAGAAAGAAATGTTTGCTTTTAATTGAAAGACAAAATATCAGTCGTATCTTGAATCAGCTAGCAAAATAGAGTTTTTCACTGAAAACAAACTAAATAGTGAAATCATGATGAGGGAAAAATGTGAAGTTCTGGCTACTTCAGCAGTTCTGTGCAATAGTCTTTATAATGCCAAAGTTCAGTAGCTTTAGATATACTTCTTATTTCCTTGCAATAATTAATGTTTTTTTTATTGACATGTATGCATGTTCATGAAAGTTCTGCAGATTCGACACTTTTAACTGGTTTTGCTTTCTTGTAAGGTTCTTTGCAGTGACTTCTCTCTCGTCCCGTAACTCAACAGAGAAATAGCTGTGCTTGCAATGGAATTTGAGCAGTGCACTGATCATTCCCTTGAGTTATTATTGGGCATGAATTTCTTGATCTGCAGTAATCCTTAACCAAAGTCGTATTTTCTGTTGGTACAGGAAACAGGCCAAGTCTGAGATGCAAAAACACTGTGGTGACAGTATATACTGAAAAAGGAAGGAAATGAGTTCTGGCATAAGCAAAGCCATGCCAAAACTATCCATACTGTTTCCTGCAAAATTTAGAATTCTGAAACTGAAATACTACTCCGTACTCGTTCACCATACTGAACCTTCACTGTTGTTAAAGGCCAAGCACAGATCATCTGTTTTTTCTTCATTTCTGCTGTGTCATTGTGAAATGGTTGCTTGCTGATTTTTTTCCCTGTACCATTTGTAGGTTTGGAAGCCTACTGCAAACAGTGATCCCTAGTACCATTCCTCCTGTGTGTAGTAGTGGTGGCTTGTTGTAACTGTTCTTCTTGTGCCACTTTTGAGGAGTGATGTCTTACCCCAATCTAACCAAAGTTTTGTTCCACAAAGACCACTTCTGCTTTAGCAGTATTTTGATTTCCAAATTCTCAGAAAGGGGGCAGTGCATCTGATTCCAAAACCTGAGGTCAGTCGAGTGACAAGAAGTTACGTTTCCAGTTCCAGTAGGCTAGCTCATAGAGGAAAAAATGTAATGCAAATAATGTTCAAACATAATTTCTTATGCTGTTTTAGGAAGAGAAGTGTGGATATGTTCTACTGATTGGGTATTGCTATCTCCAGGAATCTTTTCTTTTCCAGTTTCAGAAGTATAGTGCCACAGCGCGGCCTACCCTGTACTCTAACTTGTAGTTACTTTGATTTTAAAGTGTTTATTTTTGTCAGTTGCATTGGCCTACCCTTTGAACTCTGTAATTCTGTGTCTGTCATAATTTAGGATTCTGGATACTTTCCTATTTTTCAAAGTCTATAAGTTTTGGAGTTTGTCAACTGCAGCATGTACAGTGATGACACTGCCCAATTCCAGAACTGTAAGATGCATCACCTGTCGTTACCAGCAGTCATCAAAAAGATTGCCAGTTACTAAAATGAGTTTTGAAGATTGGTTTCAAATCATATTGAGCTTCAGTAGCCGTTTTGATTGTTGGCTCTCTTTCTTCCCTGTCCCACAAATCCTATCCTGTTATTTTTCCAAGTCTCTTTTTTTTAATACTTGCTAAATTCCAGTTACCAAATCTAAATTTTATTTCCTTGTTCCAGAGCTCCTTATCTAAATTTACAGAATGACTGAAATTATTAGATTTGCATACAGCAGCTTCACCAGTGTAAGAGACTTCCTAGGAAGGTAGGATAAGCTCTTGTGGGCCCAGGAAGGGAGGAGTTTAGTGATCACAGCACTTCTAAACAGCGTTCATTTATTTCATTAATTTCATCTTCAGTTACTGCAAGACTAAAAAATTTGCAGTACTCACTGTGGTAGCTTTCAGTTCATGGGAGATGGCACACAGCAATTTTAATAGGTTTTGTGGTGAAAGGTGAGAGTTCTTACGCACTGGAGTTGCTGTCACCCTTGTACAAAATGCAGTTATGAGCTCCTCTATGTCTTGCTGGCCTCCAGAAGTACATAGCTGCTTTGCTTATTTGAAAATACTTCATTTTGCAAATTTAATTAGGTTTGAAAGTACTTAATAAATGCTTCCTTTTTTGCATCTCAAAGTGAAAGAAACCCAACAAAGCAACTTTTCAGATACTCAGTTGGATCTCTAACAAAAATTCCAGACAAATTTGATAGGCATTGCTTTGTCCTGAAATAATAAGAGTGCTATCAATTAAATTACAAAGAGATTGAGAGTACTATACTTGACATTTCTCTCACTTATGCTTTGCGATGTGTGTTGGCACTTTGACTAACAGAAGCCAGCCCTTTTATAAAGAACATCAAAAGTGCCATTTTGTATATCTGTGCATTTTTATTTTAAGCCTATTTTGGGCTCAGGAATTCAATAGAAAACATTTTAAAGAGTTTTATTCTCTCTCTCTCTGTGTATTGATTGGACTTTGCAGCTTTTGTTTATTTCAATAAGCCCATCTGTCCCTGAAAAATGTACAGCTGTACACCAATGCATGCAGAGCAGACATGGCAGTAATGATTTTAGTTATCCCTATCTTTTCCCCCATCTCCTATTACTAATTCTAAGCAGGTACAGTATCAATATTGCTCTTTGGTGAGAAATAAGCACATGCATAGAAGTTCACAAACAGAATCATCTGAAAGTCATTAATACTAATGGTGAAACCCAAGAATTCACCTCAGAATACATCTTCTGTTTACTCAGATAAATCCAGAATTACAAATTATGGAAAAATGAGTATTTTACCTAAAGATGTATAACAGTACAAAGGCTAGGAAAACTACTGCTCATTTTGAAAATATTGACACCCTCTGGTTCCCCTGTAAAGTTTTGGAATTGTTTCCTGAAGAAACACTGGATCAAATCAGCCAATATCATTCCCAGAATAATCATATGTAATTTTATTAAATGAAACTGAAAATCCAAAACTTTATATGAAACATACAAAGGCATTTTTCAGGATAATATTGTAATATTGGAAATGTAATAGCTGTGCAAATAGTTTTGATACACTTCCCTGGTTTCAGCAGCTACTGTTACACAGCTTGGTACATCTGTCATTTTCCAGGTCATTTTATGAAACCAAGGGAGCATACTTCAAAGGCCACAGAGTATATGAAATAGGTTTTATTGCAAATAATTATTGAAAAGCTATTTACTAGCTGGGCTTCAGCTATATATCTTTCTGTAACTTCCTTAAAACTTCCTAGGGGAAAAATTGCTATAGTAATATAACTTTATTAATTGGGTTCAGTTTATGTCTTCCGTGTATGGTGGCAAGATGGATGTTTGTTTTAAACACAATACTGTCCTTGCATACTAGCTTGCTGTTTTGGGCTTAATCGATGATGCTGGAGAATATCTGAATGAGCTAATTGTTAATTTTTTCTTCTCTTTCCCTCTTGCTTACTGTGCTTTTGCTTCCTTTTTTCTAGATGTTTTTGCTTATTCCTTCTAGTCTGATTTTGCAGTTATAGACTAAGAAGTGGCAAAAGTTATCAAGATTAACATTCAGGAAAACAAATAAAATACAGCCTAAGGAGACCCAAAGGGTGCAAGCTGCTTTCTTTACAAGAAAGAAAAGCAGGGAAATGTCTGGGGCAAAGATGGGGGAGGTTTAATCATCACATATGCAAACCTATATAATTAATATACTGAATTTTGTGTTTCTGATTATCAATTAATACAATATGTATATGTGCACTTGCACATATATGATAAATTAATATGTTGCTTAAAAACCAGCTTGATTAGCATTATGCTTTTAGAAGAAGAAGAGTGTATATAGCATGTATTAGTAAAGTAATTCATTATTTATTCAGGTTCACTAAGTGAAACTACATGTCAACATATCTGTATTCCCTCCTTAATCTACTAAAATGATTGATCCATGTTCATTTGCGTAACCGTAGAATCTCTCTCCTGCTAGGTTATCCTGTTGTCTGTTTCTCTTTATCCAATATAGTGCAGTTCTTATTCTCCCTATATTTAGCGTCTGTTACTAATTTAATCTTTTAGACTAATAGTCAATTTATGTTAATCTTCTTTCTTTTTTCCTTGCACTTTTTTATTTTTCTTCCGATGCTTAAAATAGAAGTGGAGCAAAAAGGTAAATAACGTATACAGTCCAAACCCCAGCTCCTTGTTATGTGCCTTATGGATGTTAACCTC
The DNA here is from genome assembly GCF_028769735.1 of Zonotrichia leucophrys gambelii. Taxonomy (NCBI): domain Eukaryota; kingdom Metazoa; phylum Chordata; class Aves; order Passeriformes; family Passerellidae; genus Zonotrichia; species Zonotrichia leucophrys. Next base: position 17,615,387 of record NC_088178.1, on the reverse strand, counting down.
TTCCCTTCCCCTCCCCACAACACTCTTATATTATGATAATCAGCAGGATCTCATAAGTACACCTCATAACGAAGTCGACTGTTTGCAATAAAGTGACTTGGCTGCTTAAAGTAGGTGGCGGGGTATAGTGTCTGAAGTACTTGGGCTGGAGGGAAGACTCCCTTGCTTTTTTCTCTCCCTTTCTCTTTGTCTTTCTTTCCCTCTCTTTCTCTCACCCTTGGGTAAATTCTTGTTAATCAAGTGTCATCTTGCCTGGCTTCCAGAACCCTCTCCATAGCATGCCATGGTTACAGGGTTTCCTGGTCTGTTTCATTCATTGCTTTGGTTGTGTTTTGTTTTCTCTGCTCCTAATTGCTTTCTCTATATACCTGATGATTTGTTTTGTTCCTTTATTTTTAATCGAGGCACCTCCTTTTTCAGCCTCACCACTTCTTAAAGTTCTAAACAAGTCGATGTGATTTTTTTTGGACTGAAATGACCTAGCACACTGCTGCACACCAGTTAAAAGCTCTGGAGCGTTAATGTGTACTCACTAAAAGTCTGAAATGAAAATGCAAGATTAGCTCTACATTTTCAGCTGTCTGTGTATGCCATTGAGCCTTGGTCTGTACTAGTGAAAACAGTTCCCATCCACTTTCCATACTGGTACAGCAAGAACATGGTAACTTTAAGAAAAGTGGATGATAAAGGGTGATAATTGCATTAATTATAACATAAGGTATAATCTAGTGCCAATTAAATTGATTTTTTTTTTCTTCCTGACACAGTCATTATGATTTACCTACCTTTTTATTTTTTTTCTTTTTTTTTTTAATTTTTATTATGAGAAGGTCTTAATTTGACGTAATTCTTGTCTTACTTCTCTCTGTGACTGTTAGTTTTTGTTTGCCCGGGGACGTTGAAAGCAGTCGTGGACTCACCGTATTTATATGAAGCTGAGCAAAAAGCAGGTGCTTGGTGCAAAGACCCTCTCCAGGCTGCAGATAAAATATACTTCATGCCATGGACTCCGTATCGCACGGATACTTTGATAGAATATGCTTCTTTAGAGGACTTCCAGAACGGACGCCAGCAGACGACGTACAAACTCCCAAACCGAGTGGATGGTACTGGATTTGTAGTGTACGACGGAGCTGTCTTTTTCAACAAGGAAAGAACTCGGAACATAGTAAAATTTGACTTGAGGACTAGAATTAAGAGTGGAGAGGCCATAATCAATTATGCTAATTACCACGACACCTCTCCGTACCGATGGGGAGGAAAGACTGATATTGACTTGGCAGTTGATGAAAACGGCTTGTGGGTAATTTATGCTACGGAACAAAACAACGGGATGATAGTAATCAGCCAGCTGAACCCCTACACCCTGCGCTTCGAGGCCACCTGGGAAACCACCTACGACAAGCGGGCGGCATCCAACGCCTTCATGATATGCGGAGTCCTGTACGTGGTGCGGTCGGTGTATCAGGACAACGAGAGCGAGACCGGCAGGAACGCCATCGACTACATCTACAACACCAGGCTGAGCAGGGGCGAGCACGTGGACATTCCTTTTCCCAACCAGTACCAGTACATCGCCGCAGTGGATTACAACCCCAGAGACAACCAGCTCTATGTGTGGAATAACAACTTCATTCTGCGATACTCCTTGGAGTTCGGCCCACCTGATCCTGCCCAAGGTAAGAATTTCTTTCTTTTCTCATTTTGATCTCTTGGTGTTTCCATTCAAAGAAATAAGTTACGATATTTTTGGTCTTAGATTTAGCCCATGACAGAAAGGTGAGGAAAGGTTTTTTTTGTCTGCACTGTGCTAAGCTGAGCAGCATTACAGCGGTGCAAGACAAATTTGCAGAACCTGTGAAGAGAAATAGAATTACTTTATTTGGTTTACAGGCTCGTGCTGTTCTTTTTTTGCCTTTTTTCTTTTTTTTTTTTTCTTTTTTTCCTTTTTTAAATGCAAGTGTGTAGCTTTTCTGTGGTTGAGAATGAGTTGGGGAATTATTTACTTTATACCATCAGTCAGTTTGACTCCAACAGCTAAGCTGAGTTGGAGTTGCTTCGTGCTGAGCCCGAAGCCCGTTCCCGTCGGCTCGTTGTTACCTGCCTTCTGAATTGATTGCAGCACACACGCAGACCTTTTAACTTCTTGGCGCCAGCAGTGCAGAGCAATGTGTGCTGGGAGGTCCCAGAGGAGACATATGGGGTTAATGTGCAATACCAAGCATAAGTATTTTTCTGCAGCCTTATTTTCACAGTTTCTAATGTCGGGTTAGACAAGATTGTCTGACATCTTTTTAGTGGATTTCTCAGTAAGCCCCTTACAATTGCATTCCAGCTTGCTAGAAGTTAGTAGTACTTCCTAAAATGAAAGATACTAACTGTCAGAAGGGAAAAGAAAAATGGAGGTCTTTAGGTGTCAGAAATCCCTAAAAATGACATGAACAGGCACAGCCACATATTAGCATCTACAGAGGAGAGTAAATACGGGGAGAAATGCTCTGTGGCAGAAGATATATGCAGCAAAAATCGCTTTAGCAATGAAAGTAATACTTCATTTCTCTCATCTAACTGCTATGCATGTTTAGCAGCCGTTTCTTCTACCTCAAGAAAGTAATAATAATGGCTTCTCCACGTGAAAAGTAGCTGTCCTGCTTCAGCAAAGCTGATTCATGCACAGCAGTGCAAACTGAATTATGCACACAATTATAACAACACACATACAGCTTTACCAGGTACAAAACTGCATATGAGGCAGAAGAACAGGGTGGTGTAGGACCAATATGTTAGTGATCTCCAAAGCCATGGGTGATCTCTCCAGTCTGCTGCAGACCTCCCTGGCAATACCTGGCCAGGCTCCGACAGGTTACAGGTGTTGGGGGAACTAGCCAGCTTTGCTCTCTGTACATAAAGCAAGTCCACTCCTCAGGGAGGCTTTGGAGCTGCTCTTAGCAGAGAGATAAACCACCTGTGTAATTAAAAAAAAATTAAAGCTTTCATTTTCATATGTTCTCATGCATGCCACTTTTCATTCAGTTCATTTGAGTCAAAGATGCATTTTAAATTCTCTAAAGCTTTAAGAGTAAGAGGAGAAGATGGAGGTGCAGGCTCTAAGTAGCTTTTGCAGTTCAGGCAGCTGCTGTGAATGTGAATGTGAAAAAAGCTAATCTTTAAGTCACTGCATGGAAGAAAAAGTGTAAAGGAGAAGCAGGGACAGAAAAGGCTTTGTGGAATCCTTCGTTCACTTTAGTAAACCTCCAAACGTCTCCAGTTAAACATTTCATAATGTTTTTACTGTGAGAGAGCCTTCAGGATCTTAAGATAGTGTATGTGCTGGCCACATCCCATCTTCTCTCACAATCAGATTTGTGCATCCACCAGCACCCTTTTCTCTTCCTGGCTTCCTTGCTGGCATGCAAGGCAGGAGCAGAAATTGTTTATTCCAGCAAGACCTAGGCAAGAATGGGTCCAGGGCACGCTGCAGGGTGCTTGCCTCTCCTCTGAGCTATTTGCCCATTCACCCATGAAGACAGACAAGGAATATTTGAGTAAGTCATGAGTTTGGGTTTTAAATGCATTAGGACATCAGTAAATATGTTTTGATTGTGGTCTTTTTAAAATATAGAAACCAAATGAAGACACTCATTTTATTTGAGCATGTGATGCATAAATTCACACAGTATTTTCCTTACATAAAGCCAATACCCAATATTTTAATTTTGTGTGGGTATGTATATTGCAGATCTAAGAATATGTTTCAGGTCATTTCCTCTTTTGCCTAAGCCAATTGCCTGTAGTTAGAAACTACTAAATGAAAGGAAAAATTATCTAACATAATTGTCCTTGAGATGTACTGCTATAAAAGCAAGGAGAAATTCTTTATGGTATCTACTCTATATTTATTTCTAATATATTTCCAGTTCCTCTTTGTTTCAATATAAATTCTGTATAAATTGCAGCTCAGTCCTTCAACTATTATATAAAGGATTTACATGTGTAATACACATTTGGATTTTTTATCTCATATGGAATTAGATCAACTTTTAAGCATGCCCGACGAATGGCGTTTTTGTGCTTTTTTAATTCTAATTTGGTTTGGGTTTTTTGTGGTCAACTCAGATTCCTTAATCATCTACTCAACAACATAGGAGTTACAATAACATACTGTAAGTCACCTAACAAAAGAACTTTCTTTTAGTGTCCTTTGCAACAGTACTTTAATATCAAGTATTTAATGGTGTCACAAGGTCAGTGTCTCAAAATTGGAAGTCATGGCCCTTTCTTTTCAAATGGTTACCTTGGGACCATTGTGAAAAACTCAGTAATCTGTGTTCCCTCTGTTGCCAAGTGCGAAATAATGATAGATAAGACACACACTGATTTTTAGTTTTCTCCCTATATATCTGTCTTGGCTATTAGTTTTTGTCTACACCACAATGTCCAGCTACCAAGTGCTTCAAAAACACCAGTCTTTCTTCCTACATGAAAGATGAATTTGTCAGATTCGAGTTGCACTTTCCCTTCAAATTTGCTCCCAGGGCCAAAACTTGGGCTCATCCATGTCCTGAAACTCCTGGCTTTGTTTTCTGTATTCTCTCCTTCATTTTTAAATCTGCCTGTTGAAACCTCTGAAATACCACTGCAATTAACCTAATATTGACCTTGCTCTTGCTGCACACCTACACCATTTTCTCTTCTTGTGACTTTCCCAGTATCAGTATTTTCTTCGTCTTCAGGAGAAACTCTTCCAACTTCTAAAACTGTACCTGCTGGAGACAGACTACTGCTTTAGTACTCAGACAGTGGGGGCTGCAGCCCTTCAAACTCCTCCCTTAACCCTATTCTTTTTATATTATTTTCTTCCTGCTTCTCTCAGAAATTATAGTACACAGATGTATCATAGAATGATGGAAGGATCATTAAGTCCAGCCATCAATCTCACCCTGCCGAGTTCCCCACTGAACCACATCCCTGAGCCCCACGTCTGCAATCTGATGCTGGGCAAATGCCCCAACTGCATTTGCAAGGGGTCCTCCTGTTTCTGCAGTGCTTGTGCCTGCCAAGATGGTGCATTTGAAAGGTGTCTGCCAAGACAATGCTACGTGTAAAACATTCAGCCTGCAGCTGTGCGTCTCTGGTGTAGATGTAGGAATGGTTTTCAGAGCTACAGCTGTCAAGTACCGCTCAGATGTTACAGAGGAGCATGTTTTCTACAATTAAGTGTAAAAAGCATTTAAAAATCAGAACCCTAATTTTAAAATGAAATCAAATATATCAGGCCTTGCAAAAAGACACTGAAAAATTAGAGACAAGTCAGAGCTTTTAAATCCTTGGTAAAATTAGTGGATATATCCAGTTACATTCTTTCTACAGGAGGTACTGGGGTCCAAATGAATCCTTGGTGAAACAGGAATTTTTAATGGAATTCTAAGTTAAAACACCAGGAAGAATGAAGGAATTTTCCCTCTGAAAAGTGAATATAAGCATTACATTGTAAGGTTTCCTTGGTAACAAAAAGAAGATAAATCCTTTTGTTCTGTGTTAGTGCATTAGGGAGAGATTTCATCTACACTCATCCCAATTTGTGCTAACTGTTCAAACTGTAGTTGTCTCCCCTTTTGTGCCATGATACCCATCATTAAGTATTATTGGATCACTGCAGGAAGAGATGGATGTTGTGAGTATGGACAGAGCAGAAACTCAGATAGTACGTCATCAAGGGCTTTAAGTAATAGGAAACTAGTGCAACACCAAGAATCTACAAGAAAGTCATGCAGCAAACTAAGTAAATTGGGTCTGTACGTGTATATCAAATCTGATAGACTACAGATTAATTAAAAGTGGTTGTACAAGCAAAGACAACATAATGGGGACCAGATAGCATATTTCTTAACCACAGGTATTATGCTATTTTTTTTTGTCACATGTGTTATCATTTTCAAGGTATACATTTATAAATGACTATGTAAACATTTCACTTTCAATTGAATGGGATTTGGCAGGGTCAATAGAGTTCTGACTAACATAATAGCTGGAGTCACCTATAGGTAATTAGGTGACTCTTAGTACCTTCCCTGCTATTCACTGAAGTGCAAAAACAGGTACAGAGCAGTAATAAGCAGAAGGCAGGAAAATTCTGATTTGCACAGGTTTCTGATCTCTGTTGCTTTACACAGCAGCTCCATGTATGACACCTTTTGAGAATAAAGGTGAGCACATAGATTTTCATGTGTCCGAATAAATTGAAATACCTGACCTGTAAAAATATACATTTAACTGAAAAATCTGTGCAGCTGATTTCTCAAATGACCTGGATGCCAGAGGGCAGAAAGAAACCATTCTCAGAAGGGGCACATCATTTGGGCATTACAATTAAGACAATTGTAAATATAAGGTTAGAGTTGTATTTTGGGTGGGGATATTTTTTATTTGGCTTGGATTAGTTTGGGTTTTTAAACTTTTTTTATGCCTGCCTAGATTAGAAACCTCTTGGCAAGGTTGTTAGCTTGTGTGCCTCCTCTAAATCTGTTCTTCACTGATAGTTGGGGAAAGAAAGTTACTATTCCCCTGCTGTCCTACAGCAATTGTGTTAAGTTTTTTATAGACATCACACTGCTAAACAGGTGTTAAGTTTTACTCCAGTGGTGTCTTCATTTTTAGTAACAGATAGGATACATAACTGTTTAAATCAGATCTTAGGAACTGCATGAAACAAATGTAAATTAATTACGCCTCAATTTGAGTCTTTGGATTTACGTTTTTATTGCTCTTTTCTCTTATTTTCTTAATTTTAATGACTGTCTTCAGCTGATAATAAGAAGAACCTATTCTTAATAAAAAAAGAAGGCAGAACTAGGTTTTGCTTTTCTCCTCAGCATATCAAGCCTAGTTAAAAGTCAAAATAGAATCTCACATTGTAAAAGTGGCTTTTTTGGTGTTGGACAAAAACTACATAGCTTCACCCCTGCTGCTTAGAACAAGAGGTTAACAACCTTGACATGGAGTTTGTTCTTCTTCTCTGCTGCAGCCTATTAATCATTACTGCCATATCTTGTATTGGCCAAGGCTCTGCGAGGCAGAGCCCACAGATGCCACCACCCCCAGCTCTCGGAAGGACACACATCAGGTGGTGGCAGCTGTCATGTGTCTTCGTGCAGCTCAGGAGAGTGGCCGAGCAGATTAAGTTCCCACATGTCATTAAAGACAAAATGACCTGCCTTCTAAAAGCTAGATATACTCCTTGAAGTGATGTGTTTGGCTGTTTCTTAGTTTTCAACCACCTTCTTTCCCAGACTTCCAGCACTGTCTGAAGTTTCTTGGTGCATTCTTAAATATGCTGACTTCTTTTCTAAAATTTGATTGAAGAAAAAACTTCTGCTATATTTTTAATTTTTTTTTTTCTTTTGCGAGAGGTAGTTTCAAGTCTTCCTCTTACGATGTGAGATTACTTATATATTTCTATGTAATACCCCCATGCTATGCAGGTCATTTTTTAATCATGGCTGATAGACTTTGAAATTGATTTTAATGGATAGCATGAAAGTTGTACTAACTAAAGTTGTGTAATGACAGCAGAATTATTTTAGCTCAGGGTGCAACACCAAATATATTCTGAAAATTGTTACCTCACCACTGAACTTCAAAGAGTTTTATGAATTCTGACACTGATATTTTGCTTCTGAGACAAAACTGTCCTAAACATTACAAGGTTTGAGTAGTAATTGCAATAATGCTAATATCCATTTTGATGTTTAAATATGTATTAATTAGCAGAGTGTATTAGGAGATGGATCGTAATAATTGGTTGTCCCCTGCATCATTCCCCATCCCCACGAGCTCCATGTTCCCAAGGACCTGATTCAGCAGGCCTTGCCTGACACTTGTGCAAGTGATTGCAAATGCTTTTGACAAATGTTAATTGGGAAGCACTAGAGGGCTGGATGCATTGTAATCAAAAGCAAATTAGAGCAGTTTCACAAGATGTCAGGCGAGCACTTGCAGAACAGATCTGAGGGTTTCAATAGTCGCTGGCTACACCACAAGTTCAGCACAATTACACAGGCTGTGTTCAAGCAGCCAAGAATGAGACTGAAGAGAAGACAGGCTCTGCAGAAGTTTGTGAGCAGGAGAGGGATGATGGGCACATCTTTGCCTTTAGTCTTGAAAAAACAGATCATGATGATCAAAACTTCACCCTAAATTCATGTGCAAATAAAAAAATAAATTAATATTCTAAACCTCTAATATAAGTGAAACATAACTGAAAAAGGGTTTTGAAAAAATTGTGATTTGCCAAATGGCAAATTTAATATTATGCAAGACACTAATTTACAAAACAACTGATGAAAAAATAAGACTGCTCTTCATTTTATTTTATTTTTTATGATTTAATGATTTAAAGACAAGCTGCGCTGTTCAGTAAGTCAAGAGTGCAATGGTCTAGCAGAGGCAGAAAAAAAGAGAAAGAAAGAAAGAAGCCAAAAATTCTTTTTGTGAGCTTATTTGTTCTCAGCACAAGCCTCTGTACTTTTCTGTGCCTGTAAAACATTTTGAACACTAATGAATATTTGGAAATAATGATAACTGTTGCAGTTGCTTTGCTCACTTGCATTATTTCTTAATATCCACGTGAAGGTGTTGCACACCCATTCCAGACTCCGCTAGCATTAATTTATAATTTCTCTCCAAAGCCTGAGATCCCTGGCATGGCTTGGGCTGTACCTCAGCAGCTCCAGCTGTGAGTTCCTGCTGTGGGTCCGTGGCAGGAGCAGCTGCACATCCCAAAGAGGAGGGATTTGGCCTAAGCCTGGCCTGGTGTTTCATAGAAGATGAAATCTCAGTCCTTGCCACTGGCTTGTGTGAATTGTGTCTTCCTACCTGCTCTATCAGAAAAGGATGTTATGGCCCCAAATGTTCAAAGAGGAGAATGCCATGTGCCTGCTGGGTGCTGCCTCTGCTTGGAGCTAATCAGGCATGCAGCTCTCTCAAGCAGCATAACTGCTGGGTAGGAAGATGTTATCATAATTATTGCCCTGGAAGGTGTGTACTGGGTGGCTTGAAGTTTTGGGGTCTGTTTTTCAAAAATGGTCTCGTTAGTTACAGCCCGCTGCCTTTGTTGTCAAAGCTGGACTACATTGTTCACGGCACACTGATTCAAATGATTCTATCTATTGAGTTGTTCCTGCTGCAAATGTGATTAAGTAATCTTTAATTGCTTTGAGCGTGTTTGTTATGTACTGATAATTCCCTAGTATGCCTTTCAGCTTTTAGAAATGTAACTATCAATTTTATTACAGAAGAGATTATTTGGAGAATGTGCTGAAACGTCATAACAGTATGAGCTGGGAGTAAAAAAAGAAAAAAAAAAACCAAAAAAAATTCAAAGTTATGTCTAAAGCATCCAGAATAGCAATAAGAGTAATATTAGATAAAGAAAAGGAGACACCAGAGAATCCTTGAAAGCTACATAAATAGCTTTTAAATAACTTTTTTTATATATAATTCAGAAGTAATTTATTTTATTATTACTCTGTTTTTTCCCTGTGCAGTGCCTACCACAGCAGTGACAATAACTTCTTCAGCAGAGCTTTACAAAACCACAGTGTCAACCACTAGCACTACGTCACAGAGAGGTCCCATAAGCACAACATCAGCTGGAGGAACAAAGGAAGGAAGCAGAGGACCCAAACCACCACCACCCGTTTCCACAACCAAAATTCCTCCCGTGACTAGTTTTTTCCCTTTGCCAGAGAGATTCTGTGAACCAACTGAAGCCAGGGGGATTAGCTGGCCTCAAACACAAAGAGGAATGATGGTTGAACGCCCTTGCCCCAAAGGAACACGAGGTATTGCCTTTAAAAATACATCTTGATTTCAAGCAGACATTTCAAAAGCAATATGCAGCTCTCTCATGATGAATATTTTTTAATCTCAGGCTGTCTGTCCCATGATTTTTTTGTTACCCAGAGAGTGCAGTATCTACAGGCAGTGGTCAAGTTATAATCTGCAATCGTCATTTGAGCGTAGCCACAGAATTACCTTGTGCTTGCACTTGTGTGAATCCAGGTCAAATTTTAGGGCATTGCTTGAGGACTGTTCTGAAATATGCTTACAGCTGCCTTTCTCATTATGAACTCCCCTCTGGATGAGCTCCAGGAAAAATCAAGGGCTTTTTGTTTGTTTGCAGAAAACGTCTGGTATTTTTCACTGACATTTTTTTTTATTGCTCTTTGTAATCTACATTATTTCCTTACATTTTTGTCAATTATTGTCAAGTACTACCATTAGCAGCATTCAGAACTGAATGTTGTTTAGGAGCACAGTGTAGCCAATTTCCTGAATGCATGCAGAAAAATGGTTTCCATTTCACTGTAGTTTTCTGCATCTGTTGTAGGAACTGCCTCGTATCTCTGCGTGGTCTTAACGGGAATGTGGAACCCCAAAGGCCCTGATCTTAGCAACTGTACCTCACACTGGGTAAATCAGCTGGCTCAGAAGGTTGGTTGAAACCTTTTAATCTGGCATACACTGGTGATTAAGGATTTTAACTCTGAGCATTAATATTTCAGTTTGTTGAAGTTGTCTTTATTGCTCTGTGTTCATTAAAAGTAGAAGGAGTTATGTGTACTCTGTGTGCAAAGCATTGGCCAACAGTTAGGTTCTTATGTGTGTTTTAGTATGCCCTCTATAATTCTTATGTTGAATTTGTGATTACATGTTCTCATCACTATTTAAAACAAAGTAGCTTTGCTTGTTTTCAAAAACCAAAAGCAATATTTGCGTAAGAAATCAAATACTATACAACACACAGCAGAACCTCTGATATACAGCAGGGGTTTTTTGTTCAGTAAAAATTACGCTGTAATAAATAGATTTTTGTCTGAGTGCATTGATAACGGTATGATTAGACTGCAGAACCACTTTCTGTGTTTTCCTTCCCTACTGAGATTTACAAAGTTTATGAAAACTGGATAATTTGTTGTCAGTACAAGGCTACTTGACTTTCAAATGCCTCAAGCACTGGTATGAACAAACAGATTTCTTACTGTCTGATAATGGCAGTAAAATGAAAGTGAGGATGAATAGAAGATCGAGCCCAAAAGTCCCACTCAGATTTCTGGTTTTGAAGGCTGTTAAGAACTGCTTTTGTGTGTCACGGATCTAAGAACCTTTAATCTTCTGAGATAAAGAGAACGTTATTGGTCTCAATTAGTTACAGATTTCGATGTATGTGCAAATGGTTATTTCGCCACAACAAAGGTACACAGGGAATTGGAATTAGGAGCCGCAAGCAGAACAAGGGACCCTGCTGAGATAATATAAACTGTCATTTCAGATCAGAAGTGGAGAAAATGCTGCTAGTCTGGCCAATGAACTGGCTAAACACACCAAAGGACCAGTCTTTGCTGGAGATGTTAGTTCATCAGTGAGGCTGATGGAACAGCTCGTGGACATTTTGGATGCTCAGCTTCAGGAGCTACGGCCCAGTGAAAAAGACTCTGCTGGAAGGAGTTATAACAAGGTACACACCTCCCATCACCTCCTCCTGCTGGGATAACAATTGCTCTTGGGTTTGGTATTTTTTTCCTTTCAGAAACATTAATCCATACTTTGTTCCTGCATGTGTATAGTTCTGGAATAAGCATATGAGAGAAAACAGCAGTAAATACACAGCAGAAAGTTGTAATTACCTTCTTTAGGGAATAAGATGTAATTCACAATAGCTGACTGGTCCTAAAATACATAGCTGTGTCCCATATTAAAATCTGGAATGCATTATAGTGTGAGGGAAATGAGTATTAGCTCTCAGAAATTCTGTAACAAATCAGCGTGTTTATCCAGTGATCCTTTTAACCCTGAACATGTAATAAAATCAGTGGAATTCTGCATAGGTGCAGGGTTTTATTTTAATCCAGCTTCCTGCAGAATAATAGCACTTTCTTAGACTTCTAAAGACACCAACATGACTTATAATTGATCTTTATAAAAAGGCCTTACTGCACATAACTAAAACTTGAATTAATGTTTTCTCTGGAAACATGTTCCAAGAAATATTTCAGAGAAAATGTGTCTTTGTGGTTTAAATACAAATTACAGTGTTATTACTTTTCCTCTTTTTCTCAGAGGAAATGCTATATTTCTCAGCCTCTTCCTTGCATGAGCCTAGTCAGCAAGCCACAAATGAAATATTTTTTCATCCTTCTTTACAGAGAGAGAGATCCATGCATTTCTCTGTTATTTTGGCAATAGTTTTATTTACAGTCCCTAGATGCCCTTAAAATTGTTTTCCCAGAGACAGATCAAGTGCCCACACACAGATTTTTTCCTTTGACCTTTTCATACAAACCCCACCATTTGGGCAAAAGATATCTAGACACCTGAGTAAAGATTGCTGTGCTGCTTTTGGCTGGGGTAGAGTTAATTTTCTTTACAGTGGCTAGTATGGGGCTACATTTTGGATTTGTGCTGAAATAAATCTTTAATTTCTTTGATAGAAAGATCTTTCATATCTTTGATAGAAAGATGTTTTTGTTAATGCTGAGCAGCACTTTCACAGCATTTTCTTCTTTTCCTACTGCCGCACTGTCAAGGAATTTGGGAGTGCATGGGAATTTGGGAGGGAACCTCTGAGGTCAGCTGACCTTGAGGGTATTCCATACATATGCTGGGACATCATACTCAGCATATAAAGCTGGTGGGAATTAGGGAGAACTGGGGGACTTGGAAGTTATGGAGTTTGTCTTCCCAAGTAACCGTTCCATGATTGATGGAGCTTGGCTTTTCTGGGAATGGCTGAACACCTGCCTACCCATGGGAAGCAGTGAATTAATTACCTGGTTTGTTTTATTTTGTTTTACCTATTGAATTGTGTCTATCTCAGCTCATGGATTTTGTCAGTTTTGCCCTTGTGATTCTTTCCCCAATCCTGCTGGTGAGCAAGTGAGCAAGTGGCTGTGTGGTCTTTGGTTGCCAGCTGGGCTTAAACCACAGCTGGAGAAAAACATTTCCTATGTGATGTTCTTTTGTAGTCATCATGGAGAAAAACTAGATTATGTCCAGGCTGTCATTCAAAATCAGGATTTGAAACACCAGAGTTTTTTTTTTTTCTCTTTCTGAAGTTTTCCAGAATCTTTCTAACTTCTGATTTTCTTTTTCCTTATTAAAAAGCTCCAAAAACGAGAGAAGACGTGCAGGGCTTACCTTAAGGTATATCTCCTGTGCTGTCACCCTGCTTTCTCCCTGCTTCAGCAACCTGCCACGCTTTATCATCTTGCTGCATGATCCTATGTATTTCAGTCTTTGATAAATGTGTATTGTGCCCCATATCAACTTTACAAATGTTGGCTTTGCACAGGTATAACACTCAAAAAAAAAAAATCAAAGTTCATACCTCTTGTACCATAACTTGTTTAAAACTAAAAGAGCAGAAGGGATTATTATCTGAATTGGAAGTAACATCTCTCTTATAATAAAATTTTGGGCAGGAGTAAAAAGCTTGCAACTCAAAGAAATTAGTTCACCTTGGTAGAATTTTATATCAAAGACTGTTTAATTTGCTTGTGAGAAAAATGTACATTATAGCTTGCTTTGTGTGTATTCTTATGCCTAGTAAAATCACTTCTTACAGTTTTAAGAATTGTTACAATTCAGTGACTTGAGGATACAATGCAAAGACAAACATTTCTCTAACTTCACTAGTAAAATGTCTGCCACGTGTCCCATTAACAGGCTGTATAGAAGGCGTTGCTACCTGATTTCCAGTTCCTTTCACCAGCTCTAGAATGGTTGCCCATAGTGGCCAGCTCCTTTGCTGCAGTACAATGCCAGTGATGCCACCTCGCCCCTATGAAGGGCAGAAAAAAGTCCTAGGACAGACATGTCTGGCTCTGAAAGATTTTATTGCAAATTTTTTCAAAACTTCTTTTAAAGTCCTAATTTTTACTTGTATCCTCTGAGATGAAATGTAAGAATTATTTCTGGAAAGAATTTTGAAATACTTTACAACATAATAAAAAAATTCAGACTCTTACTGAAAAGAAATTTCTCTGTACAGGGCACTTCTGTCTTTTATCCCAAAGCCCTGGAAGTGCATGGGAGATGTCCAGTTATACAGAAATTTGACAAAAAAGACAAAGATCTGGAGAGAAATTTACTTCTCAAGCAATAATAGTTGTAATAGGTTTTTATTAGCAAAAATATTTTAATAGTAAAGGGTAATCCAGCAGATGTGGTTTGGGTAGAGTGGAGTTTTCTGCTTCCTTTCCATTAGCGAACAGGATTGTGAGAAGAGCAGTAACGAGGCTGCTCCGACAGCTGTGTCACAGGGGCTGTGGGGTTTTTCCCATACATTTGCCTCTGTCTGAGAGGAGAAGAACTTCAGAGATATTACTGGGCAGGTGATGACTTTCCACAAGGAAAATGCAGAGTTATCCCATAATGAAGGAAAAGCATACCGTATCAATGAATGCATACCGTCAGTGCTGTATGGCGATACATGAGAAACCAGAGCAGAACCTTAATTTCCAACTGGTGTCATTTTCTGTAGGTCTCAAATGGGCTTCTCTGCTTAGATAAGACTAATAAACCTCTTGAAATTACAAATCAAAAGCTGACTTACACTATGCAAATGAAGCGAGTTCCCACTTTGTGACAGAGAATTCATTTGTACCTCAGATTAGAGACTCCAATCTGTATTTCTTAGTGACTAATGAATCTGGCCTCTGCAGACCAATTTCGGTTCCACTCTAGTTAATGGCTGCAGCAGTATCAGTGCGAGCATTTTGACTATTCTCCCATTAGAGAAAGAAAAAAGGCTTTAAAGCCACTTCGAAGTATCTTCCACCTGCCAGGAAGGTCGTGGTGGCTCACAATGCAGACAGAAAGAGGATATTAAAATGGATTAGGCTAATTAATCTTGCTCTGACAGTAGCCTTGACCAAGTTTTCCCATTCGTTTGTTTGCACAATATAGTACTCCAGACTGACATCTTTCTGTTTGTATAATGTGTTCTGTTTCCATTTCCAATGCTTTTAAATTGATCAAACAAATTATATATATGCTTAATGACACATTAGGAATAGGTAAATGGGACAGAGTAAACAGGGTGTTACAGCAGTGCCTGCTGTACTCAATGCACAGCACACTCGGTGCACAGCAGCGTTATGCATTAATGTAAAAGCCTGCCTTCAATTGATTACCTGATTACTCTGATTGGATTATTTTGTAAAATAATGTAATCATGTCACTGAATTATTCTTCTTCCTTATTTATTACTACCTTATATGCAGCTCAGTGAACCTTAAAGCATGATGATAGAGTCGTTACAAGTAAAACTTTTTAAAATAGCAGCTTTTATTCAGCTTTACAGTTGTGCCGTCACTGATAACAGGAACGGTCAGTGGCCATCCTTGTTTGCTCTATTGATTTCCTTTTCCAACTGACCTTTGTGCAGGAATGGGAGTTGGTAATCCTTCTAAGTATCTATGAACAGGTACAGGAACAGGAGGGGGAGTGAGAGTGGCCAAAACTAATTTATATCCACTGAGTCAGCTTCATTTCATGCCTCCTGTAATAAAGAAGGTCTATTTGTCATAGACAAGTAGTTTATAGTGCCATGGCTGCACTAGTGGGGCTCAGTTTCCAGAGGACAATTAATGACATTTTAGCCTAAACTGCGGAGTGCTAATTTTGGCGTTAGTATTTTTAAATAGAAGTTATACATTTTGACATTAAGATGAAAGCTTCAGGCAAGACTTCTGGCATTTAATTTTACATTTTTCAGCACATTAATAATACCATACTTATATCTGATACAAAACAAGTCAAATTTGCATGTTTACTGCTTAGAGACCACACAATGCTAGTGGCTAGCTGCGCTTCTATTCATGCTAATCCAACAAGCAGATGGAAAATATTTTAATGTTGAAAATAGTGTTCTTGTGCCATTAAATCACAGTAAATCATTCTGACAGTTAAGTATTATAATTGTCGCCGTATA
Organism: Zonotrichia leucophrys gambelii; assembly: GCF_028769735.1. Taxonomy (NCBI): domain Eukaryota; kingdom Metazoa; phylum Chordata; class Aves; order Passeriformes; family Passerellidae; genus Zonotrichia; species Zonotrichia leucophrys. The sequence goes on along the minus strand of NC_088178.1, from coordinate 17,599,393 downwards.
ACATTGGGAATTTTCCCCAGCTGCCTGGGGCTTCAGACCTAATGATAGTTTTCTAATGAATGCAGGCAGTTGTGGATACAGTGGACAACTTGCTCAGGCCTGAAGCTCTGGAGTCCTGGAAGGACATGAATTCTTCAGAACAAGCCCACGCAGCCACAATGTTACTTGATACCTTAGAAGAAGGGGCTTTTGTCTTGGCTGATAACCTTGTAGAACCAAGTAGAGTCTCAATGCCCACAGAAAATATCGGTAAGTAAACTTCTTTTCAAGCATTAAGTTAAAGTGCTATGTGTTGCTTTACACAAAAGGAAGAAAAAGTGCTCCAGATAGCGACATACTTTCTGAAGGCTGAGCTGTGCAATGTTTGATGGAAAGGTGAGTGCTCCAAAGCAGGGAAAACACACTTTTCTTGTTTGGTCCTTTGAAATTAGCCTTCTTCTTTATTGTCATTAGAACATTATAAAATGGAAAGTAGTTGATGTTACAAAGTTGATTTATCTCTGAAAAATCATTAGCAGAATGTGTGGATGTGAAGAGTGCTTAAAAGGCAGAGTATGGATTTTTTTGAGGTAACTGCTTTCTGTAGAGCTGCAGAAAATACTTTTCTGTTAAATATAAACTGTTCCTAATGAATTTAAATTACTTTTTTTGCAATGTGCTGTGCCAGTTAAATATTTTAGGCACTCAGCATAGGCCAAATGTTTATATTAAACATGACTGCCTTCAGGTAAAAATGTGTTCAGTGAACTACATCTCCCATAATGCAGAATAGCTATGCTCCAGAGACTGCAAAATAGCTGGAGATAGTTGGAGCGTAATTTAGAATTTAAGTGGTGACAGAGAAATGAAGGGGTTTGGTATTAGAGATGTGCAAATATTGTTGTGCAGGATGTGTTAAAGCAAAAATCATTGCTATGCATAAAATTAAAATTCCTTATTACAGAGATTAATAGTCTCAGGGAGGTACAAGGAAACTGAAAGTCTGCGAATATGCAGAGTACCAAGATAGAGACTTGGAATAGACTGCAGAAATGAGACTTTTCACGTTTCAGTGTCTGCATATTTGTAGCTGTAGAAGATGATTCTGCCTAGTTTTTAATTGAGTAGGGAGATACTGGGAAAGGATGGGGAAAAGTCTCACAGTCTGTTATCAAAGGAACTGCACCAGTTGTTTTGAAGGAATGTGGGTAGAATCACAGATCTGCCTTTGGACGTACACAAGCAGTTCCATGGAGATGAGTAGACACTGAATATTACTTCTTGTGATAAGCTGTCTTCATGTCATAATAACACTTCCCTGATGCCATGCAAGACTGAATTCCTAATACACATATGTGTGTATGACTTGGAGAAAGAGAAGTGATTTCCTAATTTCATACTTTTTGTCAGTCTGTAGTTCAGAGCTGTAGCTGGACTGGTTTAATATAACACAGATTTTGTCAAGCAATTGTCCACTTTCACCTATATGATTTTATCTATCCAAGGAAATCCAGCATTCAATGGAAATCTTGCAAAAATTTCCCAATATGCAATGTGTTATAAAAGTAATACTGAAGTATGGCTGAGTAGCATCTGATTTTTCAATTTAAATGCTTTTTAGCAGAACTAATAAAATGGTTTCCTATAAATATACAGAAGTAGATGTAGGAAAAAAAAATGGAAATAATTTTTAGCTACGTATACTGATTTAGCTAAATATGTAGCATGAATACTTAGGTATTCTTTTTATTCCTAAGAATACTTAGGTATTCTTTGCTGACTGTTTAAAAAACTCTGTATATCTAAATGAATATTTAATGATCTAAATATGTCAACAGAGGATACTGCATAGACATTGAGATCTTCAAAACTAACATTTTTTGCAACATGTGTGTAGTATCTTTAACTGGATGCTTTGTGGGCACAAATTTGAACAAGGTTTGATGTCATGTTATCACTAGTAAAGTGCTGTCATTTTAGCAGTGTGCATTAGATTTAGTTAAAGGAGCTAAGTCTGTGTGATTGAAGCATGCAGTACAAATCTGCCTTACAGACAGCCATGTGAGAAAACTAAATAAAGACTGGGGGAAAAAATTGTCGTCTGGCATATTGTAATCTGGCCAAGAGACTTTCTCTGCATTCTCCTTTTTTAACAATTTTTTTTTCTGGTCTGCTTAGTTTTGGATGTTGCAGTTCTTTCTACTGAGGGCCAAGTGCAGGACTTGCGATTTCCTCAGGCTGGTAAAGGAGGCAACTGGATTCAGCTCTCTGCACGAACCATGAAACAGAACAGCAGGAATGGTGAGCCTTGGGCACGGAACAGTGGAACTCCATTAACTTCTATAAACCTACCTTACCTAGTTAAAACATCAAAACAAAACACCACAAAGCTACTCTGCGGCTTTTTTTGATGATCATGGGTACCTGGTCATTTTTCTTTAAGTCCATGGCCTGAAAATACCTCTCAGTTTACTGATGTTTAATTTTCATTAGAGTACAGGTCTTTCTGTAGACCTCTGTGGAGTGATGATGGCCTTTTTTTTTTTTTTCTTTTGTAGGACTAGCCAAACTGGTTTTCATTATTTACAAAAGTTTGGGTCGTTTCCTCAGTACTGAAAATGCAACCATAAAGTTGGGCAGTGACTTGGCGGGGCAGAACAGCACCATCGCCGTCAACTCGCACGTCATCGCCGCCTCCATCAACAAGGAGTCGAGCCGGGTGTACCTGACTGATCCCGTGCACTTCACACTGGAGCACATCGATGTGAGTTATGCTAATGACTCAGTGGGGAGGTCACAAAATCAGCAAGAGAGAAAAGCAATGCAGAAAAACAACCTCTTCTTTACCATTTGAATTTTAAATGTTGGACTAGGTCAGAGACGCGAGTTAAGTCTATGAACATAAAATTAAATGAGCCTGGTTCAGTGATTATTAGAACTTAAGTGTATTCTTAATGAAAGCTAATTCAGTAATCAACAGGAAAATGTAAATGACTCATTTGTTTCTAACTGAAAATTAACTCTTACCTTAGTAGAAGGGAAGAAAATAAGTGTTAAGATTCTTGATGGTTTGATGTAGTAAGCTTTATTGACTCTTTACCTTTCTACATTAATTTTGGTCCAAGTTATGGAAGCTTATACAAATTTTTCAAATTGCATTTATTCAGCAAAGAATAAAGTATGGTATCTTGATCTGTTATACTTTGAATTTATGTATATTTTCTTCATGGTATTTAATTTAATGTGTTTCTTTGCTCTTAAGTTGTCCTTTCTCTTTTCATGTCTCACATGGAGAAAATAAACAATCACTACTGTGATAGAGAAAATATGGTTAGATTTTTCCTCTTGTTTGCCTGTTTTTTTAAATCTGGTTGGAATTTTTTTTTTTTTCATCAAAATAAATAGGCACTGAGGAGTGAACTTTTTTGTGATACCTTTTCACATAACTTTGGTCTGACCAAAGGTGAGAACCAAAGGAAAGAGATCCTATTTTCAAATTGTCAATTACAGAAAAAAATATCTTCAGAATAAATTCACAGTCCTAACTTTCCAGAAAGCAAAAACAACTATAATGTACCATCCATGCAAAAAATTGTAATTGTTTAAAATGGGGTCTACAGTAATTGAGACTACACTTCAGAGTTCTTTGGACTGTAAAGTCCCTTTTAAACTAGATGCCTTCCTTGTGCAACATAGTTCACAGTTTTGCTGATGAAAAACTTTATTGTCCAAAACGTGCAAAGTTTAATCTAAATTACCTTTTACACATATTAAACAATTTTTATTGCCATCTTAGTGTGTAAAATCCTCATTTTATGTTCTCCTTTTGTCTCCCAGCCTGACAATTATTTCAATGCAAATTGTTCCTTCTGGAACTACTCAGAGAGGACTATGATGGGATACTGGTCAACTCAAGGCTGCAAACTGGTTGACACAAATAAAACTCATACAACGTGTGCTTGCAGTCACCTCACCAACTTTGCAATTCTTATGGCTCGTCGGGAAATTGTGGTAAGTAACAATATTTCCAGCCAGCAACGGGGAGCAAACTTAAAAGACTTAGCTTTAAATTTTTAGCAAGATCCAAAATTGTTGAAGTTTCTGTAGTATTTATAGCTCCTACCCACTCTTTCCAAAGCGATTTGCTTTCTGTAGCACTTTTCTTACTCATCCATAAAGTTGCAAGCAAAATAACAGTGAAGAGAAAACAAGGAAGAGCAAGAGTTTTCTACAAGCCGTATTTTAAAGTTACTGACCAACCCTACAACCATTTTATAGACTCCCCCTCAGTACAGATGGAGTGTCTGTTCAGACAGCTGTGCAAGCTGTTCCCTGGAAGCCCAAATGCCAGTTCTCCTTGGCGAGGAAGGTCAAGGAACTTCCATACTGGTTGTTTAAACACCTCTTTATAGTCAGAAATTTTGTTGTCTATTTAAAGCACTTCTTGCATGTCAGGGGCCCAAGAGCATGCAATATTTGCAGGGATATGGGACTTCTCATTAAACCATTGTATTTGAAAAGTTCACTGCGAAGAACTGAAGCAAAGATTCTCCTTTAGATAAACATGAGATTGAAGCCAGAATTACATGGGCAGCATTTTCTGCATTTTGTCCTGCTCATTGTGTAGATCATTCTTTCTTCTCTGCTGTGGAGTTGCAGGTCTGTAGAATGTCCCTGGGAAAGCTCTCCTCTCTCCTTTCATCAGAGCCTAGTGGTACCTTAAAAATGTTATGTTTCTCTGCTCGTATTTCCAACCAGTCTGCAGTGAGCCATAGAAAAAGTGGAAATGCTATCTGAGCTGGATAAAATAGTTTTTCTCTCAGACCTGCTCCTCTTCTACTTACCCTGATCTTGCTCTTCTGGGAAGCTGACCTGAGAAATTACTGAGTACATTTTGCCCATCTCATATAATGAACAAGTAACTTTTCTGGATACCTGTGAAAATAAGTTTTTGTTTATACTCATAAAGAGTCATATTAATTTTCTCCATTCTTGGTTATTTCTAGTACAAAGATGGAGTGCACGAATTGCTCCTCACTGTCATCACCTGGGTGGGAATTGTCATCTCTCTTGTTTGCCTGGCCATCTGCATCTTCACATTCTGTTTTTTCCGTGGCCTGCAAAGTGATCGTAACACTATTCACAAGAACCTTTGTATCAACCTATTCATTGCTGAGTTCATTTTCCTAATAGGCATCGATAAGACAGAGTACAAGGTAAGTTTTCTCTCTGTGTACTGATCTTGTTCTCTGAAATGACTGTTTGAAATGGATTTGAATTAAAACATGACAACGCTGACAAGTTTTTAGCACTCCAACCCAGCAAGGCTCACATAAAAGCACAGCATGAAAATAAGATAGATATATTCACACATAGTATTTACATCCATCCCAAAATATGCTTTTTATTTTCAGTTGAGAAACACTGACTATTAACAAAGCAGGTGGTTAGACTTTTGAAAGAGGAGATGAAATTGAATGTTGACTATTAGGAACATAAATACCTTTTCTATATATATTCAAATGTCTTAACAGGTATTGACTACATCTTTATATATATTAGTACAAAGTCTTTTCTATATGTATATACATTTTTACATTTCACATTCAAGCAGGTATTTTGGTAGTATTGGTAAAATTAATTCTGACATCATTCATTTAGTTGAAACTAATAATCTAGCATAGTTTCTTCCAGAATTTAGCCAATGGGGAAAGAATTAAGACCGATTTCTGTTACAACAGTAGAAATTTCCATATTACAGCAGACAAAAATCGTGGGACAGACACTTTATAATTTTAAATACGTAATATTACATTATGCATAGAGAACCAGCTGTTCATGTCTAGGATTATCTAAACTGTAAGTCCTGAAACGATATCAGTTTCAAAATTAAAAAGTTGCTTATGAAATTAGGAAATCCACTCTGAAATTGATGACTGGGAGACGAGGGTGCAATTTCTTTGTCTTCATTCATGCTGTTCAGCTAATTCACTTTCTGTAACTACTGAACACATATTAGTGTTTTCAAATGTTCAGAGTATGTTTTGAGGTTCAGAGTATGTTTTGAGGGAAGACGCTCCTGAATTTGTGAAATGTTTCTAATAAAACTGTCTGCAGTTCTATTGCACACTTTTCAGTTGCAGAGGTAATGGTGTGAAGGTTTTGTGGTTTACATTTCCATCTCTCTCTTTCTTTGCAGATTGCATGTCCGGTTTTTGCAGGTCTCTTACACTTTTTCTTCCTGGCAGCCTTTGCCTGGATGTGTCTAGAAGGAGTGCAGCTTTATCTAATGTTAGTAGAAGTATTTGAAAGTGAATATTCTAGAAAGAAGTACTATTATGTTGCTGGCTACCTCTTCCCTGCTACAGTAGTTGGTGTCTCAGCAGCTATTGACTATAAGAGCTACGGAACAGAGAAAGCGTAAGTAATTGCAAGTGACCTGAGTGTTTTTCAAGTGAATAATTTTTTAAAGCCTATTAGCTGTCAGAGGGTCCCTGACAGACTAAAATACCATCTGAAAGCTTTATTGGTAAGAGAATGGCGATGCTGTGCACAAATTACAATCAAGTCTTTTGTAATTCTCTAGGTTCAGGGGATTTGTACTCTAGGGAGACCAATTCTAAATTATGGTCTTTCTTTTAACACAAAAGATTGACCTGAAACAAATTGAAAAAGTAAATAACTTTTGTACTCAGACGTATATTAAGCAAAATTTCTCAACTTAAAGTATCTGACAAGCCTAACCACTCAGTTTTAAGCTAATGCTTCATTAGATCTCTTTGTTCAGCTGTCCCTCTAGCTAGCTCTCATCCTGAAGTATGACAGTACAATATTCCAACCTATGTGTTTTATTTTGATAATATTTTATCGGACAAGTAGAGTGGGATTAAAATTAGCCACTGCCTTTTATTTACAAAAATACAGATGTATATAGGAAGTGACAGAAGGTAGACAGGAAACATTTCTGAGGATTTGAGTTGCTGGAGGCATGAATTTGCCTTTCAGTAGTGTTTGTTTTGTCCTTTGATGAAATTAGTTACAGAAGGGGAAGATATTGTTGACTACAAGAAAGCTGCTTGATGTTGCTACTGATGAAAGACAAATAAGAGAATTCAGCAGGGAACTGGGCTGCTGGAAAAATGAATTGCTAAGTGAAGTTGGCCCTAATAGGTTTATACGTCATTTAGTCTGATATCTTATGTATTCTTTCTCTACAGTTCAACTCCCAGATGGGGCATTTTATTTATACCATATTATTATTCAGCAAAACATGGCATCTGAACATTTTCTGTCTCATATTCCTCAGGCATGAGCACTTAACATAGAATATAAAGTTAAAAGCAGACTTTGAAGATCACATGGGAAGCTGCAAAAATTATTTACTGATGTGAGATTCATTAGTCCATGATAGCACCTGTCACCAAACCTTTTGACTGAAAGGAGAGCTTGCTTTGGTTTTGTTTCTCCTTATGTTAGTTGTTCCTAATGATGTAGTTTCAGGTTCAGTTGTGTTATACAGAGTTCATTGGAAGAGGTGAGGTTCAGGTTAGGTGTTGTCCATGGAATAAGTGGTACTGTGCAATCTTCATCATTGTTTGCTGGCAAAGTGTTACCATAAGAAGTATTTTTGCACTTTCCATTTATTGGACTGAGGTGCTAATGCAGCTTTTCACTTTTCATTCTCTTTTTTCCATAATAGTTGCTGGCTACACGTAGATAACTACTTTATCTGGAGTTTCATTGGACCTGTTACTTTTATTATTCTGGTAAGAAGTTTGGGTTTTTTTCCTTTCTTTTTAGGTTGTCTCACAGCAGATTAAAAAAAAATTGAAATGAACTTAAATTTTCATTCAAAGCCATCCTTATTCACCAGACATCCCATAAAAATGCTTAGAAACAATTTATAATGTGACTAATGGTTATATAAATATGTAGAAATCTTTAAAGAGTGCTGACCAAATGATTAATTGTCAAAGCTGTGGTGGCACTTCACCATGGCCATTTTTTCCTAATGGCTTGAATTCTGAAGGTCATATTGACATGTGTAGTCATATGAAAGATCAATGAAGTACTAAACACAGGGGTTTTTTAAAAGGAACCATTATTATTGCTTTCAATTGAGTCACTACTGTACACATTCTAGAATTTAACTGCTAATTATCCAACATAATTATCTCAAAAGGGTATTCTAATGCATTGGATAATTAAATAAATTTTTTGTTCCATTACACTTACGCAGTATTTGTCTGTGTATTTGCATATGCACATTTTTCCATGCCTACTTCTGTGTGTATTTGTGTTCCATGTAGTGCCTGTCAGCAGAGAAGTTGCTCTGTTTTAGTGCACATAATGGGCTGTTATGTAAGCAGTAGAAAGCCTGTGCACACTCATTGCTGAAGCCTCTGTGTGCCTGCACCCATCTGTGCACCCACTGGGTGCCCCAGTGTCCCCCTAGCACAGAATGCTGCCCTCTGACATCAATTATCAATTCTCTGAGTACTTCCAGGTAAAAAGCCTGTAATCAACCCAGGGAGAGAACTTCTCCCATTTATTTCAGACTGACAATGCCAACTCTACACAGTGGAGGAATTTGTGAGCACAGTGAATGCATGATGTGCATTTTGGCTCACCTTGGCTTCCTCTGCTAGCTCTGTATCTTTAAAGCCTGGCTTTACTTGGGAAGTGCTGTAGAAGGCTGGCTGGGGGCATAGCCTATGTATATAGAAGCCTTTCCTCATAATTGCTGATAGTTTGGAGGGATGAATTAATTTGTGTTCATGCTTTTGAAATCTTAAATAGTTGCATGTCTTCCTACTCTTTCACGGCAGTAGAGTTGTGAAATGTTAGCAGAATTTGAATTCACTTGAATTTCCAAATTTAGGAATTATATTTTTCCATATTCAGGAATTTTATTTTTTCAGTATGAAGCACATGCATCAGGCATAATTTTGAAATTTCTTTGGCTTTTATAGATCTGTGTGCCAGACATAGTATTTCAGCACTTTTTGTACTTACAGTATAAACTGATACTTTGATTATGGAAATTTCTATTAAAAAATGTGCCTGGCCAATGTTTTGGTTTGCATTTACTCTGTTTATATCAAAAATTATTTGAATCCTTGAGTGATCACTTCAGAAAAGATACTTGTGCAATGTAGAGGTTGCTAAACTTCATTGGCATATTTTCAAAGACATGGGCGGAGATGCTAAAATTTATGTGTGTATGACTTGAATTAGAAAAATTACAGTGTTTGTAAGATTTAAGTGTAGACCATAATAATTGTACAGAGGTTATTCTAAATACATTCTAATTAAATAATATCTCAGAATGACAGGGATTTTTTAAAATTAAACCTGCAATTGCAATTGAAAGTGTTAGAAATATAGACTTAGTATGTTCAATATGATAGACAATATTTTTCAATGTTTTTCATGAAGTTGTTTCTTGCAATAGTAATTATTCTGGAAATTGTTGTGATTTTCACACTACAATAGTTAAGTCACATCAAGTATGGTTGTGTGGTGATAATTTTGCTGTTTGTGGCTCTTTCCTTGTTTTATTGTTACTGGGGAGTATTTTGCTAAGTCACCTATATTTCTCTCCCTTCCTTTAAAATAACATTTCACACAGGAAGCCTTGGGCTTTGCTGATGGCTTTTTCACTTCCTCATAACCAGGTCAGAGTGAGAATAGAGGTGAAGGACATTTAATCATATTGACCATGTACAGACATAGTTCACTATTATTTACTGGCCATGACATTATTATCCTCCAGCAAATCATTTAGACTGAGACGCAAAAGGCTTTTGGGAGCAGTGTTCCCAACTTGAAAAATATGAAACAGCAGGTAGCAATCACAGCACAGTTCCTAGGAGTAATTCTTCTCTAGCAATTGCTTTGCCCTCTAATCGTCCCAGCTGAGAAAGCAAGAGAAACCAGAGGAAGAAGTGTGAGAAGTGTAGTGGCTGAAAAATAATATGTCATGTGCACTGTAAGCAAAGAGCTATATCTGTAGTGTAGCTTACTTAGTGTCAGTAGCATGTGAGAATGTTGCCTTGGTAAGCTTTTTAATATGTTGCTCAAATCACTTCTGTGTTTCTCAGTTTAATAGTTCTGCACATAAACTCTTTTTTGGCAGTATTGTCCTCTCTTCTGATTTACAGCTTTTTCTCTGAATTTATAAGCATTTGTATTTGTGTCTGTGCACATTTTTGCACAAGATGAGAATGGGAAGTATGAGGGGGAAGCATGAAGCTCCTCAGTACATCTTCTGAGGAACTTTTAGCTTCACTATTTCTATAGCCTGTCATGCCTTTGGGCACCAGGGTTATTATATCTATGAGAAAAGAGCATGTAAGTAATGAGCGGTGGGAAACCATTAGTATGCCTGAAATGGTTTAATGAAAGCTTGGATCATGATACGTCAGGAGCTGTTCTTATCATTTGGACAGCTCCATCTGCATCTTTAATAATTAATTCAGTTCAGTAAGAGTTCAGTGTGCACACTCATTTAGAAGCCTTCAGAGAGCACCTCTCTCACTGCCAGTCCCAGGGAGAAATAGGCTTCTGCATGGCTAAGAGCAAAGATCTGGAGATACAAGAGCAGCTTTAGAGCTGCATTTGCCAGGTAACAAAAGCTCCGGGGAGTTCAAAAAGGGTCAGAACATGTGCAGTTCAGCTAGGTTACTTCAGAGTGGTGTTTCTGTTCCTCTGTCTTATCGTATCCATGTCAGCACTGCAGGCTGTGTGGAATGAATTTTAAGCCGCTAAGCTCAGGGCGGACGTGATTCCATTGAGCAGGTTCATGGCCATAAAACAAACAGTGCACTTCTGGAATCTGTGGTTAGAAAAGCCTGAGCACTTTGTCTGCTGTGTAGATTCATTCATGTCCAAGGAACAAGTGGCATTGGTTTAATTTAGCCAGAACTGTTGCAGTTTGCTTCTCCCAGTTTGCAGGCAGAGCCCATGTTTTAGTCTACCAAGGGTTGTCTAAGCAAAAATTACTAAGATGCCCCATTTCATTAACACGGAATGTGTTAAATGTCCTCACCCAGGCTGAAGTATTGCTTACCCAAGTCAGTGGATGGACAGATGTACACATAACTTAGCTCCACAAGTAAAAATGGACTGTATTTGTAAACTTATTTTTTATAAATAATATGTATTTGTCTTTCTATAGTAGACACTTGATAAATGGTATTTATCTGCTAGTCACAGGGGAAATTTATCATAGTTTTTGCAAAATCTAACTTTATTTTGCTACTTTTTCATTGTACCTGCAGCTAATTCCAGTTGATTAGTCTTCTGTGCAGGTTAGCACACCAACTTTCTAAAAAAGTTAATTTGAGTTAGACGCACTCCCTGTCTCAAAATTACATAGGTTTCAGGGTCTAGAAAGACACATTTTCTGCTTATACCTTCTTTCACGTCCAGTTCCTTCTGATTTCCAAAGTAGAAATGGCCATATGTGTGTTGCCTGTGGAATAAGCATGGTCTTCCAGTGTGCTACATTTGATTATTACCATAAAAACTCTTCATCTTTTATATTTTAAAGTTGTAAGTTGTAATTTTTTAATATATATCAATTGTCTTTCACTTTGTTTTATCCAATTACACTTGTATTAAGAGATGACAAGAAACTAATAGAAGTTCTATAGAAGATACTATAATTTTTTAATCTTTTACTTTACACAAAATTCTGAAATCAGGCTATAGATCAAGATAGTTCTCTATCCAGAATTCCATCTCTTCCAGTAGACAGTAAGTTTTAGAAACTAGTTCAGAATCAAGTATAAACATAAATTAAATACTATCAATTCAAATTTTTGCTTACTATTTCCAGATAATATTTTAAAAGACCTCGTATTATAGCTCCACCTTCTGTAGCTCTGTGTTTTGTCACTTTTTGGTATCACAGCAGAATCTTCAAATCCAAATCTAATGCCTGACCAGACTTTTAATTTCTTATTTTTAGCTTTCAAAAGAATGTTGGTCTGATTTGCAGACACGCAGCAGGAAAAAGATTTTACAGACATAATCAAGGGTATAATTTTAGGACTGCTTGAGATGTATACATTGTGCATCTGTGTGTGTGTTTGAACAATATATTTATATTTTTATTAGCATTAAAGAGGGGTACTGTTCAGCTGCAGATTTTGGCTCATCTGGGATGGATGCAGCCCTGTTGTCAGGATGAGGTCCAGTCAGTCACTGACCATTTATGTTACACGACGTGATGAGAATGCCACCATTGTCAGAGGCCCATTTTTTCTCATAGAAGATTGCTCTCAAAAGTCTCTCTTGCCACTCACGTGGGCCTTTGTATGACCTCAGAGTTCTGCATGCTTGTGGTGAACATTTTCTTAAAGAAAGGTGTCCTGCTCAGACCATCTGTCAAGCTTGGAAAACATCTACAAATTCATTTGCTTGGATAGTAACAGTTCAGTCCTCACAGAAGCAATTCAGGTTGTAAGGATCTCCGGGAGATCTGTAGTCAAGCCTTCTTCTCAAAGTAGCCTCAGCTCTGGGCCAGACCACATTGCTCAGAGCTGGAAAACCTTTGCTTGTACAAATGTGTACAAAAGTCCTAACTGTGTTTTCGTCTCCCCCTCTACATATTTCTCACCAAGAAAATTAATTCAGCTATTCCTTATAAAAGCAGTTATTTTCCAGCAAGTTCCCTTTCCTCACTGCTTAGTGTCTTTCATGAGAAAAAATAAAAAAAAAAAAAGGCAAGATGCCCAAAAGTCTTTAACTTGTGAATTCCTCCAAAACAATCAATTTCTAGATTAAAAACAATCAGAGAGCCAAAAGCAAATCTATAGAAAGGTTTGGTTACAGTATCTGTAAGCAAGCAAAATAGGGTTTTTTTATAATGATATAATGTGTAACAGAGATGCCAGCATGTTTGAACAAGTGGCAAACTATGGTCTTTTGACTGCTGAAACTGAAAACTATGCAACATTTCACAGTGATGGAGAAACAAGTATCATATGCTCAGTTGTCATAGTTACTTTGTATTCAAAGTACAGTATTTTCCCTTTTTTCTTGGAAGGACTTTTTCAGCTGCTGTGATATGGCATTATTATTTCTGTGGGCTGGTTTTGTGGGTCTGTACATAAATTACAATTAAAATGTCACTTTAGAAACTGCTTTGTGCAGTTGCTCCCCGGTGCAGCAATGTCACACACCCAGACAGAGCTGAGTACCTACATAAAACCTGTTTAATACAATGGAGCTTGGCTCAGGCTCTGGGGTAAGGCCATGTCTGCCCACGTCACCGAAGAAACCACACAAGAAAACTTGGGAATACAAGTTTTTATTTGTCGTGTGGCAAACCAGCACTTCAGTTGTACAAAGAATCAGAGCATAAAACCTTCTTGTTTCATAAGGCAGTCATTTATGGGCTAAGCCATATCTATGAGTTTTTGATCCAAGAATCATGATGTCAGTACAATACAGGATACTCTAGGGTAGCTACTTAGGCAAGGATTAGCTTCCAGCTGTGCTGTAAATATTATTCTGAACTGGATTGTGCACTCCCAGATGCATAGGTTGCAGACAAAGTTGATGTACGTGTTAGGATTGACACAGGGCATGTGTCTTAGCTCTTAATCTGTTTGTTTTCACAAAAAGCAAATTGAGGTTGCATTTTTCAGGCAGGCTCAAGAAGTGCATGTTATGTCAGCTACCAAACTGTGCAAGAAACTTTTTCAAACAGAGAAAAATGAAATCTGTGTGCAAAGACATGGAGCTGAGGGTCAGGTCTGTTGCAGAGCCCTTGTCCTGTCTGGTGCAAAGGCCAGGGAAAGAAGCAGCTTGTTTTCTCATCCGATGAAGTTACACCATACAGTGAAAACCTAGGTGAGAGGAAGAGATCACAATGATGCAACGAAATGGTTTTTCTCATGTGGTTAGTAATTTCCTGTAAGAATCATAAAAGATAATCACCAAGATCATAAATTATTGACACTTCTATTACATTTTGCAGCAATAGAAATATACATAACCTACCCCATGTACATACATCAGCCTAAAGATTAAGTATTTTCAGCCAGTTCCTGAAACACAAACAGAAAGCTTATTTTTGTTTTTTGTATCACAAACACCTTTTTCTATTAATCTCAACATATAATTGTAAAAATGTTGTACTTTGCATGATAAGATCAAAAGTTGCCACACACTTTTCAGGTGTTGAGAACCGCATTATAGTTTGTGCTGTCCATCCTGATTTTGAGACAGCAGCAGGAGCAATAACATGATTGCCCGTAGCAGTAGGAATTGTTTCTGTAATAAGTGTTCTTATTAACAGACTCTGATCAGAGCCTTCAAAATACTCATCTTTTCAAGATTAAGACCAGCTCTTTGTCAGGATTTCAGTGACATTTCTGACCATTGAGGCACAGCTGCAGAAACACATCTAGCATGAACTGGTATCCCCAGTGTTACAAAAAGAATGAAGATTTTGAAGCTGTCTTAAAACAAAGGCTTCCCAAAGTGAGAGACTGGGTATAATCATGCCTCATCAGTAACCAGTTGCAGATATTTATATGGAAGATTATAAGGATGGGGTTCTCTATATAATGTATGCTATAAGGATGTCCAAGCATATTCTTCCATCTTCTCTTAGCATTTGGTCCAGCCACTTTGTGTGCATTGTAGTAGTAGACAAAGATGTGTGTCTTCTTGCTGAAAGGACATAGCTCTTACTGGTTTCAAAGATACAATTTTGTCCAACTTTTCTATTTGATATAAGACAGCACAAACTAATTACTGAAATTAATTGGATACCATTTTCTAGCCCGTGTTCTGCAGGCATCCTTGTATTTGGCTCGCCTGTGCTCTTCACAGGCTTTGAAATCGATAGGAGAAAGGCACCCAGTAACTTTGATATCTGTGATACTGCTTCACAATAAGAGAATGATAAAAAATTTCCTTCAGTGTCTTCCCTGGTGTTACCTGTATGAATGACACAACAAGAATAAGATGCCACAGTCCTTCAAGTGCACACACAGTCTCGCTTCAACAGAATCCAGACTACAAAGGGAAAGAGGGCAGCAGGAGGGTGCACCACCAGCATATGTCTATGGCACTATTAAGTTTGATGCATTTGCTACATCTTTGTGTTTCTTTTTCTTCTTTTCCTCTCTTTTTCTTTTTTTCCAGTTACACTTAAGGTCTTTTCAAGACCCCAGTAGGATTGTGAGAACAAAAAGGAATAAAATAAAAAAAAAATAAAGGAGAAACCAGCAAAGGTGAAAAACATTTCAAAATCAGGATGGGGTGATAAAAAGACAGCTAGTATAGTCCAGTAAAGCAGTGACCATTGTCCTCAGAGAGTGATATGGGGGACAGGGCCTGGGGTGACAGGGAAAGGTGAGCAGGTGATGAGCAAAACATGCTGGAGGACAGAGCTAAACTGACAATGGCAAGTGCTGGACGTTAGTTAAATACAGTGGTTCATGATGATGTGGTGCATTTTGGAAATTAGGTGAAACAAGGACTTCTAGTATGTTTATCCTCTCATTCTTATTTGCAATCACGGTTTGCAGACCATCTGATATAGTTACCAATTTTCACTACTTGGAAATAAACTACAGGGTTTTTGTTTAGCCTGTAACATCATTATTCAACCTATTACTTGAAGTAGTTTAATTTCATTCTTATCTGTTTTGACAGCTGAATCTTATCTTCCTGGTGATCACATTGTGCAAAATGGTGAAGCACTCAAACACTTTGAAACCAGACTCTAGCAGGTTGGAAAACATTAAGTAAGTGCTTTGTGTTCAAGTATGAGAACTATGATTATTTTCTGATTGCTGAACTGATTGAAAGCTACTCTCCATTAGGAGCACATGCCATTGTCTCCCAGCAACTGCAGATGTCAATTAGAAGCAAACAGAGCCAATCCTGCTTTCGTCACATTGTTGCTGTAATGTCACAAACGCCGGTCAAAATTAGATCATTTCAGCCTGGAACTAGTGCCAAGAAACTGTTTCACGGAAATGCCACAGCACTGTAGTAATTTCATTTGCATTTAAAATGCAGTTCAAAAATGATGTTCCTGTTTGCATGGCTGATATGATTATATTAAGTTTGTTTTGTTAAATGACTTTTTGATTTAGGGATTCTGAGCAGTTTCTACTCGTAATCCTGTTCTCCCCAGAGAATTGACTCTATTATTATTGTTAACTTGAAGATTATCTGTTGTTTTTGTGCTAATTTAACAAATGTTTACTTTATCATGGTGTTCTACTGTAGTGTCCTTTTTGCAGAGTAATATAAGTTTTTGATAACTAACAAGGCTTTGGCAGCTTTCACTTTTTTAGATAGCTTTTTACTGTATTCTGTTTAGCCTTACGTTGTATTCAAGGTTTTTGTTACCAACACTGAAGGGATGGTGCCACTTTCTAACACTGAGGGTTGGATGTGAAAGGGTCTGACAGATCTGCTTTGAACGTTGGAAATGGCAAAGGGAGACTTTCAGTAAGGATAACATTGTGAACTAGATGTTCTAGATAGGTCAGTATCAGCTTCATTGCATGTTGCATGATGAGAGAGAGAGAGCTAATCTCTAGCATCTCTCTCTTTTCTTCCTTTTCCTCTTTCTGTCTTCTCATCCACACCAGTAATTACCGTGTTTGTGATGGCTACTATAATACGGACTTACCTGGGTAAGATAGAACCCTACATTAACAAACTTCTAGCATGATTTTTAACTTTACAAACTCGGTCATATTGTGGATTTCCCTTAATTTTAATTAACTATTTTTGAGATACCTGATTTGCTAAAGACTTTTAAACTATTACATGCCTTTATACTTTTAAATTGCTTGCCTCTGCATTTTGAATTTCCTAATTTTGACTAATTTTTATAGACAATTAAAAATGCTCTTATTAATTTCTGTTTCAATTCTGTCTAATAATTTTGTTTCTCTTTTCTGCTTATAATGCTTTCTAGCTATGAAGATAATAAGCCATTTATCAAGTAAGATCATTAGTTAGATGTGGAATTCACTGACTAAATTCCCTTTCCCTTTCATTCTGTGCTGTTTGCTACAATTCCTTTTCCTTAACCTATTCATGATGGAATCTTTTTTAGATTGTTCTGTAAAGCAATATCCATATTTTTGTCGCATTTCAGCAGGGTTTCTTCATGCGGAAGTTGCATCCTCTAGCTTCAGTTTAGCTGAGTTTATCGAAGCATTAATGATTTGGGCTCTAGGCTTTTAATCTGCTGTTTAACCTTTGTGCATTGTGTTACATTATTTGGTGTCATATGGCAGCACCACTGTTTAAAATCTATGGTGTGATTAGTGGCTAAGCCAGATTTATCAATCTCTTCTCTAAAAGCAGATAAAGCAATGGGAGTAGCTGAGGCTTGTGCTATACTTCTGCATTTCAAAATAGTTTTTACATCCTATGCTGTTCTTGAGAAAGACAAAGGTTATATCTATTCTTGCTGTTTTCATTGGAGTCTAGGAGTACTGAATGGAATTGTTCTTTCTTTAATAGATAAAAGGTTAAACCCAAGGAATTTTTTCATTTGAATGTGAAACTAGTAAAAGTCAACTGCAGGAACTGAAATGTTAATATTGGATTTGGCAAAGTACATTCTCGTAAGTAATGTTACTAAAATTAATTTTCTTTTGCAGATCCTGGGTCCTGGGTGCATTTGCTCTCCTGTGTCTCCTTGGCCTAACATGGTCATTTGGTCTGCTGTTTATAAATGAGGGGACCGTTGTGATGACATATCTCTTCACAGTATTTAATGCTTTCCAAGGAATGTTTATTTTCATCTTTCATTGTGCCCTTCAAAAGAAAGTAAGTTACCAAAACCACAGATGAATGTTCCCTAACTCCTTAGAAATGCCACACATAATTCTTAAGAAAATAGAGATAAAATTAACAATTTGAAGAACTGGAGTATTTTGAAGTAGTTTGAGGAGGGGACCAGAATTCCAGTGCAGTTTTTGCTGTATGTGCTAGTGGGAGTCATGTAACTGCTCTGTCACCCAGCCAGGTTTAGCATGGATGCAGCACTTCCAACCTGGGCTTGAAAAGTTTGAAGGTTTTATGAAGAAAATGCAAAAGCTGAACACTGGTAGTGTGCTACATATCAGCCTGGACTTACAGCCAAAAGTCTTTTTTGTTCACATGAAACAAGTCCTGCGTTCGCTGCAGTGCTGCAGACAGAGGATCAGTTATGATATCAGCCCATATCAGCCTGGAAATGCTGTCCTTTCCTTTCCTTAGAACAAGGCAGAGCACCTTTCCTGAGATCCTATTAAGCTGCCTCATAAAGTTATGGGTGATAGGCAGGGATAGTACTATGTGTGCTCATTCATTACAAAATTAAGTGGGATGTAAAAATTAATTTTATTATAAACTCTGACGCACCTTAGAAAAAAAGTAGTCATTAATGCTGGACACCTGCTAACAGGAATAGTTTTCTGAAGATGGAAAAGATGCCAGCATTAATGCTTTTTTCCAAATGTTTGCTTCCCCCAAATATCCCAATAGCTTTGTTCTCTTCACTGGAGCCTGCCTCACAAGTGGGATCAGCTAAATTAGTTCTGCTCCCTTTCTCTGGATGAAAGCAGAAGGGTCCAGAAGAAGCTGGAAGGAGAGAGAGACAAAGAGAGATGGAGGGAGACAGAGAGAAATCTTGAAGGGGAGAGAGGAGGAAGCAGGAGAGAAGGAAAGTGAAGGGC
Organism: Zonotrichia leucophrys gambelii; assembly: GCF_028769735.1. Taxonomy (NCBI): domain Eukaryota; kingdom Metazoa; phylum Chordata; class Aves; order Passeriformes; family Passerellidae; genus Zonotrichia; species Zonotrichia leucophrys. Next base: position 17,580,701 of record NC_088178.1, on the reverse strand, counting down.
ACAGCTCTATGGGACCCTTTTTTGGGTTCTCTTCCCTTCCCCTTCTCTTCCCCAGAGGGTGGAGATTCCTTCCAAGGATGCCTGAGAGGTGTTTTAATGAAGAGTGCATTAAAAAATGCTGAAAGCCTTTGTTAGAAGGCAGGAAAAATGAAAGTAATGAGAGTTGAGAGGAAGGGTGAACATCAAAAAATCCCACCCAAACAAACTTAATGTGAAATGCAGTATATCCTACATTTGGAAATATCCAATTTGCAGTATTTAGATTATAAATATTTTTCCCAGTTTCAGGCTGGAGACCTAGCAATTATTAACTCCCATTATAATTAGCTCACCAGAGACATAATTAACTTATATTTACAAGATGGTTTGAGACCACTGGATAAAGTATTGTTTAAATACAAAAATCCTATGCTCATGTTCTCAATTGTACCAACTCTAACATTACCAGCATCTCTAAATTTGGTGTAGACAATCACATTCAGAGGTGTTTTAGGAAAAGATCTGGTAGACAGAATTTTACCTGGATGGACATGACATTCCACTTGTTTGGGGAAAACAAAAGCACACTTAGCAGATTGAGCCTAAGAGAAGAAGATAGGGAAGAAAATGCAAACATTCCCAAAATGCAAATATTTTCTAGGTTAGGGTTTCATAAAATGTTTCCCTTTTTACTATTTGTTTTGGACTTGAAAATCAGAAACAGATTCCTTTTTTTATTTCTTTTTACAGCTGTGCATTGTTTTCATATAAAGTGGAGTCAGCAAAAAGCAATATTAAAATACCAATCAAGTGTGAAAAAACATAACCTAGAGCAATAAGATTTATACCTGAAAGAATGTTAAAGCTGCCATTTAAGATTTTTAAGTGTCACTGCCTTTGACTGGATATTGTCCTGTGCTCTGTCTGCATAGCTAATGTAGTCTTTTTATTCTGTTATTACTACTTGGTCACTAAATTGAACAGAGAAATAGAATTGTGGAAGTGAAAACTATTATATTTCCAGTTCTGACGAGATGATAGTGCTGTTGCTTCCATCAGTTTCCAACAAGCTATAATTTAGAAATAATGACAGTGGAATGCACAGTCCTGACAGATAATGTACATTCACTGCAATACAGGCATTAGGCAAAACCAGCCCTGGATGGTGGTGTTTGGGTAAAAATACAGTTTTGATTGCTATTGTCTCACTGTGTAGTGGCTTAGAGCATTTAATATCCATTAGTGTTCAGGAGTGTTAGGTGTTATACCATCTAGTGATGATGTATATAGACCTATGTTTTCCAGGGTTAAAAATTATAATTTGAAGTTGTTTCATTTCTGTTTTCATTTTTTTACATGTCTTTTGTGCTGATATAAATAGGAGTTGACTTTAAATATGTACCATATACTTTTATAAAAAGCTGAATTATTGTGCCTCGCTTGAAGTTAAAGTAAAAATTACTCAACTTTTCTTCATCCTTGTGATTTATAAAAACAGCACAGTATGAATTCCTTGAGTAAAACTCCTGTAGAAAACAGCACATTACATATGTAAATCCACACTATTAATTTTTTGCATTTTTTCTTCTTTCCTTTTTGCACACACGTAACTTTCTGTCTTATATATTCATAGGTCAGGCAGAATTTCCAGATTAGCTGAAATCCCTCTTTTCACAGAAACTCGTGAGTCTCATTGATGTAGAAGAGACACTTAAATTCCCATGTAATCTGGTGGGAGATTTATGAGTTTAGATTTACACATCTATACAAATTCTATCCACTGTGTCCTTTCACTGGTGCAGTCTTGCTGCCAAGATATGCACAGACTCTTCTGTTATCCAAAACTAATAGTCAGTGAAGTAGTCATGGAATATAAGAGAATTAACTGCTCTGTAAAGTGATCCTGATTACTTTTATGGCAATTGTTATCGCACAAAACAAAACTAAAGTTTCCAGCAGGTCACTGGAAACAGAAAGTGAATAAATGAAGCCCAAGTACTGAAGTCATTAATTAGTTTTGCTGCTCTGTCAGAAAAAAAAAAAGTCATAAATATGGGTATATTCAAATTTTTAGATTCAACCAAGACAGAATTTTATGTTTTGGTCGTAAAAGTGAAAGGTGCTTCATTCCCAGCCTTTATGGTTCAAAAGTGACTCTGGAACACTGGCAAGTGGCTCCACCAGCGCAGGTGGGGCTGTGCCTGCAGTGGGGCAGTGGTGTTTGTGAGCTCTGTACAAGGCCAGGGCAGGGGTGGCCATCTGAAGTAGCAGCTGGATGACTTATACAGAGTAAGAAAATTCCTATACAGGCATTGGAAATTTTACCCTCTTTATTGGGAATCATTGCATAAGGGGTAGTACTGAGCAGTGCTCAAGCCCTTCTTGCCTGCTAGGATGGGAAAACAGGCTTGCTGTGCTTTCTGCACCAAAAGCTCTTACAAAAACCACTATTTTCAATCAGCATTCAATTCAGGTAAACTTAACTATATTAATCTACAATATGAAAATTGAATAAAAACAATTCTATAACTAAGAGAGTGATGATTATTCAGGGACATCTCTAAGAAGTGTGTGTATACCTTGGAAATAATTGGTTCAAAACTCCTGGGTAGCTGCTAATACTGCCACTGAGTAGAGAGAAATATGTGGGTTTGCTAACAGCCAGCAATTCAACAGACAAGAATTATCTATATGCTTGAAAAGTGAGTAGTTTCAATGCAAAGTTCATGTGGTTTTGCCATCAGCTACTTAAAACTATTTCTTGTGCTGAGCAATTTTTTTTTTCCCCCACAGGTACGTAAGGAATATGGGAAATGCTTCAGACATTCCTACTGCTGTGGAGGACTTCCAACTGAGAGTCCCCACAGCTCAGTGAAGGCATCAACCACCAGAACCAGTGCTCGCTATTCCTCTGGCACTCAGGTAACAAAGATTTTGACAGCATCTTTTAATTACCTTATTTATGAAAAGCCTACTGAGATGTCTTCCAATCAGAAAGACTAATTGTCTCCTCATTATTGTCATTTAGATGGTAAATACATACTTCTGCATTGTAGAATTATTTCTTTTTAAACAGCTATTTTGGTCTAATACAAATTTGGTTTTTTTTCTTGTAATTAGGGACTATTTATAGGAAGATTTATACCATCATGTTTCATTGAAATAAAGTTTAATAAATTAGAGTTTTAATAAAAAAATAAGGAAATTTCATGATGTGCTAGAAAAATTGTTTACTTTAGGCTAAAATAAACACAAATATTCTACACAATAGTACATGAGCTGGAAAAAATCTTTTTGTAATCTACTATGTTTTGTCTCACTGCTTTGTGCTAACAGAGTCGGATAAGGAGGATGTGGAATGACACTGTGAGAAAACAATCGGAATCATCTTTTATCTCAGGTGACATCAACAGCACTTCAACACTTAATCAAGGTCAGTCACTGGGAACATTTCAGTTTTAGAATCCATAAATTATTACAGATTTTATATCATTTAACACAGAAGAATTGAAAATAATGTTAAAAAAAAATCTGGACAAGTGTTCTCTAAAAGCAGATTTTTAAAGTTATCCACCAGCACTTTTGAAAACCATGTTCCCTTAACTGGCCCCTGCTATAGAAGCTGAATTCTTCAATTCATGGGAATGTATTTAAATTAGTTTCATCAATAATTTAGCTTAAAAGCAAGATCATAATTTTAAATCTTTCCTAACCTTTATAGGTTAAATCTGAAATAGAAATATGAGTGCAGTAATATTTTAATGCATATTTGACTGATTTTTAGGTGCAGAAATTTTCCCAGTGAAATCTAATTGATATCATTTCTATGCAAAAGATGTCTGTAAATCATTTATCTTCTCTATTTCAAAGAGCATCATATCTGTAACATGGGACAGAATCCAGATTTTCAGGCACAGAGAAGTCAAAACTCAAAACTTCTCGTCTCAGATAGACTTTGAAATCTGTAACCTCATTCTCATGTCCACACAGAAGACAAGGGTGTTTACCAAGACAGATTGTCCCTCCCTTTCTCCCCTCCCTGCTGTGTTTTGGAGGCAGTCTGAGCCAGCAGTGGAGGGAGGACTGCTCTGTGCAAGCCAGGTTTGGAGCCTGTTCTTCCACCCAGTCCTTCAGTGAAGAGCAGGCAGCCCTGGTCACACTGCAACCAGTTCCTGCTCCACTCAGAAAGTTTCAAACAGAAAATCCAAATTCAGGATTTGATAGCAGGAACCTGTATTTGCATTCATTTTGGAAGTAAAATTGTGGTATTTGCAAAGCAAAAGGTATCCGAAAGCATGATTCTACTTTTGATATTTGGTGCATAGTGGGTAAGACCTGTGTGTCTCACTGCTCCTCCCACCCCTCTTGCCCCTGCATGTTCTTCTGGCAAAAATCAAAATTAAGTAACTTCTCATAGATAGAAAATGTATATTTTTCATGTCTCCTTAAGTGTCATACTAAAATTCCAAAAATACAAGCACATAAAATTTGGTAATTTCTCTAATTTGCTGTCTCTGACTCCTGAGGTTTGCCCTAACTGTGCTGCACTGTTAACCCAGTGTTGAACAGAGGTCTCAGCAGCTTCTCCCTGTTTCAGGTTCCAGACTCAAGTCACTGGAGATGTTCTGCCATGATTACAAAATTTGTTATCAACTTTGTTCAGTTATAATTTTGTCACTATCTCAGTGAGACATACGTATTAGGGTAGTTTAATAATTAATGGCAAGTGCCATTTTCCCTTTAAAATAAAAATCAAGCTTTTAATTGCTTTTTTTTCTTGTAAAAAAGAAATTTGGATTGAAAAATATAATAACTGTAAATTACATGTAATTAGTCTAAGATTAAATATAGTGTGCAAATTTAAAAAAAAAGCCAAGCAGAATATATTTCAGTTATTATTTCTGGTAAGAAGTACCTTACAATGGGAAAAAACTATGATAATTTTGTTAGTTGATCACTAATACAAACTTTCAAATAAGATTAGCATACTCAGACCATAATTCTCTGAGTGTTAAAAATTTTTGCTCATTTCTGCTGCTAAGTAGCTCTGGGAGTACAAAAGCATTAATATTTGGAATATATATAATAACTTGACAAATAAAAATATTTATACTATAAAAATAGAGCTATTTCTCTAATTGTCCTTGGGTCTATAATGCACTGATCCTGATGTACTGCTTTGCAAAGCAATAAAAAAAGGAAACTTGAATTTAATCTTATTGAAATTTTTAAATTAATTTTTAAAACACAGCACTTTTCTTGTAGTAGCTAGAAATCAGAGATCAATTGACTTTTTAATAATTTCTCAAAATATGATCGTTTGTTATCTGATTATTCTGAGAGTGTTTAAATGGTGTTGCGTTAACATGTAAACTTGAATTTACAAGAGTTTAAAAGAGTCTGTTCGTGTAGTATTTTTCTTTGTCTTACATTGTTTGTAAACTGATAGTTTAAAGAAATTTGTCATTCAAGGAATTCTTTTTTAAAACCTGGCAGATACGTTTGCAGCATGACTGTCCCAGGAGAAAATGTGAATGCTCTGATTTCTTAGAGCAAATATTTTGCTTTCCCCTCAGCATGCATACTTTTGCATATACTAAGATATGCTTCTTGCAATTTGTCATCCACTGTCTGTTTGAAAACAGCAATTCCCTTCCACTATCTGTGTGTTTTTAATAAAGTGAGTAACAGCTCTGATCCTGTCATAAGAGGTTTTTCAATGCCTTTCAGTTTGAGAAATTCAGTTCTGTCAATTCTGGACAGAAGTGCTCCCTATGATCATTTTTAAAGTCCTAATAGCTTTATGTAGTACCTTGGTCTCTAAACATTTAATTGCTACTCTTGTGTAACAGTGATTTTGTATACATTAGTAAATATCATTTTCACTAGATGTTTACTTTGGGGATTTGGACAGCACCTGTGAATTACTGGAATCTAACTGTATTTTCCTGCTCCCATTGCCAATGCATAGCTCAAATACATCCAGAAATTTTCAGCTGAATTACATCTTAGAAATCCTACATGATTCATGATGAATAAAAATTATTCTTTATTGAAACTGCCAGGCTAAAATTAAGCAACTGACATTTTTTTTCTGTTTCTTTTGCTTTAGGAATGACTGGCAATTACCTACTAACAAACCCTCTTCTTCGACCACACGGCACTAACAACCCCTATAACACATTGCTCGCAGAAACAGTTGTATGTAATGCCCCTTCAGCTCCTGTGTTTAACTCACCAGGTGTGCTTATACTTCCTGAATAAACTGCTTTTCTTGGCTCACTCCAAATTCCCTCTTTTCCCTAGATAGAAACTCGAGTTGCAATACCCCAGCCGTACAGTCTGAATTTCTGAAATAAATTCGAGAAATGCAGTGTTGCCAATGTCAGCTTGTAAAACTGCACTATATTATAGTAATGCCTTTGCCCTAACAGTATTTACCAATAATTATCCATGTTTTTAACACAGGTGGCATAAATCTTAATATACTATTAAAGGACTGACACCACATGGTCCGAGAGCCCATCTTCAAGATAAATATCACTTAGAGGTATCATGTCTATGCAATATAAGGTTGACTCTAAAGCTTGCTGAGAAAACCCTGCTTATGGAATGGATGAGAAAATAAAGCAGTGCAAGGCATCTTGACACCTTTGGATACCCCGGTGTGGAAAATTGTATCCAGCGTCAAACAGATCTAAACTATAGTATAGTGCAGCTTTATGGGAGATCATTTTCCTGTAGGAAAATCTTGAGATTACCAGTTAGAAAAGTTTAGTTCTGTAGGAATAAAGGGTGTCATCATTTACCTAACATTTTGTTGTTACGTTATCTACTTGCTTTTTTTAATGATGTTGCAGTTCATCAGTAAATATCTTGCAGATACTGTTTGATGAGTCCTAAGATCACTTTAGTGTAAATAGAATGATAAATCTTTGAAAAAGAGCTCATAAAACCTTGTTTCCAGTTTTTATTTCAAGTCTCCTTTTTAACTGAACTGTAGTTTCTATTTTCATTCTCTTGTTTTCTTACTTTCCTTATGCTTTCCTCTAGCAACCTACAGAGAGACAAGTATGGGAGTAAAACTTAACTTTGCCTATCAAATGTAAATTTTTTCAGCATGATTTTTAATGGGCACAATTAAAACATAACTAGCGGTCATGAAGTAGACTCAGCGGGCAAGTGGTTCACAATTTGCAAATAAAATGTTTCCACATTCAAAAAGTACTTGCAAACTGCTTTTTGGGAAACACCATGAGGTCTGTAGCAAGCCCTATTGGTAACACTAGTTATTCAATGCTGAAATAATTTGCTGTTTAAAACCAAAGTGGTGTCATGCCGAAATGCTTAATAATTTACTTATATTTTTACATTCCTACAGTAATCTTGCTACAGGCTATGAAAGATTTCAAATTAATTACCTGATCATGGGCAACAAAATTTGTCTCATCAAACCAATTTGAATATATTCTAGCATGCTTAACTCTGCAGTATATCATAGAAAACTCATTTTGGATTATCAGATGTATTTTGATATCTCTTTAGCAAAGGAAAAGAAAATGAAAATTATAGAATTAAATTACTTTCATGAGGGAAATGAATCCAGCATGTGGTCCATGTGTTGTCTACTTTTATAAATGCCATATGTTCTGCACAGCTAAATCCACTGCAAGAAAAATCTTGGAACATACATGAAATTGCGAAACTACATAGTTGTTTAATCAAAGCTTAGAGAGGCCTTTCAAACAACCCTCATCACTGTTAAAATCAGTACACATGGAGAAGAGTTAGCAATAACACAAATGCAAAATGACTTGCAAATTGCTCAGAATTTATTTGGAAATGATTACTCTATTTTTCAAAGTTGAAGACAAAAATCTTTTCATGAGAAAATGCAATGTCTTTTTAATTGAAAACAACATTTCCAGGGAATATTGAATTTTCTAAGATAAGCTGCAGCTTTAATTATGAAAAAATAAATCCACAAAATGAGAAAATGTAAAATCTTTTCCAAAAAACTTTTCCCTTATACTCCTCCAAGCCTTGCATATTATGCAGCAGCCTCACAGTGGTCAGTCTCATTTCAGTAAAGTCACTTCATTCTTTCTTTACTTCCAGACATATCTGTAGATATAGTGCTTTTCTAGGAATGCTCTAACCATCCAATTTCCATGGTTCAGACTGTTTAATTTCTTGCAAAGTTTTTTTTTCTTTTTTTGCTTTTGCTTTGCTTGGGAAGCACTGTGCTGTCATAGTTTACATGTCTTTGTGTCTATAGGAAAACCTTTTCTTTATCGAGTTATCGGAAAAAAAAGCCAAACCCAAAGCATAAAGACTTTAATCATCATAAGACTTCATTTTCCCCCCTCTTAAACTCCTTTTCATGTTTTCAGCAGACTTACCCAATCTGTCATTCCCTCAACAGCTATGAGATATCAGCCATGGCTGATTTCCTCTTCCCATTCCACAACTAATATTTATTCTTTGGTTTAATTTCTGTGACCCATACTTACAGAAATTCCTAACATTTCTGCATTTGACTTCCATGCCCATGGTAACTGTGGGCCTAGCTCTTAATTAACTATTCTGGTTCATTCAGTGCTGTCACTGTGACTGATGCAGACTGCAGGCAAACTTTGACCTTTAGGAGCCTGGGGCCTTTGTTGGCAGACAGAATATTAGTGCAAAAAAATTACATTAAGTGGGAAAAGAAAAGCTGTTATTGCTTAGTAATCTAATTTGCTGAACCCTTGCTCTGACTAAGTTGCTGAGAAGCTCAGTAATTCTTCATCATGTTACAATAAATCATTTTACTTTCTTTTATATATCAGCTACTCTTAGGCCAGATAGCCTGAGCAGACAGACATGATGTGAGTTGTCCAAAGTGAGTCATTCCACCTGCTGTCTATCGTGTTGTTGGATGGTGCTTGTGGGCCCTGGTCCCTGTAGTGTGAAAGATGGCTGTCCTTGTTTAACATGAATTCTTTGTATTTATCCATTTTTTTCATTCTTTTCTTTACTTCATCTCCAAAAAAAAAAACCAAAACCAAAAAAAACAGGAAAAAAAATGTTAGAAATGTTGTTAAAGTAGTTGCTTGCCAGTTATGTGGGTTTATGTTGTACATTTACCTTCAGTTATGTCTGTGATCTAATTCCTTTTTAATTTAGTGTTGTTTAGGACAAATTCTGTTAATTTTCTTTTTCTAAATCATGGTGATGTACTTCAAAACATAGATGTTTCCAAATGAATTGCTTTGCATTACATATGCAAGGGCATGGAGTGAACAGTTCCTTGTGGAAAAGTCACATAATTGACACTAAATTACGAAATTCAAATGCCACTATTCCCCACAGGAAACACACATTACTATTTTTAGAATGCATCTTTCCTATAAGGTGTGCAACTGTTTACATTTGGGAATGTTCAATAAACTAACTTTTCTCAAGTTTTACTTCCAAGTACAACTTTGTCCTGAACTACATTAAAGAACTTTGTTAAAAAGAAAAAAAAAACAAAAAACAAAAAAAAAGGTGATAAAAACACGTCAGGCAATAACCAGAGCTGTCCTTTTGCATTTCAGGACATTCACTGAACAATGCCAGGGATACAAGTGCCATGGATACTCTACCGCTAAATGGTAATTTCAACAACAGCTACTCATTGCGCAATGGAGACTATAACGACAGCGTGCAAGTTGTAGACTGTGGACTAAGCCTGAATGATGCAGCTTTTGAGAAAATGATCATTTCAGAGTTAGTGCACAACAACCTGCGGGGCGGCAGCAAGAACCACAACCTGGAGCGGGCGCTGCCAGCCAAGGCTGTGATCGGCGGGAGCAGTAGCGAAGATGACGCCATCGTGGCAGACGCCTCATCTTTGATGCACAGCGACGCCCCCGGGCTGGAGCTGCACCACAAAGAGCTGGAGGCCCCGCTCATCCCCCAGCGGACTCACTCCCTTCTGTACCAGCCCCAGAAGAAAGTGAAGACCGAGGGAACTGACAGCTACGTCTCACAGCTGACAGCCGAGGCTGACGACCACCTCCAGTCCCCCAACAGAGACTCTCTCTACACGAGCATGCCCAACCTCAGAGACTCTCCCTACCCAGAGAGCAGCCCCGACGTTGAAGAAGACCTCTCTCCCTCCAGGAGGAGTGAAAACGAGGACATTTACTACAAGAGCATGCCAAACCTAGGAGCTGGCCACCAGCTCCAGATGTACTATCAAATCAGCAGGGGTAATAGCGACGGCTATATCATTCCCATTAACAAAGAAGGATGTATTCCAGAAGGAGATGTTAGAGAAGGACAAATGCAACTAGTGACAAGCCTTTAATAGTGTAGCAAAGAAATATTAAAGGTCACGTTCAAGTATTACAAAAGACTTAATTGGCCCCGTGCAGGCTCCCTCATATCTGCTCGAAGAGACAATTCTGTTGACCCTGTGGTTCTCCAGTAACAGGGATGACTGGACCTCGCAGTTCTGTGAATTTTTATAAAGCAAAAACTTTGTATATACACAGAGTATACTAAAATGAATTATTTGTTACAAAGAAAAGAAATACCAACATGGTATTTACGATATCTTCTGCTGCTGAATTTAACAAAATTGTGAAAAAAAAGAGAAATAAACACTTTCCAGCCATTTTACTGCAGCAGTTTGTGAACTAAATTTGTAAATATGGCTGCACCATTTTTTTTTCCTAGGCCTACATTGTATTATATACAAGGCGTAGGCTTTAAAATCCTGTGGGACAAATTTACTGTACCTTACTGTTCCTGACAAGACTTGCAAAAGCAGGAGAGATATTCTGCATCAATTTGCAGTTCACTGCAAATCTTTTCCATTAGGGCAAAGATTGAATACATGTCTAACCACTAGCAATCAAGCCACAGGCCTTATTTCATATATTTCCTCAACTGTACAATGAACCGTTCTCATGAAAAAATGGCTAAAGAAATTATATTTTGTTCTATTGCTAGGGTAAAATAAATACATTTGTGTCCAACTGAAATATAATTGTCATTAAAAGATAATTTTAAAGAGTTTGAAGAAAATATTGTGAAAAGCTCTTGGTTGCACATATGTTATAAGCTGTTTTTCTTACACTGTTCATAGTGCGATAGTTTGTTTAAAATGCAAGTTCTACCTGTTTTCACTTATTTTTTTCACTGTAAACAGTGTTCTGCTTTGACAAGTTAGTTTTTACTCTTAAGTTTTGAATTTTTATTGCCAAAAAAAAACATAATTGGGGAGAAAGTTGTTTTAGAAGCCAATTATGCCAAGCCTTGCACAAATTTGGTGTAGCTAACAAAGATTGTAACTCAATTCCCTGTTCATCCTTTAATCAGGGTTGGGTGGTAAGGGGTAAAGGGGACACTGGACACTTCTCACAAGCTTTCTCGTGAATAAAAGGTGCCTGTCCTTTAAAAAAAATAAATAAAACATAACTATAACTCTTCCATATTCCTTCTGCCTATATTTAGTAATTAATTTATTTTATGATAAAAAAATCAAATGAAATGTAAATTGTTTCAACAAAATTCTGCTTTTTTCATCCCTTTGTGTAAACCTGTTAATAATGAGCCCATCACTAATACCCAGTGTAAAGTTTAACACCTGTTTGACAGTAAATAAATGTGAATTTTTTTTCCAAATAGGTAAAATGTGCATTATTATGTACGAAGCATAATTGGCATCAGCAGTCCTTCGACCCAGATGTGCCCTACCTAGAATGGCATCTTTACATTTCATGATTTAAGTGTTGAGAATTCAACAGAAACTGTCTATAGCTCTACAGAAGACAGGTCATCTTTACTGTTCCTTTGTCTCAGTTGAATAGGATCAAACCCAGATATAGCAGGGTCATTAGGAAAATGTACTGTAAATTCATATATTTGCATAACTTTTAAGTAGGCATCTGCACTGAAATTAAAAATAAGGTGGTAAACACCATTCTCATGTTCTTGGCAACAGTAATTAGCAGTTAATTATTAGTGATGAAGATACATTGTTGCAGTGGGGAAAACACAAATAAGCAGCATTTGGCCAGCACTCTGAGTGCTATCTAAATAATTCATCCATCATGGCACTGGTTTGTGTTAGATAAATAAGCACGACTGTCCCTATTTTTATCAAGCTAGAGAGCTGCAGAAGGCAGCTGATGCCCAAGATGTTATCCACAAATCAGCAGCTAAATTGGAAGTCTGAAATCTTTGTTGTGTTGATTTCCAAGCCTCTTTTGTTCCTCTCATCCAGGGCCTTTCAAAGACAGCATCAAGGACTGCATTTGTCACCACTTCCTAAACTGTGTTCTTTCAAATAATTCCCAAATTAATGCCCCATCATCACAGAGGCCACAGTTTCACGTGTGGCCGCTGTGATTTTCTGTATGATAACAGCAAAAGTTCACTCAAAAGCTGTATCATTACCTTCTAATGCATTGAAATATATAAAGTCCTTTTGGAAAATAAATCAATGCATTTTTAAGAAGTTTGGATTTCAGAAGAATGTTTGGGCAAGACTTCCCACTGCTGAGAAGGTTCAAGCTCTAAAACACTAAAATCCAGGTTGAGATGGAATGGTGGGGTTCAGGTAACCTCAACATATCTATTCAGGACTGTGACACTGTAGCAATTGTTCATAAATAAAAAAGCATCTTCCACCATCAGCCACTGGTAACTCTTGCCAGTAAGTTCCTTAACACTTAAAAGTTGCTGTGTTTGCACAGAGTCACTGAAACAGAAAATTTAACCAGAAAGGGTTTGCTCCTTTAGTAGAGATGCTTTAAAAATCTGAAGTCTCTATGAAACAGGACTTCGTTCTTAGAATCTGCTGATTCAGGGTGCACAGCAAACTCCTTGGAGCAAAATTTATTCCCTTAGTCTGTCTGGCAAAAGCATACTTGCTGCCTACTACTTAGGAAATCATGTTCTTAAGGATTTCAAAATTATGGTCGTCAAGTAATTACAGTACACATGACCTAATAACATCATCAACTTTCTGCAGAATCTTCAACCCTATTTCAAGCAATTACTCCTTTGTGTCTAACTAAAGGTGGCAGAACTACATACTGGAGAAAGGTTTGTAGCATTGTGATCTTAAATACATATTCAATTGCAAATGTAACAAGTATTCATAATACAAGAAAATGTAGCTGATGAACCTAAGATGAACCAGCTGAACCTAAGTATCATAAGGGAATTCTTTTGTTAGCTTCTTTGTAATGTAGATGTTGCTTTTTAGTGAGCCTGTTTTTTTTTTTCTTTTAATGTTGAGCTAGTGAGTGTCCTGTGTTTAGCTAGCAGCCAATACATTGCCAAATTTCTGTTGGTGTAATTTCTCAGTGTAGTAGGTTACCGTATAATTATATAGTTGACAGCTTATTGTAATTTATGTTCTCTTCTAACATTCCTGCCATCTTGTCTTGGGATCAGAAGGACAGAAGAATTCAGAGGAAGAGTTCAAGAATAGCAAAATAATGGCAGCAGAATTAATGGAAACAAGTGTTTCTTCAGGGTCATCAGTTAACCAGTTCCTATGATGGTGCCCACAATATGTTGCTATTTTAGGCACTGTCTTTCAGAAGAGCTGTAATTTTCTTATGGCTGGTAATCTCCTGTTAGTATCAGTGTTAACCCTACTGGCTCAGTTCAATTCTTCCTTGTAACTTCAGTCCAGTTATATTAGTTCCTACAAAAGATTGAATGGGATGTGCATTTAGTGAACTGTTGTATAATGGTGCTATGCATTGTCTAATATAAAATACATCTCAATTCTACATAAGTGAACCATAACATGAAGAAACACTGGTAATACCTTTTTAGTTAAAACTAACCTTTATCTGTAAATTCTACAATACACCTTTGCTTATTTTAAATTTGAAATGAAGTTACTAATAAAGTTTACATATATTCACTTATGTAGGCAATAAAAGGTGTTTCAAGTTGCCATAAATTATGGATAAAATATGTGTCATACTTGATGTCCTAAGTTTTAAGGAATTTTTTTTTTACGACTCAGAACAAATATTAACAGAGCAACAAAAAAGGAAATGGTCCCTGTGTACTGTAGCTGGCGTTATCTGTCCTTTGCCTCAAAAATAACAAAACTTCTCTTCTAGATTTGATTATATGACAACATACAGTAGTGTAACTTTTAATCTCTGAATAAAATTGCTTTTCAAAATCAAGAGAAGCTACAGGTAGACAATCATATAAATATATATAGATATACACACACAACATTTTAATTCACTAATTCTAGGGTACAATGAAGAACTTAAAAAGATGAGATTCAGCAGTAATCCTTCAGTTTTTAAGTAATCCTGCAAAGACACCCCAGAGACATCACACTAAAGCATTCCTTAATTTATTAAAAAATAAATGGTGACAATCACCTCCACATTTATGAAGAGCAGTGGTACCATTTCATCAAGCAAGGATCTTGCTATATGGCTTCACTGTGGGATGAGGATCCCAGATTTATGGATGCCACTGGTGTGCTGGGTCTCTATTCCATGGTTACACCACAGTTTTGCACTGAGTTGGAAATAAAAAATTATCACTGTCACAACCCTGGAAGCAAGAGATCTGTGTCTTTCATTTACACAAACACTTTGTAAATTAGTAGGAATTCAGTTAATGGCTCCAGCTCAATCATCTGGCTCTGCCTAAAGTCTGGAGTGAGGGTTTGTTAGGACCCCGTCTATTTCAGCAGAGTGTTTGGGGCTTTTTCCAGTAAAATCTTCATGTGGTTTTTAGAACGGCAACTTCCAAATCCTTTTATTCATGCAGGATAAATTCTCAATGGTATTTCATTAATTCATGCCTAAGAGCATTAATATCTCTTCTTAGTGTATTATGTCATCATTAATCTCAGCCTCTCCCCATCCAAGTTCCTGGCATGTGCAGGGGATCACACCATGGTGCAGCCTGAGTGCTTATAAATGCTACTGAAAATCACACAAGCCTCTGCTCAGCAGCAAGGAGATTTTAAAGGACCATTCAATATCGTGCACCAGCTGCTGCAGACATCACTCTGGGCTCCCAGATGGGGGAAATCACAGCTGGATAAATTACACTCAGAATAGGTAGCTCCATAAAGAAAATTTTTTTACAGCAAAGTTTGTGTGCTGAACCATTTCTTCCTTGGGTGCAAACCTTCTTTTGTAGGGTGAAGTAGGAGCCCTGGCACGATGTAGACTCTCCACTGCCAACCAGTTCAAAGTTTAGTGAGCAAAGCTGAGCACAAAAACATCAGTGCACACTAGAAGCTCAGGTTCCCAAATAGGAGGCAGCCAGTTAGTACCTGTGTGGGTTTTTTTAATGGAGAAGCTGGATCTCTGCAGATAGCATTGGAATAACAGGTCCAGTACTAGTGTAGCATTAGAATTGTTTTAAAATAACATAATGCTCCTGAACATTTGGCCTCCATGATTGCTTAACAGAATGATTCCCAAGGGTTAATGAGGTTCTTGTGAAAATAATTAATTTTAATTCTCTTTAAATATACCACTTCTTTTTTTTTTTTTTTTTTTGGCACTAACAATATAAATAGGAGCTTTTTAACTTGAATTCTTAACACCACTCACTGTCTTAAATACTTGCCCTCTGTTTCCTATTACTTAACTTCTTGCTAAACAAACCCTTGTTTTCAGCATCCTCCACCTCCTTAATTATTTAATTGCCAGTCTTCAGAGTTACTTTTTGTCAGGATGCTTTAAGAGATGGGCAAGAACAAAATTATGGGTTCATGTTGATCTATGGATGGGAGTTGCATCTTCTATTCTGTGCTACTGCCATCCCCCATGGTCTCACCTTATCTTTTGTTTTCGTAAGATCCCTTTACAACACACTATTCTACTAGTCTGGACATAGTAAGTAATGACCTAAATAGTTATGGTTAATTTAGAGCCCAGCAAAGCCTACAAATACTTCCAATTATTCTCTTGAATGTGTGCCCAACCTTGCATTTCTCAGCACTGCATTTCATCTGCATCACACTGCCCATTTATTCACTTTGTTAACCCAGGTCAATCACAATCTTCCCTGGTTCTGATTAACTGAAGTAATTCTGTGCTAGCAGCAAACAGTGCCACCTCCCCAGCAGCATGCTCATCCCATTTTCAGATAGCACCAGTTGAATAGAGTAGGGGCACTAGACCATTAGCCTTTTGTCATGCTAAAAAAATCAACCATTTAATCCTGCTCTACCTCTTAGTTTCTAATGCACAACTACTTTAGCTCTCACTTCCTTAATACGCATTTGCTTTAATGGCTTCTTGGTAGGCATATTTTTATATGGATTTTTTTTTCTTTTTTAAATCCAAATAAATTACATCAACCATTCCCTCTAGTCTCAACAGCTGCACGATTGACTTAATTTTAGTACGTTAGAGAGGCACAATTTTCTTGCTCTAAGCAGTTATGTCTCTTTTGGCAATGTTTCCTCTGCAGTTTGTGCTTAAATGTGGATCTGCTAGATGTCAGACCCAAAAAGCACTTCACTGTTCAAAGTGAAACTTTGGTGGAATTTAGGCACTTAAATCCCAGGTACAACAAATGTTACTTCAGGGCCAGAATTAATTATAATCTGGAAGACATGTATGTTTTTGTCAGTAAAGCCTTTTTATCATCCCAAGTTTGGTGGCTGTGCGTGCGCAGCCCTGTCATTGCAGCCAGGAGCCACGAGCAGTGTCACTGCCTTGCTGCGCTCACCAGGACAGACCCTGTATGCCATAATCCAGCAATTAGGTTACAAAGGAGCTCCTTCCTTCCCCTGCTGAAGCTGAAGTCCTGACAATAACTAGTAACTGGAGTAACTCTGATGTAAATGCCACAAACAGAGCTCTGCAGCAGCCATGGATCTGCCCTTGCTTCAGCTTCATTTGCTTCGCTGTAGCAGGAGCTGTATTTGACAATCTTTCCAAATCTCTGTGAGCTTGGAAAACAGCGGAAAACAGCTTTTTTTTTTTTTCTTTTTTCATGGAAGCTGAAGGCTCTGACCACACCAAGTTTATTGTTCCTGTTGAGAAAAGGTCACAACTCTTGCCTGTACCCCAAAGCAGCTCGTGTTCTGGCCCCGGGTCCCTCCCATGACAGATGGAGTGAGGCTGCAGAAGGACCATGCCCTGTTGGTGGCACTGACCCTGCCAGGGGACTGCAAGGTGGTGTGAGGTGCTGCCAGCCCAGGGACACTCAGGGCCCCCAGTGCCCACACGGAGCTGGCACTGAGGAGCTCAGAGAGCCCCACTGGGGCTGGCGCAGTGGGCAGCGCCCTCAGCCTGCCCTGCCCGGCCGCTCACAGCCCTGGCTTCCCCCGGCGCTCAGTGACAGCCACGGTGCCCATGCTCAGTGACAGCCACGCCAGGGCTGCAAGTGCTGCCTGGGGCTCTCAGCCTCCACCTCCCTCAGGCAGGAGTGGCTCCGCGTGAAGCTACTGCTAAAATCCTTCCTGAGGAGAACATAGCTGAAATAACTGATGACAGGGCTATCTCCATGACAAAGCCCAAGCAAGTTTATACAAAAGTTTATACAAAAAAGTGATGGTTTTCAAGCACATTAGAGTTGCCAGAAGAGCCTGGACCTTTTTTCAAAAGCAGGGGAGGAAAAGGAATACAGACAGATGGAGAAGAAAATAAAAGGACAATATAAAGCAAATGAGGTGCAGAATTAATTTTGCCCTTTCTCATTTCTCTTCTTTACAGCACCACTAGGTGCTGCGCCTTCAAGGCAAGGCAGAAAAATCTCAGTAGTGTCAATCTGTCTGGGTAATTTGACAAAATAGTTCAGAGAGCTGTTTTCTAACTCTTCAAGCTTGTTGATACATGTATATGACCTAGCCATGCCAGATCACTATATGCTTACAAAAGCAGTCGAGAAATTTTTCATTTCAATGTATTGAAATTTTCAAAGCACGCTTTCAAAATCCAATTTAACAAAAACCAACTTACTTCAATGGACCAAAACTCTGCCACTCACAAAAATCACTGAAAATGAAGGAAACAGTCAAAACACCTAGCAAGAGAAAGTTGATTAGGGACTTGCCTTAGCACAGGGTTTCCATGGGTTATCTAGGCAAGTTTTCTAAGGCTAAGAATACACCCTTCCCTGAGAACAAGGCTTAGTACCAGCAAGGCAGTGTTACCCATGCAGGGGTGCTGTAAATATCACAGTACTGCGATTCTCAGCATCACTTAAGAAATCTGGTCCATTCTTAGAAATGCTAGAAGTATCTGCAGAGACAATATTTGTCTCATATTTAAAGGATTACTGTCCTGACTGAATACTAGAAGTAAGCAAAAGTGACACCTATATGTAAAGAAGGAGATCCTACAGTTGCAGTCCTGCAGTGTAACTTGCTTTCACGATCCAGCTCATGGTGAGCACACAGAAGTTTCTCTCGATGCAGAAAGTACACAAAGCTAAGTTCTGCATAGTCTGACACCCAAAGTAAGCAGGTAGCTGCTGCAGGAGAGGTTCTTCTAGGTCTCAGCAAAAGTTTGATGCACATTAGCTGGCACTTATGAGACTACTTGGTCTCCCCATATCAAGTTAAGAATATGCTTATAGTTGTAAGTGTTCTAATTAGGTCAACTTGGCTATTGTTCTGTGGTTTGACAGATGCTGCATTTAAAGTAATTTCAAATACTAATTTTTTGACCTCTTCTGTGAACTGATAAATCAAGTGCTATTTATTCATGAAATTATTCTTTTCTTTCTTAATGCTTATTCCCTCTGGCTTGTAACTTTAATTAGAACCTGCTATCTGTTCATATTGGTAATAGTAACAGTTGTCACCAGAGTACAGATGCATAGATTCAGCTGATATTGCCCCTTTGACATTATATTTAAAGCCTAACAATCTTCCCAGCTATGTATCTGAGCATACCATCCATTAGTGCTTATCTCACTGCCACCCTGAACTCCCCACTCTAAACACTAACAGTCTGATTGTTTTTTACCCAACAAATAATGCATTTTCTAAAGACTAGAAACTGTACAAAAATAGCTTCATTTGAAGATAAATATCTGCCTGAAAAGGTTATTCAGCCTATCCAGATTTCTTTTTTATTACCATAGATTTTCCCAAGGCATTATTGTTTCTTGAATAATTATCAATCTAAGCAATCATGTGCTAAAGCAGTCTGATTCACTCACTAAACATACATATAGAAAAGAACTTGGTTACCCTGGTGAAAACAAACAACTCTTCTTCTTCTTTTTGCCCTCTCCTCAACCCTTTCATAGAATATAATGACTGCATTGAAATGTAATCAGTTAATATTTGATTTGCATTTGTCAGGAAAAGGAAACATCAAATATATTTTTTAGAGCAGAGGAATTAGGATCTGGAAAATTGTTCAAATAACACTAGTCTTGTTTGATTTGTGTCTTCACATACTGATTCATAAGTTCCAGTAATTTGAAAGGAGCCTTCCAGTAACTAGTTGCAATCGGGTTTTAAAAGCTTGCCAACTTACTATTTAGATAAACTAATTAAATAAACTTTTCCTTCCAATAAAAACTAATTCCTTTTTCATTATTTTTCACTCTGAGATACAGAAAATGATATCTGTTCAGCAAGTTTCTGATTAAATGCATCAGGAATAGAATAGCTGTCAAGGTCTCTGTTCACTGGGGAGACACAGACACACTGCTCTTGGAGTGCTCTGCATGCCCTGTGTGAGAGTCAGCAACACCAGCCAGAAACAGGCCCATAAAGTATCATTTGCAAATACTGCAATTTAAAGGACTTTCATTTGCAAATGCAGCAATTTAAAGGGCTTTTTTTGTATTGATTCATGTACTCCATGGATGGTACAGAGTTAGATTCAGCCTCACCTCTTCAAACACCCAGCACCACTTGCTGACAGGAAAGGTACATTCTGCTGAATGGATGGTGATGATGCTTAAAGCAGGCAAGGATGATGATGCTTAAAGGGCTTCTGCATATCAAATATTTAGTCCTCACTTGTCCTCACAAACGGAGTGAGGGATCTAAAGCTTCTCCAAGCGACACTGTAGTTCAGCATACTGCTGTGTGCCACAGAATAAAGTATTATATATTCTTGGCAAGAAAAAAGTGGTATCTCCAAACAAACAAAGGCTCACCAGCTGTGAGTCTGCTCAGAATTCTGCAGTTTGTGAGTCCTGGGTGCTGGAGACAGCAGGACTTCTACACAGCCTGGTCAGATGGAGGGCTCCCTGTCCATGGCAGGGAAGGTGGAAGCAGATGATCTTTAAGATCTCTTCCAACTCAAATCATTCTGAGATTCTGGCTTACTGCAAGCATCCAGTTGAAAAAAGTTAGTATCAGGAATGAAATTTCATTCTCTAACATACATTTGAGAGATCAAAAAAGATACCTGGTGGGCTTTGCTTTATGAACCAAAGCCAATAATTTTCATAATTTTTGGAATTACGAAAAAATACTGCAGCCTGTTGATATAACTCTCAGTGAATATTTTTCCTGAAATACTGAAAGATTATCACAATCATTTCATTTCACTGCTATGAGTCAGTACACAAGCAGAAGTTCTGCTACATCAGGGAGTGGAAGAGCATGCAGGATATGCCCAAATAAGTTTTTGACTCAATTTATGCCAATCAGAAATTAGCATATTTTGATTGAGGTCTGTGAGATTATTCCAGTCCTGCACCAGTTAACAGGAACAGAGTGAGGGCTGGTGTCTGGTGCTATTTCCTGCCATTTCTCTCTGCTGCTCACCCCCTCTGTTTTATTACCTTATCACAGAGCCAGAGCTGTTCCACATCCATGCACTCCTTCTTGTAGAACCATTGCTAAATTTAATGCTCACTACTTAATCAATTTTCTCCCAACAGGTAACGAATAATTGAACAGTTGGGGAGTGGGGAATGACAAGATTTAGTGTGTTACTTCCTCGTAGGAAACAAGACAACTCACCCATTTATATTTATGCATATTCAATTCCTTTCATTAGCCAAATGACCCTAAGAGTAAAGGAATCCATGTCAGCTCATCCAGGTACCATGTACACCAAGCCCAACACTGGACCGCAGTAAATAACATTTTCAGCTGGTGCAAAAGTGAAGACAGCAAAAACAGGAACTTTTGCAATGTATTTCTTTGTTGCCGTGTTTTGTTCTGCCAGCAGCACCAGATTGCTGTTCATAACAGTAAAGCCTGCAGTGAAGCCCTGGCCCCAGTTAAATCAATGGCAAAAGTTTTTGCTGACTTCAGTGAGACCATGATTTCTTTTTTGAATCATTACAAGAATCTTTCTGTTATCTCAGTTTGTTGATTCTCAGACTTGAATAGTGCACATTAAAAATAAAGGCAAAAATACCTCAGTTTTTCAAAATTATTTCCAGCCACGGAAAAATGCTTTGTTTCTTCACCTCTCATAATCTTGTTCCACATGCATCACCCCCAGTAAGTGCTATTTCACAAAGGAGAACACACACTGTTTTTCGCCCACTAGATCAATACCTGTCTAAAAGTATTTACTCACCAAAAGGGCTGTGATCCTTTTCTTTGTCACCCTTGAACTTCTGTTCTGCTCTAGAAATTTTTTTTGCTTTTTGACACAGGTTCTTCTTTTATTTCCTGGCTATTGCTAGCTCCTAATAGGATGTTTTTTTAGTTCTTTGCTCTGACATTTATTATAGAGTATACATCATAGCTTTTGTCTAACCAGAGGGTTGGTCCAGCACTGAAATTGCAGCTGTTTTAAAATGCTACCTATAAACACACACTTTATCTTCAGTTCCTGTTCACAGTAGCTCAAAGGAGACAAGAAGATGATGATCAAAAAAAGGAAATGGAAAAGACTGATGGGAGACCTGTTTTATAGAAACAGAAGAGTAGAAGGGCAAGCAAGACATACAGGTAATCTACTCTCTATTGGAATAGGGCAGCAGTTATTGTATCATACCCTGTGAATGTATTCAACCAAACAACTTATATTCTGACTAGTGCAGACTAAAGTGATGAAAGAAGCTGGAATAAAAGGATATTAAATAAGCCCTGGATAGTTGACTGCAATATTCACAGCATTTGGAATTCTTTATCTTTCCTGGAATTGGCTGCTGACACACCATTTGTCTTCAGAGAGGCTCATGCTTTCTTCTGAGTGTCTGAAACACAGATAAGCCATGTTCACTGTCAGGAGAGACTTAAAACCTGTATTCTCAAAGCAGCATCTGGGGCAAAAAGCAGCTGTTCACTCACTCCAGTCCAACTGAAAGATTGTTACAGAGATGGACTTACAACAGGAAAATTAATGCGGTCACCCTTTTGGCATCAGGCGTTGATGTCCCCACTTTGAATGATCTGGAAAGGGTTTAGCAACAGATCCCTCATCTACAGGAAGAATGACCAATTACAGCAGCACTGTGTGCCCAGTAGACATGGCCAGTGCTCCCCTCCTGGGCCCTGACACAAAATGACCACCGGAATGCCTGGTTTGGGAATGAGTCTCTCAACAGAGATGCTTCTTTTACCTCGTGCCCCAAAATTTAAGTTTCACGCAACATACATTCCATCTGAGAACTTACCTGCCACGATTTATGAAAAAAAAGTGTGACAGGGTCTGATTTCACATTCCAGACAACATAATCTTTACTTATACCCCGACCTCATTTCTTCTTATGCTGGTGTGCTTACAGAGGTTACTAAGTTGTGTCCTATTGCTCAGAGGAAGCTGCATTTACAGACAGATTTTGGCATGAGACACAGGAATTTGGAATAAAATCTGAAGTGAATCTTTGCCAATATAACTGAAAGAATAAGAATACCTTTTTTATTTTTTCTCCAAAGGGCAGCATTTTAGCATATCTCTGAACTTGACAGAAAATGGGAAATTTGACAACGCTCTCTTACATAACAAAGTGTTTTAATTAATTCATTTTCTCAGATTTCTAGTGGCAGTTACCTGTTTCAACCCTAGCAACTAGCCATAGTGACATAATCACAAAGAGTACACAGTACACAGTGTATGATCAGAAGCATATAATATGCTTGAAGTGTAAAATGCTCCAACAATAAAGCTGAAAAAGGTATTGTTTAGCTGTTGGCAGAACTGGTGCATTTATATTTTCATCCAAATAGCTCCAACTCTGAAATGTGCCTGTGCACATTTTTTTCAGGGTGGCATTTTTTTTTCAATTTATTAAGCAATAGGTTAAAATAAGAGAAAAGAACATTTTGAACTACAAACATATTGCAGCTTCTACTGTTTCAAGGTGGGGAGTGGGGGTGGTTCTTGAGGTGTGTGTCAAGGGTATAATGAAAACCTTTCCCCTGTGCATATCAGATACAATGATGCACAAAAGACAATTGTATTCCCAAGTAACTCACTGTATTTTCTGCTCAAAGCCTATTGAAAGAGTAGATAACTTGATATATAAAATCTGAAATGCCATCAGTTGGGTTTTTCTTTTCTTGCATCATCTTTCTAGACTCTGAAGATAACAGCAGCCATTGAGCATATTGCTTTTGATCTAAACAGGCTTTAGGTCATCACACTGCCATTACTACTTCAGCCACTTTGTGCTCTTATTTACTACTGTCCCATTACACCTCACCCAGAGGTGTCAGCTGGGAGCTTTCTGGTTTCTGGCAAGTGATTACACCTTTCTGTGTATGAACAGAAAGGACAATGGATGTTGAAAATGTAAATACAAACTAGGATGTGCCAATATTTGCATTCATTGTCTGACACTCCAGAACAGTCTGAACAGTATCAGTATCTGATCCAGTCATATTAATATGCAAAGTTCATTGAATCAATGACTTTGCCAAAAAAAGAGCCAAGAATTCAAGAAGATTAGATGACATTGGTGTAGTTGGAGGTGTGGATAAAAAGGAGTTTCACGAAATAGTTCTGTAGGAGGAGAGGCCAAGCACATCAACATTTTACACAACCTTTATGCTAGACTGCTATAATTGGGTACCACAGCTCCTTTCTTTCCAAGTTCTGTCATTCATTCCAAAGCCAGAAGCAAACCCAGGTAAGTGCTACCAAGCAGAAATACACTCCTGGTTTGTGCTGTTCCCTCCACAAGCTTGTGCAGCCGCAGTGTCTAATGCAGCACAAATGACCCGAAGCACATAGCACCACTTGCAGCCCAGCAGCTGCATAGGCCCCTTCCTCCTCTAGCAATAAAATCACTGCAGCTGACCTTGCATTAGCCTGGGCTCAAAAAAGAATAGCAATGAGAACTGTATCATATCAGACTCCTCATTCTACTGCTGTAGGAATTAGCTGTTGAAGTCAATAAAATCCTACCAATTTGCTTAAAACTTGGTTTTCTATTACCGATCTGCCACAAACCATCTCACACACACACACACACACACACACACACACACACACACACACGCTCCCCTAAGAAATATTAAAGGTACCTCATTCATGTCAGATCATGTAAGAGAAGAGTCCCCAGTTTCGGAATTAAAGGCAGCTCAACCAATTTAATCACCTAAAACTTGAACAAAAAAAAAATATTGCTCAGTCCACAGATGACTAAGAGATAAACTTCAGTCCCACAGTGCTTAGGACTACATTATTAATAGTATTCTGTAGGTTACAAGCTGATTTGTCCATATTATTTCAAGGTGACTGCATTTTTATGTAGCATATGCCTAACGCCATGGGTGCGATTACTACCACCATGTAACGCCAGTTTTTATGGGTTATTAATTGATAAATGACAGCCAGCTCCTTTTTAGCTGCTACATAAGTCCTTTATTAACCCATTTAATTCAATAAAGAGTGGGATAGTACAAATCATAGTGAAGGACAGAGAATGAGTTTGTTCAGTATCCTGCCCTGACTTGTGCAGTGCTCAGTAACAGGGCACGGCTCATTGCCTGCTCTCACAATGGCTCACTCTGGAGACAACAAATAGTGAAATCAACAGGCACCATTCTTTTCCCAGAAATGCTTAAAATTAAGAGCAGGAAAAGATAGAAATCTCACAGTCTGTCCTGTAAGGTTATTCACTGTGGCTGCAGTGTTATATCAGGTGAATGAATTCTCTGAACATAATATCAGCCCCTGGAAAATAAAAATTTACCAAAAACAGGATGACAGCAGAGTAACCAAAATCACAGAAGAAGAAATAGAAACAAAAATATGAGAAAAAATTGAAACAACAAATCAAAAAACCCAAACATTGGGGTATGCTGGGTAAGGACCGTGAGAATGTCAATGATGAACAAAAATAAAGACAAGTATTTGTCTAGTGAGATATTTAAGCATGAAAACATAATGGCACTGAAAGAAGAATCCAAAATGGATAGTCTTTCATGTGAAGAGCAAATAGTTCATGGAAATCTTTATTGTAGCTAATTTGGTATATTTTAAAATAAACAAATCCTGACAGATTTCTAATAAAAATAGTCCATTTACATCAATATCTCAGAATCTCCTGTTTACTTTTGTGCATCCAAATTCAATCTTTAAAAGGAAGTACCTAAAAAATATTTGTTATGTTGACATTGTTGAGAAAAAGTTTCGCAAGAGCTGCATAAAACTAATGCAAAATTAAGTTGTAAAATTAATATAGGCATTTAAAAGTGTATTAGAGCTATAGTCCTGACACTGCTAACTACAAGTCATGTCTTTCCCTGGAAAACTTCAAAAGAAAGCATCCCCTTATTTGTCATTCTATACTTAAAGAATAATACAGAGCTTATCTAAATGCTCTTTATTATAAAATAAACTGAATTTGCTGACCTTCCAACAGGCTGCAAAAGGCATCTCTCTGAGATTTTGGTAGAATGCCAAAGTGAAGGAGCTGCATTTTAAGATGTGTCTTGAGGTAGCTACAAGGGTTCAAAGTATTTACTGCAGTGGAAATTATTGGCTAAATTCTTGCCTGAGTCATAATTACAGTCCTACTACAATATCACAGCACTATTACTTAGAAATTATGGTAACTTGGCTCAGATTTGGGAATATAGTCAGGAAAACTATCGAACATCAGCCTTGTAGAGCTCTTTACTGGTTGTTACAATGTCAAATAAACAAATGGTAACTAAGGTAATTTTAATGAATTATCCCTTTCCTGGTTTTTTTCCTTACAGCATTTCTTTGACAAAAAATGTCAAAGTTCTGGAATTCCTGCTCAAAGCAGAAGTAATACAGGTTAGCTGCAATTGTGTTTTCAATTCTGAATTCAATTTTGAATTCTTGTTTTACCTATTGTTATTGAGATATGTCAGACTCTCTTCTGATATACTTCTTCAAGCTTGTGGGAAGCTTCAAAAATCACAGTTTTCCTGCTGAATTAATCCACAGAATACAGATCAATTTAATGTGTACTTAGTGGTGTAGCTCAGAAGTGAAGACTTTTGGGAGAACACAGCCTTCATGTAGCAGAAAAATCTCCCTCAGGACTTTTGTCTTAAATACTTTTCCAGAATGATGAGACAGATGCTTTTACTAATGATTACTTTGTTTATCTGTTCAAGGACTCTTCTCTGGAGCGATTTTTCTGAAGAAAGGCTCAGACAATCAAGTCTCTTGTACCCCTTTCTTGATGGAAGGCTGTTGGAAAAGTCCTTTAGCTCAGAGAGGCTGGACCAGCAGAGCACTGACAGCAAACTGGGGGAGGTCTCTGGGGCAGGTCTGCTCTAAAAGTCCCAAGAATTTTCCAACAGCTTCTGCTTCCCACTGAGCCCTTCACAAGCTTCAGCCTCAGGAGCAGCTGTGGAAAGCCACAGTCTGGATCTACGTTCTTAGGGCATATCTCCAAGGCTGTCTAATTACAGCTGAGATTTTTCTGCCCCTCTAAGACAGAGGAGCAGCCAAGCCATAAACAATGAAAATAATTCTGTGCTTAAACAACAGTATCTAGTGTCACTTTAGACACTGAGTGAAGACATCTGCCCAGAGAACATCCCAGATGGGACTTTAGAGGACCATTCTAAGAGACAGAGCCACTGCTATTACAGGCCTAATTCCTTTAAACAGAAAACCAAAGTTGACAATGTTCCCAGATTTATTAGTTGAGGCCGTGATCCTTAAAACATCACACAATATTTAATATTAATCACAGAAAAAAGATTACAAAGATAAGGACTTGCACTCCTGCTGATTTGAAGACAGTAAAATGTGTAACAATGTTTATGAAGTTCACAATTTTCAGAAAGTCCACAAGACTTTCATTCATTTAACCTCATCTTAGAACATCTTGCTTCTCAGATATTTTTTGTTAGACACACAACCTTATGAAGAGGTTTAGCAGAAAAAAGTGAGCTATTACAGCCTCTGCTATTTTATATTCAAATACATTATCATTCTACCAATCAAAGAGATAATAACTAATCCTTTCATGTTTGTATTTAATTCTGTGATTTAAATTGGAAATATTGTGGATTATGAGTCTTCATCCTTGTTTCAACTACATATATCTTCTTACAAGCATAAAATTGTTACCATATAAATGCTATACACTACCATAATAATGCTGTCAAATTTAAAAAAAAAATATTACAGTTCCGTATCAAAACTAAATACAACATATATACACATCTCATATCACTTTTAATGTTCCAACCTTTGTTCTCAAAACATAAGTGGCTTTTTTTATGTCCATATCTGCAGTTTGTAAAAGGTCTGGTACACAGAGAAATAGGAATTTAAAGAAGGGTGATGGCAAGGTGTAAAAAGTGGTACAAAAGGAACAATTACTTTCTGAAATCCTAGTAGAAATGGAAGATGAAGCATTTTAGAGTAACTCAAAATCTTATCATTTATCTGTCAAAAAAGACCAAGATCATTCCAGTCTTATAATAAAGCTATTCATCTGCAGAGTTTGGGGATGACAAGTATGAATGATCTTGCCTGTCCTTTTGGAGTTCAAAAGCAGTCAGGGAGGAGATTTTTCCTCTCCTTACTAGTTCCATCTTCCTAAGTTTGTCTGCTTTTCCATACAGACTCAGGTTACTTGCAAGTGTCAGCTGAGTCCTCCTCAACACGAAGCAAGTACTTAAACACTTTCTATTCCAATCACCTTCTCTAAAATGAGGGATTTGTAAAATGATAGCAAGACCTACATGCCTGCTCCAGAGCTTCTGCAAACTATGCCATGCAACTATTTTCCTATAGAAAAGAGAGCAAACTGGACATTTTGGGCTGAACTAAAACTTTGTTATTCATCACAAAGGGGAGAAGAGTCCTCTGGGGAAAATTAGCCAGGTGTGCTATTGCCATCCTTCAGTATATTTAGGAATGATATGAAGAAGATGGACTTTAGTTCTCCTGATAGCTTTAGAGTCTCAGTTTTCATCTCCATCCTTCTCTTCTATCCTAATTTTATCTATTACAGTGTAGGAGAAATTTTAAAGCCAAACTTGGGCTGCAAAATAAATCCTGGGTCAGAAGTATTGACTACTTGGCATTCACTGCTGACAGTGTCAAACAGGTGAAGATGAAAACCTATCTTGAAAGCATAGTTACGAAGGTTATTTAAAATAAAATAAACCCTGAAATGTCAAACACAACTGTAAGAGTAGAGGTTGGACTACATTCAACATTTCATTGCAAGTGGACTTCTTGAACCTGTGTCAAATGCTAGAAATAAATTCACTTTCAGCTGCAATTGAAGATTCCGTTTTGTTTCCAGATAACTGTGAAGCCAGATAAAAGCTGATCTGTCAATTTTGCAGGTAGTAGGAACTAAAAAACCATTTCCAGTGAGAAGACAGGAGGCTGGATTTAAGTCTTCAGGAAGATTTCTCAATAGGGATACTCCATGACTGAAAGAATGCATCTATTCATGCACAGTCAATCATTTGGTGGTATGAACTGCATTGTCTGTATTTTATATGACACTTCCAGAAACATATCAAAATACATCTGGTTTACATTTACTGACTTCTGATGGATTATCAGAGGTACTTCTGCCTCACTATACACATGCCTATATATATATATGCATACATATGTGTGTGTGTATATATATATTCACGCATGCACACATGAGCTTTGAATTTACATCTTGTTTTTCCAGGAAAAAATTAAATATATTGCAACAGCAGAAGATAATTTTCAATTCCAACATCCATGAGTTTTCAACTGACTTTGGTGATACCAGTTTTTGTCTGAAAATGCTATAGGCTGAGAACACATTTCATAACAGTGACACACTAATTCTTAGCCACAATTGGCACTACAGGATTGCCTAAGAGGAGATGTCCTTCTCAGGCTGATGGTTGATACAAGTTTTGGCAGATTTTCAGTCACCTGTAGTTCAGTACAAAAGTGAAATTCATAAACCACATATAAGCTGCTTACACAGCACTACCTTTTAATCTGTGCATAAAACAAAAGCTTGCTGCTGAGTAATGGAAGAAGTGAAGGAAGAATATACAGCAAAGATCAGAAATGAGGACAGATCTGATTAATATAAGCAAAAGAATAGTACAGCATACAAGACAAAATTGCTCTTTGGAGACCATGGATGGTGGTTATTAGCAATTTCAGAAGTATGTTTTTACACTTTAAGATATCAGTTCAATAGTCTCCAGAGTCAAGGCTTCTGCTTTCACTACTGAGCTGTTGTTTGGCTGAGTGCTACTGTTTCCAATTTGATCCTGCCTGAAACAGAAGCTGCCATGGTTGGTAGCACTGAAAACACAAATTAAAACTTTGAAAAATTGTGTTAGTGGAAAATATTCACTCTCACACACCACAACATTAGTTTGAGTCAGGCTTCCTTGAACACTCTAATTAACCTCTTACATACTAGAATACTTTCTATTGTCCATTACTTATTCTTAAGGGGAATTTTCACAGGTTCACCGGCTTGCAGAATCTGAAGGAAATAACAGGATTAACCACATAAGGAGGATGTATATTCCTAGGATATCTTACACCCTGGAATTCCATGAATATTTTTACCTCTGAATTAAATAGCTAATAAATAGCTAATTGCTGGGAGCTGTGTAGTCATGCTGCTGGGCACTTAGATGGACTTAGCAACTCTGATGAGGAACAGAACATATTTATTCTGGCAAAGGCCCACTCTACAGACACTGTAGTATTTCTTATGCTAGCACTGTCTTTGTTATCTTTTTGACATCATCACACTGCAGCACTATTATGTTTGTGCAATTATGAAATGGCAAAAAGGTCAAGGGTTTGTTGATGATCAAATTTAGAGGTCAGTGTCAGACCTCACTTGTCTGACCTAGCACAGTCGGTCTAATGAGGCTGCTTTATTTCCAGGACAATTTCTTAGGTAATGGAAACGCAATCTAGCAAAACAACTGTCAGAGAAGGATGCAATAAAGTGTTGATAGCAGCTTAAGATGATCCCTTAGTAAGATCTCTTCATCTGTCCCTAGTTTTCACATAATTTTAGGTATTCGTATATGAAAATAGAAGATTTTGATTATAGCACTCATTTCCATTAAAAAAAAAAATCTACATGAAGAGGATCACCAGAAACTCAGGAGCAGCAGATGCTTTGTTCACCTTTCATGATTTCTAGAACAGGTTACTGGATCCCAGTTAGGGCTCTCTGAGCTTACTGGAAACTAGGAAACCCAGTCCCCCCTGACCTGGGGATCAGAATAACCCTTCCACTCTTCAAAGCCAACATCCTCAAGAAGACATAATTGTACCTTTGAGAGAAAGAGGAGCTAAGATCTCTACATAGGTATTCCCAGCTGATAGGGAATCATGTTGACACAGGCAAAGGGGCAAATAGCAGCAACCATTTGCTCTCTTGCATTGATTCTGCCACAGAGAAGCAGAAACAAAGCCTTCAAAGGGCCTGATCCACCCTCTGTCAGGACGGCCAACACCACTCCTTCCCAAGTACATAACACATATCTAAGGGAAGGTCAAACAACTGTACCTATGTACATAATCCTACACAAAACCAGCAATTCATCATCCTTGAGCAGATAATTTAGATATTTTACTATTAAGGATTCAATTTCTTAGTTCAGCTAGGAATGTATTTGAGTTGCTCCAGGAAACCTAGCTGGGGAGGTAATTGTAAAGGCACCAGCAGAAGCTGTATGTGTTTAAACCACTTCTGTAAATCTCTGTACAAAGATATACATCCTGAATGCAAGGGGAAAGCAATGTGACAAAGAGCATCTGGGTTTTGAGTAGCTGTAACACAATGAACTCTTTAAAGTGACAACCAAGTATGGGGAAGGGCATTGCTGAGGTCAAGCCCACATGCTACTGCTCTTAGTAGATGTGCTCTATGGAAAATGAAAACTAATCTGAACTGTTTGGCAGGGTGGAAGTCTTGTGCAAATTTTTTCCTTGTATGCAATAAAGAAAATTAATTTGAACACGGGAAAAGAAAATAACTGAGAAAGTGATTTAATGGTCCTACAGAATGGTCCAAGCCGTCAAAGCCTCCAAGATGTGGAATATCTAGCATTGCATCGCTCTAAAAAAGCACATCCTTGGACTAGGGACCCAGCTTCATCTCCCAAGTCACAAATTTATCATCAAGTTGCAAGAAAAGGATGTCATTGCAATGGTCTGGGTCTGGGAAAAAATTCTTTCTGCCATGTACCAGCCAAGAGCACCCACATACAAAAAAAAGATAATTGAATTTGGTGAGATATAGGCCCGTATGATTAAGCAAATGCTGGTTTTATCTGTGATTAGGTAGGAAAGAAGGAAAAAGAAATATGCTTTGGTTCTGCTGTCAGAAGATGTCCTGTAGCCAGGCTTCATAATTTATTTCTCTCAGTTTTTCTTGTAGCATAAGAACAACAGCAACAATAAAGAGAACAACCACAAAAGACTCAGAAGACACGGCACTGGGGCAGGAGAATCAGGTGCCGTACAGAATAAATAAAGACCAGTGAGGCAGAGCACATCAATAATGTAGGTCAGCAAGGATCTCTAGGAGGAAGCCTGTGTAATTAAGAAAAAAAAATACTTTGACTTCATGGCATGTCTTCTGAGATGAATATCCCATGGCTACAATTAAAAATATTGTTTGGGTTTGTTGAACCTCTCTGCACACATACCCTGAGCTTTTAAAGAATTTGTTTTTTAAGGTGAAAGGAACAGATCATGATGTGAGTGTGTGAGCGTGCATGCGTCTTACACACTTACACCCACCCATCCACATGTTTTTTACACACTCACACACGTTTACACACTGCCACACACACACACTCTGTTACACACACACTGAGTTACACACACACACTCACCCACTCACAACTCGCACTCACGGTGAGTTATTTACATATTAAAGGTCTCTTGCCACAGACTCACCAATAAAAGACACCTGATGGCCACAGAATATGCATAATAATGCTGATCTGCTCATTTTATAAATCACTTTTCTAATCCCTTCATATTTCTGTATTCCATCAACCAAACTAACAGAATTAACATTATTTAAGCTTTGAGAGGTGTACATTTGCAGAGGCCATGGATTTCCTATGATTTATTTTATCAAAAATTTCCTCTTTTCCATTATTTTGAAAACAAAACAAATAAACAAACAAAAAGTCAGGCTGATTACTGCATTCCATCATGTAAATATGAGCAAAAGAGAAACATCTCTCCATTCGTCTGGAGGTGTCTGGCCTTCCATTGCTCAGCTTCCCATGGCATTTGAATGTACTGAAGTAATCACATTTTAGTTTTTTCTTGGCTCTTGGAAGACAGCATTTCATGACCCAATGATTTTTTAAAAGGAATTGAAAAAAGAAAGTCTGAATAGTTTGAGAATAAATTACTCCAACATGAAATGAGCTCTTATTCACCAATACTTACAAATAGCTTTAGCAATGATAAAATAATGCGTATTGTAATTAATATTTTAATTTGCTAAGAAAAGCTAAATAGTGATTAAACCACGTTCCCCTCCCCTCTCCCCCTGACAATAATGGAGCTAGGCAGTTTCAAGAGAAGCAGAGCAGCCAGGAGTTTAATGTCGTTGATTAAGAACATGTTTCCATGGTGGCTATTATGTCCCTCTAAGAGACGAAAACAAAACCAAGCCTTATTTCCTTTTAGAGCTACAGGGTTTCTTCTGCCTTTATAGGACAGACAACAAGAAAATGTTTAGGGATAATTAAAGGCAATTAGGCTCATCAAGGCTCATTTCTGGTCTAGCTCCACTTCTTTTCTCTACAATGCGTACTAATTGCTGCTTCAACATATCAAGTAGCATGGATGACTTTTTTTTTTGTACTTTCACAAACAAGACTGCTTGGTCATTACCAGCTTTGACAGCGTGAGTAAGAGACTCCTGATTAGGTTTTTGTTTGCTTTTTTAAAGATTTATACTACATGTCCTATTGAATCTGATAACAGAGAATAATAAATTAACTCTTAGCAATTGTGTAGTACCTTCTGCTAGAGGATCTCAAAGTTCTTTGCAAACATTAATGAATTAATTCACTATACTCTTTCATTGTGTTTAATAGGTATCATCATCATAATTTTGTGGACTACTGAGTACAGACAAAGATGTTGGGTAGCACATTCAGTGTCACAGCCAACACATTACACTGTTGGTCTCCTGTTCACACACAATTAGCTTGTTTGCCATAAACAAGCCTCCCGTGTAACTTATCTTACATCTGGCTTTGATTCATTGATAGTCTGGCCATTTAAGTTATTCAAATGACTGAACTTCAAAGAAAGCTTTCTAGAGAGAAATTAGTAAGAGGCAGAGGATATCCAGAACTATATACAGAAATATTAAAGTGCTTCTATATTGAATGTTGCAGAAGACAACATTGGGGAGTTCTGTTTTTGGAAGCAGAAAAGGTTTGTTAGCAGAACTCCAATTATCAGTTCCTGACAGCATAGTCATGACAGCTTCAAAGCCACAAACCCCTTCACGTAAAACTGCAGTCCACTTACCCAGTTCAATGGCTTTCCAGCACTGAAAGTAGTTGGCTGACACACACGTTCGATTTTTCCACCAGAAAATGTCTTCCTTTACTGGCTCTAAGTGCAGAGCAGGCAAGCAAGAAACTTTGTCTTAGAAGAATCACAGAATCATGGCATATTCTGGGTTGAAAGGGACTCCCAAGGATCATCACATGCATATGCTTTCATGGGTTTGAATATTTGTGAACATTAATCAACCATTCCTCCTCCAGCACTGAGAGATGGCTGAGATTGCTTGCATGTACAGCACATAAGAGACTGCAGCTGATGCGTTAATTTCACTTCTTTGTACACAGCAATTTGCTAATGAATCACACATCTCAGTAACTGCAAATGAAATAGATCCCAAATTTTCACCAAAGTCCAGTCTGGGTCCACAGATTAGACGATTGTTTGATCTTCTCATTCTTTTGACCTGTCCAGGAGATATAATAACATAGATTAGGCTTCTCACAGACCAGCCTTGCTCATTCATCACATTTAAAACCTGGATAAAATTCTCTGTCTTGGAGGCACTTAGGCTTACATGTCCACCTCCTTGCTTACAAAGCCTCGAGATGGGGGAAAAGTTACTTAATTCTTGTTTAAAGCATTTAATTTTGATAAATATTTAATAATTAAAAATAAAATAAGAGCACAGACACCTACATGAGCAGAAGCTATAGCACATCTGAGTTTTGCCCCTTGAGAAGTGACTGCAGTCCCATTTCTGCTTTTGGTGGCTGGAGCACTGCCCTGAGACACAAGAGAGGGGCTCAGCTCCACAGACAACAAGACAACTTTTTGCATCTTGCCAGATGCTGGCTGACTGCTCTGGATACCCAAGAACTGTGTAATGGGTACCACTGTGTCAGCCTCTAGTGCACTGTTCCAGAGAGGAGATTTAGGATCCCAGCATTTCAGAGACATGACAACACAGGTCATTCCAGGCAGCTCCAGTGACTGAACAGCATGGTGATTTCCTAAATCATTTGATTTTGTGTCTTTGAAAAGCCAAATAGCAGGATTGTGCTGCTACTTTGTGTCTTTCACATGTCCTACCCACAGCAGTTCTGCAGCTTTTAAATGTCCTGATTCCTCATCTGCTCCCAAGTAACTATAGATTCAGGATTTTTGCTGACATTATTGTAGCTAGACTTAAGTTTGTAGTTATAGTTTCTCTAGGAAAACAGAAAAGGAAACAATACGACATCAGGTGTTCTGCAAGTCTTTTAGCTCGCATCTTAATGCTCATATGGAAATGGATTATATGCACTTTAAATGGACATGGCATTACCACACATCCTGTGGCAAACTTTTTCAAGTGAAAGGCCTTCTTTAGTGCAGAAAGAGATGCTGGATACCAGATACAGTGTAGAGAAGCAGTTTGGCTGGAAATGTCAAGCTTTAAGCTGTACATTTGTCCAGCTAAATAGGCAGGCTGAGAGCAGCAATCTCTGGCTCCAAGAACAGCTGTCTTTGCTGCCATTCACCAGTATTCACTCAAGGTAAGACTGAAGGACAATCAAAAATGTCCTGCACAAACTTTTTTGGCTCCACCAAATCCAAGCAGCAATAGAGTTGCTTGAATCAGAATGAACTTTCTACCTTAATTCTTCTGGACAATTATATTCCTAATTATAAGACATAAAAACTGAAATAATTATATATATTAGTATAACTTCAAATTGCCCTTTTTTGAGAAGAGTGGCACAATTCTTTCTTTGTAAGTTTGCCTGGCCTGTTCACCCATTACCTATCATTGGTTTTGAGGCATTTTTCTAATAGATGGTTTATGTTTTATGATGCTGACTGCTTGAGATCTCCTTTCACTATTTGAACAGCTACATAAGTGTCATTCCTATTTTCAGAAAAATAATCATGTATCCCATGAATTTTCGTCTACCTAGAATTTTATTTAAGACTCGGGTATTTGTCTTTTAATGTGAAATCTGCTACTGCACAGGGCAAGGACAGACAACTGTTGTGATAATACATTTCATTTTTGGGCAAGAGCTGGAATACTATTTCTTCTTTTTTTGTCCATTCTTTGAGTTATTGAATATGAAAAGGTTAGGCCATCATTACTCCCTATGGCATCTCACTGAGATTGCAGGCATAAATATACCATGCTTGAGTCATCAGTTCTGAACTGAAGGTGCAAGTGGTGAGGTACTGCACAGGAGTCTGTAATTTCCAGTGATGCTAAATGTCCTGTTACAATTTTCAGTCCTAATCAAAGAACTATTGATTTTAAACTACAGTGTCATGGATTATATTACGGGAAACCAGTTAGGTAGAAACCTCCTTCAATAATTAAACAGCTGAAAAAGCAGCTCACTACTTTGATTACCTGCGACTTTTCCTTCTGCTTCAGCTTTGATCTGGACAAGCAGGTAGAGAAAAGCTTTACATGGAAGGTCACATAACTCCAATCACATAACACTGGAAGTCTGTGCTGCAGATATCTACAGACATACATATATTTTTATGTTCATTGATATACAAAGGCATATAAATTTATTTTTATACATACATATCTCAGGCATTTACCTGATGTTCACACTCCAGGCTTTTAACTGCACCCAAGGCAAGTCTGGAGTGCTCTTTAGCTCATAATAAAAGCCACCTAGGGAAGAATTTTCCAGAGCCTACCTCTAGGGCTCTATCTATTTCCAACCTTCCTTTATCTACTGATACTTTTGATCAGGGACAGCAGATATTTTCAAAGGCCTCAGCTGAGATGATTCCATGGTTTTTCTTCTGAGAACATGAAGTTCATTAGTAGAATCCCTGTTCTCATGTACTTCATTGAAGCTGATCTTTTCATCATTTGCTTAGAGCAAATATCAGCCACAACTTACTACAAAATAACATGCTCATGCTTCTAACATTAAACTTACTGGCTCCTAAATGCTTTCAACTCTATTATATCAAATATAAAACAATTTGCTTTTTAATCCCCCAAAAGTGATTGCCTGGATGCACAGAAGATGGAGATGACGTTTCCAGCTGGAACAGTTTACATATTGCAAAGAAAAAAGAGAAAAGGTGGGATAATAGAGTGTTGAACATCCAGAAATCTAAATAAATAAAGCACTGCTATAATACTAATTTCAATTATTTTGCCCTGCCTCTCCTCCCCAGACAAAGGGAAAAGTAATTTGAGCACCCCAAAGATGTCTTTATTTCCCCATCTTTTCAGCCTGTGATCACACTCACCATCAGCAAGGCTCTGAGCATTAACCCCATCTTCACTGCAAATATTTCAGTCTATTACTTTGACATGGGCTCCCTATGGAAGTTTATGATGAGACATTTTCAAAACTTAACCTTTTGGAAAACATCACTTGATTCTAGTGTTTTAAACATTTATCTCTGCCTTTCTCAAGTGGTCAAATCAGTTTTGTTTTTCATAATCTATATATTGGTGTCCTTCTGCAGGGAGGAGTCCTTGGCTGTCACACAGTCCCCAGCACAGAGAGATCCAGCACAACTGGCAGTGTCCATATTTGGTATTATTCTTTTAAAAAAAATAAAAAGCACTTTACATCCAGTTTCTCAAAATCAAATCTTTACATAAACATGATCTTAGTACTTATGATAAAATGGTTTTTTTATGCCTTTTCAAAAACATATCAAACGGACAAGTAACACATCACCATGCTGTAATTAACAGTAGAAATCAATATTTTATTTAAAATGAATATGGATTTCAGAATAAAATCTGGTGCCTATCACAGAAGTCCCCCCAGGCTGGGAAACAAAGCACATACTTACCTATCACTAGATGGAGGCAGCACAAAAAGGTCAAGAATTGTAATACCTGGGGAAAAGGAATAGCCAGTGCTTCAGATTTCTGCCTCTAGCTCTCACACAAGGTATTTCCATTTTTTATAATATATGTTTTACCACACATTTCTTACATTACAAATGAACGTATTCTAGGGTCGCAGAAGCTGGGCACAACATGAGCAGGTACTCCTGCAATACAGCAGGAGTGATTTACAGCATGTAATTTCAGTGAAACAAATTGGCACCTAACCTATAGTATCTATGTTTTTATCTGGTTGAAGGAGATAACATTGTTTGTGAAGTACACCACATTTGTTATCTTGCTCTATCTCAGAGTTCCCTTGGAATGGCTCGCTCTTGTTGCACTTATGAATAGAGGGAAGGAAGGGAAGAAACTTCTTTATTCTTTAACATACACACAATTTTAACTTGACTCACCTGCTGAAAGAGCTCTGATTTATTATTTACAAAAAAAAGTTCTCGAAGAGATCCATAGCATTTAATTTTAAATTTGTCCTTAATTATGATTCATGATCCAGATTGTGATCCATGATCACAGTGCTGACTGCTGAATTCACTCAAATGCTTTCAGTTGCAATTATTACTCAGCTGCATATAAGTAATTACTCCTGAGTGGGAGAAATGGCTGAAATAATTTCCATTAATCTTGAAACTTTTCTCTTCAGAGGCCCTTTCAGCCTTCAGCTTCTAACTCAGCTTCAAGCTGCACTTCTATTCTGCCTCTCTTGCTCTTCCTTGACATTTTTACTCTCGCTATGGTTCTTATTCAGTAGACTGGCTTCAGGATACATTTCAGAACATTACAACTGCAACATGGAGAAGATGGTGAGAGTAGTTAAAATGTAAATCTGTTAGGCAAATATTTTTCACTATTTTAATTTAAAACTAGTAAAGAAGAAAAAAAAAAAAAGCCCAGAAATGCCAAATTAAACACCACTAAAATAAAATTAACTGAAACCAGCTGGCAAAACTTATGAATTTAGATTTCCTTCCCATTTGTTTTGTGATTTTTATTTTTTTTAAATATGGATATCACCATCGTTGGAAAACAGGAATAGAATAAGAAAAGGCAAAAAAAAAGTTTTATCTTACTCTTTCTATTTCCATTCTTTTTCTTGGCAGCCTTCTAGACATCTATTCCCTCTTGCACTGGCATATCTCCAACAGTTAGCAACAGTAACTTCTGTTAAAGACAGGTAGTTCTGCATCTACAAAGAATTTTTTACATAAATTATATGGGACCTATCAGCTTATCTAGAAAAGTCAGTTCAGAGATCACAATTTTGCATTTCCAGCTTTTGGGAGTAGGAGTCCAATAAATAAGCCACAAATTTTAATAAAATACTCAAGTTACTCTGGGAGAATTCAGTTTTAGGGGGCGTGTACAAACACATAAGATACAAACAAATCTGTGATTACCCAGGGATATTATTTAAATTTTCTGCTGTAGGCAGAATATTTGCAATATAAACAGGTACACAGAATTCTGAGCATGTCAAGCATAATTAAAGAAAAAAAAATGGCCAATCATTTCTTTCCTAATGAATTTTCCCAAAAACCAACAATCTTAGAAATGTCAGTAAGAGTTTCCATTAAAAATCAGGCAAAAAAACTTCTGTAACTGAGTGGTTAGTGGGGCTTTTTTTGTTTGTTTGGGTTTTTTTGTTTGTTTTGGTTTTGGTTTTTGGGTTTTTTATCTTTCAAGAGAGAATAGGCACAGCTACTGTAATAGTTTTCTTGCTGCCTTTACTGTCAGGCTTTCCCAGGATGCTGTATCAAGTCAGAACCCATTAAAATCATCAACAAATAGAAATGTCTTTAACCTGGATTTAAACCCAGAGTCTGATCCAGCATTTAAGATCTCAGCCAGGAATTTGTTCCACAGTCACCATCCATAATGACTGAGAGGTCAGAGGCTGCTTTGCTGCTCACAAGTGCGAACGCAACAGCAAATGTTCTGGAGTTCACTAGCTGCCAATTGTAAGGCCAAGGTTTGTTTTGCAGTAGGGCATGGAAGATTAAAACAACACAGGAAACTTGGCTGGAGAACAGCTCCAAGTGGACCTCGAAGGAAGTAATTACTTTGGACTACTGTACTCCCTCTTCCTCCCTCCACTCTTTCACTTCTTTATGTGCTTAATTGTAAATTACCCTCTCCTCCTTCCCTCACTGAGCTTTGCCTGTGCCAGTGAAGCCACACGAAAGTGCTGGTACCAAATTCCTGCTGTGAAACCAGTGCCAATATTGGATGCCTATGAGCTCCAGAGCATTTTGAGCTAGTGACATTACAAAGCTTGTTAACGTAAAATCTTCTTTGTGTTACATTTTTTGCAATGCATTTTACAAAAATCTACCCCAGGGAGCCAAGGGGCAGTTGCTTCTTTATTACATTTTAGGAGAGACACATTATTAGCGTTCCAGTCTATATATTATGAAATTAAGTGGATACCCTTGGGGTTAATTCCTCGTTGTAATTGTAATGAAAAGAAACAATTTCTAACCCTCCATTTAGGATCTATAACTATTAAAATCCACTAGTCTTAGTGGCTCCTGGGGCCAGTGAAGTACTTCAGTGTATATGAAAAAAGGGCACTCCCACAGTGTCCAATATAAGTAATTTATAAAAATAACAGCCTCCAAGTGGGAAAAGTAACAAATGAGTTTCCATTGAGCCCCTCCCTGCTGTTTACTATTGCATGATGGATTCATCAACTACATAAAATTATATGCATATCAAAATCGTGGAACTGGGTTCCAAGATTAGGGTTTGCCAAGAGTAAGAAAGGTAGAGCAGGAAGCATGGAATACAATGACTAAATACAAGGCAAAATCATGCAATAAAGCCATAAAGAATCCTCGCAGGAAAAAGAAAAATTAAAAAGCAACACTCCTTTTTAATGGCCTTTCTGTATCAAAACATACTGTTTGCTTCAATGCATGTTAAATTATAATATAACACATTTTAAATACTCAAAGATTAACTATCTATTTCAAAAACTTTTACTTTCTTTTGAAAAGCCTAATTTCCTGAGTCTAGGAGATGCATAGTAGCAACAATACTATGGCCTGTTTTCAATGACTTTACTGTTTATCCCGCTGTACTTTCTCTGAGAATTCCCCCTCAGCAGTGTTTGCCTGCTGACTTTAGCACTGCCAGCTCTCATGTGTCAGGTTTCACCATCTTGCCCACACACTTGTACCCCTGCTCACTGTTCATAATGCCCAAAAAGAGAGAGAAACATTTTCATAAATGAGATGAGAAAAACTGGATTTAAAACCACAGTAGCAAAAGGGATACTGTGCTCCAGGAACCTGCTATTAAATCATTTTTATGAACTGACTAGGTTTTGGCTTGTGAGCAAACCTTTGGCAATTAATTCAGTTCACTAACAATGAAATAAAATGTATATCATCAGATAGTGTCTTCCAATTTAATATACTTACTAAGATCATTGTTTCTATTAGGCTGAAAACCACATTAGTGCATTGTTGTCTAAGACAGCAAAAGTTCCCATTTGGAATGCATGCATGCTGAACAGACTTACTAATTTAATAGCAGGAGAGTTTTCTACTGCTTTGTTAGAACTGCCTTGTGAAAAAGAATACCCCTTTAAGATTTCCGGAGTGGTCTGTCTTTTTGATATTTGTTTAGCTGCAGTTTAATTAAAACTGCATTATTGTTTTAAATAATGTATTAAAGATTTAATACCATTTATCTCTCTCTTTTTATTCCTCATAATATAAATTCCCTTAAAATAAAGGAAAAGGGTCTTACAAGATGTGAAGGGAACAAGTAGCTGGTTATTTTAAATCAACCATTCAACTGGCTAATAAAATATGATGTAAGTTACTCTAGTTGCTCTGTACGGACAACTTTAGGCTGTCATGGTTATTTTTAAGGGAAAGAAGGAGTGTAGCATAATTTCATATGTTCATGACCACCAAAAAATGGGAGAAAGGGGTTAGGTATTAATGGCAAATTCATGTTAATATGTCATCTGTTGCTACTGGCAAGCCATGCTCATTAATGTCTTTATTTTTCCAGTGTCTACAAACCATCTACAAGTGTGAGTATCCACAGCTTGTGCATTCCCTGGTCACCACACCAGCCAGTGGAGCTGGCAGCACCATCTCAGGCTGGTGCCTTAGTGAGGCATAAAGTGCCTGCTTGAAAGGACAAGGACTCTTGCCTGCTTTCAAACAATTATAGACCATTTAACACAACCACAGCAATAGAAGATGAAAGTGGAAGGAACCACAAATACTTTCATTTTTACCATTGGCACTGTATGACATGCTGAATATAGGGGTCTTTAGCCACTATATTTTTAGAAGTTGCATAAAATGAACAGGTGGCCTCCATCTCACTGGACAGGTGTTGGTATCACATCTAATGAAGCTAAACAGAACCACTGTCAATAGAAGGCTGTAAGTGTAACACTTTTCATGTCATTACATCCCTTTCAATAAATCAAGAGCCGTTCAGAAAATACATGAATATCCCTAGGAACTGCAGCACTTGCTAATATTGATTGTGCAGATGGTAGACAGGGCTGCACTTCTCAAGGCCAGTTGCTAATTATCCCATATCAAATATGGATAGGATGACTGCTGGGCAAATAACTGAGTAAAATGTTGATACTGGGAACCTCAGAAAGAATTGGAAATCATTAAAAATTAATCAGGGGCTCTGACTTTTGAACTTCTGATTGTTTCTTCCTTATGCCTT
This sequence comes from Zonotrichia leucophrys gambelii, assembly GCF_028769735.1. Taxonomy (NCBI): domain Eukaryota; kingdom Metazoa; phylum Chordata; class Aves; order Passeriformes; family Passerellidae; genus Zonotrichia; species Zonotrichia leucophrys. Next base: position 17,538,308 of record NC_088178.1, on the reverse strand, counting down.
CATGGAAATGAGTTTATTAAAATTAATCTGCAAGTTCCTGCAATTTAACTGCTGATCATATACTGAAGGGAGCTTTCTTGAATTGGGACAGAGCAACACACTGGTAAGTCTGGAATGCTTGGAAATCATTGTCCTAATTTCCAATAAGAAGCATGTCAATTTTATTCTAGCACTAAAAGTAGTATCCATAATTTTGAAATTAAAATGCTACTAATAAAGTAGTGTAAGTGCTGAGAACGAGCCCTTTTATATGTGAGAGAGCATGGGCACTGTGAAGAAGACAAAGATGGTATAGTACCCCTGAGATGCTGGGTTTGTGTATTATGCCTATTTACTTTGATAGTTGTAGAGATTTTATTTGTACTGTGCATTTCATTTAGTGTTAGGAAGTTGAAAATAAACCTAAAACACAGCACAGATGCTAATATTACATTTCAACTTGAATAACTATACTATAACTACTTAAAAATTATTGTAATTTCTATTCCACAATGTACCCTTTACTTTTTTCTTACTCATATCCCTTCTGCAAATGTAAACATCACTGCATTTATGAAGGAATGTATATTTGCCAGCACTGAATGGCGAATACATATAAAATTATCAATACTGCTCGCTTAATGCTGACCAGTAAACTGAAACAAATAGTCAAAGCAAAGAGCAATACTAGATTATTCAAATAATGTAGAAACATACTCATGTTTAGTTATTATTTATGAAATAGTGACCAAAAGTAAGAACTTGTTTCTTACAGAAAAAAACGGCAAACCAACCAACCAACCAACCAAACAAATCTATTTTAATGGCTTTTGTTCATTTTTAAAAACTTGACATCTTAGTTACTTATGTAATTTCTTTTGAATACACTTCTAACATGAATAGCTGTACTTTTCAGACTGCATTTCATGAAAGAGGAAAAAATCACATGGTAGAACCCTGTCTCAATATTCCCTGTCAAACCATAAATACAAGAGTGACTGCAATGCCCTTGGTTTGTGATGGGAGTTAATAAAACATTTGTGCACGGTGAAAAGACCGATAAAAGACCCGGCATTGGTTGATTCAGTGAAAATCAGCATAAAATTTTTCTACTGACATGAAGTGAATCTATTTGTTTCCTCATACAAAAGGACAAATCACACCCATATATTTTGCTGTTACATCCTAACTACAAAGTCATAGACAAAAAGCATAAAGTAAGAGCAAATATCACTCCAGAACCTAAATTGATTCAGCATTCACCTGGGAGAATGGAATTCTGGCTTCCAGCTTCTGCTTTCAATTAATATTTGGATTATCTCCATCCTAAATACCTCCTAGCCATGTGGATTCAATCAACAAGCACAGGCAGCAACCGAAGGCAGGATTTCCACATTCCTGATGGTCCCCCAGCACTGCTGTGTGATCAGAGACAATCAGGCACTTGCTAAATGGCTGCGGCCTAACCCAAAGGCCAGACTGGGCCTGCCAGAGCCTTTGACCATTCTGGGAAAACAAAGGGGGAGAAAGGCCTGTAATTATGGACCAAAGCATGCAACAAAGCCTATTTAAATTCACAGCTGAGCTACTGGATCCAGGCACACAGCACAGAGATAACTTATCTGTGGGTCCCTCAGATTAGCACCCTCAGATTGCCAGGGCTGAAGGCAAGCTACCAAAAACTGCAGCTGAATTTGATGTTGAAGAATTATCTCCCCTGCTTTCTGACAAGTATTTTTCAAAATGTGCCTGCCCCAGCCAGGAGAATGCAGAGCAGGATGAACCATTCACCACCCGTGCTCACCCTGGCACGCCACACCACTCAAATGTACCTGCATGAGGGCTTTCCATGAGCAAAAGGAACAACTCTGCACCTTGAGGAGCCCCTGGGCCTTTTCTTTAAGCTCACACATTTTCCATCATGAGTAACTTGTTACTTGCTTAATTCACAGAGGATTTTTCCAGAAAATAAATAAATAAATAACCGAACAAAGTGAAGACTGTGTCATCTCCTCGCTGGTAGGTAAATTATTCTTCAGTGTGGTAGATATTTGGAGCTATTTACAATCAAGCTGAAGAGCTGGTGTGCTCAAGTAATTGCAAAAGGCATTGCCTCTTTTCAGACATTTTGTTTAGAAAGTTGAATTATCTGAACTGCTTTGTTCTCCACATATGTTAAAAGCAGATTCATCAGTGAGTTAGAGAAAATAACCAAAAACAGTCTCCACAGACTCTTAAATAACAGTTCCTCCCCTTTTACTCTTGGCATTGCTACAAATGAAAAACAGAATATTGGAGGATTGCTACAGATCTGGCCTTTTCCATTTGCAAAAAAAAAAAAAAAAAAAAAATTAGCTTTTTTAAAGAAGCATGTTATAGATGCTTTGCTAGTGAAGGTTCATTCCAATAGCTGAAAAACCCTTGGATCTGACCAGGAGTTGTTTTCATTTTTACACTGTAGCTGTACAAACAACTGAAGAAGCAACCGATCTAGACTGCTCTTTTTAAATCTGAAATTTAAAACAATTAATTATGCTCTGAGGAACAATCTGAAAATAACCAAAAAACTAACCAAACCATAATGCAGAAATATTTAGTCATATGTAAAAGGAGCATTCAATTGCAAATGATGAGAGGGGTCATGGAAGTGTTACCAGCAGGTTCACACTCCACATAGCCTTGTTTCAGAGACACTTAAAGCAGAACTTGCATTAGATTTTTCTTCTGACCAAAGCCTCCTTCTAATACCTTAAACAAAAGTATTCAACAGTCCTCTTTCAGGCCAGTTGTGGATTGAATTGTTCATTAACTCTGGAACCTTTCTTCAGGTTGTTAAAGTATTTACTCTTTCAGATTTCTAGTGGCTTCAAATTAGATTACTAATGCCTACAGTACTGAGTTATACCACTTTACTTACCAGAGTTGTTTTTTTTCCTAGCACATATTTTGAGTGCTCAGTCAGAACTTTTCTTTCAAAAGTTCCTCCCTGGAGATTTCTCATCTTGTGACTCTTTCTTAAGAAAATGTAACTCCAGGGATATTTGTATTAAGATGCAGGGTAATGAGAAAAAAAAGTATAATGCAGTTGGAAGAACACAACATTTAATTATTCAGTAGTACATTAGTTTGAAAATTTAGTTAATAAAGCAATGGAAAGACAAAACCAGTATTGTTCAGGTCTCAGTATTTAATTCCAAATTCTTATTTTGGCCATGTGCCCATCCTCTACCAAAGTTACTTAGAGAAAAATTAAGACAATTTAGAACAATTTAAATGTTTTAAGAGTGGCTTATAGTTTTCAGGATAAGGCCATCACTACCCATAATAAAATATACTGAATATTCTGATTATTTATTGCTTTCCCAGAAACCAACTGAGGGGAAGTATTGCTGTGCAGTATCAATACCAAGATTTTTCAGAGGAGTAGTACAGCATCTTTTCCCTTCTCCCCATGTGGGTGACAATGAAATGCCAGAAAGTTTGGCATAAATCTGACTTTTTACTGTACTAAATAAAGTCAGCTTACATTTCCTACAGCAAGAGGGTGACAAGGACAAAAGACGAGTTTAATATTTTAAAAGTTCCAAAGACTGTGAATCCTTTTTAGTTGGAGGTAGCTTGATTTTTGTTGTCCCATCCCTTTTCATAGATGTTTTGATAGCTCAGAAGAGAAAGAAGTCTCCAAATATAGACCAGCACATCTGTAGCCCAGATAAGGAAAGTGATATACAGTCCCATGATAAATGCTATCTCAGGGAACCATACCAGATATTTTGATGACTACTAAAGAATTTCCATGTGGAGAGCAAACACTACCAGGAAAAAAGGAATATATGATAAACTCAAAGGAAGGGAATAGGAAAAAAGGGAACAGAAGGAAATTCAACAGTTGTCTTTGAAACTGTGCTGATAGTGATTCTTTCCATGTTAGTAATTTTTTAGCCAGGGTGTCTGTAGTTTCTATCGAAACCTTCACTATTTGTACTGGACCCTAAAAATAGTTGAGTTAAAATGGATCACAAGTGTTTTTTTCCATTGGAATTATGATATTGTGTGGGTGAAATTGAATATTACCTTTCAAGAACTAATAGAAATGCTTTTCTTCCAGAAAATCCCTCCTTCACTTCATTTTTTCTTTCCCAACATTAGCAATTGTCAGTAATGCCTCTTGTTTTTCAACTTTTACAATGTAAAATTAAAAGGAAAATAGTTTCAGATGAACAAATTTTCCATCACATAAACAGTTAATTCTAAATTTGATGGGAGTCTCTTTATTGTCCGCACTACACATAATTCCCTTTTAAAAAAGCCTTAACACCAGAGTTTCAGTAGAAGAATCACTGCTTACTTTAGTATTATTTTTCCTTAATCCAAGATAAATCTCTATAATTAGAATTGACTGCTTTTTAAAAGAACAGAAATGGCAAGTGGCTCTATCTTAAATTAAAAGATCTATTACCTTTGGTCTTCTAATTCTTCTCAGCTATGTGTTTTCTCTGGAGGCACTTCCTCATCCTTATGAAAACTAACTTACTGTAGGTGTAGAGGGAAAAATGCATTGTTAGATTTATGTACTAAGTTTCTGGATAGGGAAGATATATACAAGTTTAGAGAAATGGGAAATAATTGCCAAGTATTTCATGTATGAACATATTAAAAAATATCTGCAGCATAAGATATGCATCAAATATGACATTTTTATTGAAGGCTAAATTTTAATTCCCTCATAGAAATGGGACATAGGGAAGTAAAAAGTAAAGACTCACCATTTCTGCATTCAGGAGTTGAATGCCTAAAAAGCATAGAGGCACTTCTGGTAAGCCACAGCTTTGTGCAGCCATACCACAGAAACCCTCGTGGCCAGCAGTTAAAAGTGGTACAGACTGCCAGGGTATTGTGGCATGTATATTCAGTTAACTTCATCCTTTCTGCTCCCAGGAATTTCTTTGTTTCCTATTTCCTATAAGCCTATCTTTTTTGGCTTCATTCTGTTAGTGCCCCTTTTCTGTCCTGCTCTCTGTACGACTGTGGCTTCAAACCTGGACCTCAATGATCCTGATTTTGTAGGCTTCTCATTCTTCTATTTCCTAGACAGGAAAGCAGCTAGATGATTTGAGATTTTCCAAGACCTCTTGTACCCTGGAATTAGTGTACACTGGCAGCATGTACAATAGGAACAATGCTGGAAGCTATCTGTTGGCTGAAGCTTTGATTGCAAAGTCATTTATTTAACAGTAACCAATACCATTTTTATAACCACTCACAGCACTCAGTGGATGGTATGTACCCCATATTAAAAAGACCTGAATTCACACCAGTTCAGCTTTCTTTTACCCCAAGCAAACAAACAAAAAAAGAAAAGAAAACTCTCCCCAAAACTAACCCCCAACACATTATTAAATGAAACATTGCTCAAATGCAAAAATAATTATTTCACTGGTCCCTCTTCCAAAAGCTTAGTTTTATTCATTCTGAAAATTATTTTACCTAGGTATTATAATAGCTTCTATATTTCAATAAATTCTGCTATTCAGACCTGTATGTCTTTAAAATTGCACCACCATATGACCACACATTGGCATCTGCTGGAGGGATTTTAGGAGCCATCAACAGTCCAGATAGCTTATGGTTGCTGAACACAAGGTATTTTGACTCTTCTGACTAATTCCATTTATTTCAGCAGAGCTGTGCCAACACTGAATCTGAGCCCTCTATCTAAATTTAATCTGTTCATTACCTCTGAAGACTATTGCAAATAAATAGGCAATCAAGTAGCTAGAAGGACAGAAAAGAGGGATATGGTGCATAATAGGTAACCTTACAGAAGAAAATCAAAGCACTGATTCCTTTCCTTCCAAATAACAGACAATAACAGTTCAAACTAATCACATTTCAAATTTTCTTTTCTACATTTGATACTCTAGAGACTTTTTCCTGCTCATTCTAAATCAGCCCCTTGGTAATTGACTTCACCGATAACTGGATCAACCTGCAGGTGAGAGCTGGACTGGGGTCTGCCGAGCACAAAGCTCTCTGCTTTGCACAGCAGTGGAAGCTGCTCCCACACTTACACAGGGTAAGCAATTGCCAGGAAAGGCTTCAGATGCCCTGACAATGTCTTTTACCTTGAACTGCTAAAACAAGCTCAATTTTACCCAGTTCTTGGCTTCCTCACTCCTGCTACATTTAGAGTGACACTTATGAAATAGATATCTTTCCCTAGGGAATGAAGCTAAGAACAATTCAGTTTACAAACTCTAGGCTTAAAAGATCTTTTTTGATAATGCTTCCAGGAAGGACTGGCTGGGATATCTCTTTACCTGGAGTACACAATTCACCTCTACACTCCTGTGGACTCCTGCCACCTGTCTGATATTTTCTAGTCATCGCCAAATAGAATTCTATGTATTTTAAAAATTTCAATAGACATTGCTATTTAAAAAAAATTTCCAAAGGCACAGTTGAATGTGCCTCTGGGTCAAAGGAGAATCTTATCTCACCACGGTTTCTAAATCTGTGAGATTTTCTGAGGAATGGAGTGTTGAAATCTGATTGCTGAGGCTGTGCAACAAGAATGAAAGATAAAGAGAAAGATTAAAGATGTTTAAAGTTCAGATATATCATTACTACCTTTCTCAGCACATTGACATAGGGATTAAATACAGTTTCTCAGAAAAGTGAAAAAAATAATTTCAATAGGCTCTAGTCAGAATTAGGTAATGTGAGGATTGTTATCCTCACATATAAAATATTCTGTAATAAAACAGAATAGTCCTTGAAGTAGGACATTTAATAACAATAATCATCATCATCCTCCTCCTAAAAATTCCTGATTTTGATCAGACCGGATTGGTTTTTGTTTCTATTCATTTATGTCTTTAAACTCTTCAGGTCAGCATGAATTTTGGTGTCCTGGTGCTGCTGTCTCTATCTTCAAACTGTCCTTCAGAAACTGTATTTGTTATCCTCTGTCTTCATATTAAATATCTCCAGTGCCATATGAAGCTCTTCCACCTTACAGTAGAAATGTCACGAACAGCCCAGAGGAGAGGGGCAGGCAGAAGAACAAGCGCAAAGTGCCCCAGGTTTGTACAGCAAATTTTTTTAGCTACTGTGACTTTTATTCATTAGGTTATTAGATAATCTAATATGGGTATTTGATCCTTTGAATAGTTCTAATTTCTGCCTAATTATTACTAATGAAGTTAATTCCCTGCTTCTCCCATGACTGTTTTTAGCAGTTGAATACTCAATAGGAAAAGGTGTGGGGAATAATTGAGGAGGAAAGCAGTGAGTTGTAAAAAGGAAAGGGTATTTTAGTCTAAAACACATTTGCATTTCAAAAGATTAGCATAAATCATGTGTGCTTACCTGGCACTCACTTCTTAAAATTTAATTAATGCTAGAAAGACACTTTAAGACATAGTGCTCTAAAGGTGCTTGGAAGAAAAAAATTGTCCCCCAAGTGTCTGATGTGAAGAGCCCCTAGGTGACACTCAGAGTAATGCACTTTTTGAGCACTTAAATTTACTAGTGTCTTTCAGTGCTTGATTAACATAATTTGACACAATTATAGATATAAACACTTTATAAGCACTTAGTACTAGGAGTATCAAAAAATTGTTGATCTCCATCAGTTTATACTGAAAACAAAAAGCTGCAGCACAGCTCTCCAATAAATGCTTAGAACTGTTCCGTGCTTATCAATAGCATTCAAAATGTGCCAAAAAGGAAAAGATTCTTTCCCACATGATCGCTGGATAAATTCTTTAAAGACTTTGAACACCCATGTAGCAGGCTATCTAAAACAAATAAAATTGTATGAAATGAACAATTAGATTTACTTAATCCTGCTGCTCCCTGACTAGCTGCAATGACTAGCTAAGTCAACAGTGTTTTCGGGAAAAGGAAAACCATAAATGGTGCCATTCAGAATAACAATCATCACCTTATCTATCACACTGACATGTTAAATCTCCTGGGAAAAGATTAGGAATACACAGGCTGGTATGTAGTGCAAGCCCAAGTCAGAGTAAGTAAGGTGAAACTGAGTGCAGCTATAGCATGCAGCACCCCACCTACAAAGTTTTTGCTGTTTTTGCTCCTAACTTGAAAAGATTTTGGAAAAAAAGCCCACTTGAAATGTGCTGTTTGCTTTCTTGGTGCGGGTAGTGAGTCCCCCACACGCCTTACACACTTCAGAGTGCCTCTTCAGAAGAGAAATGCTGCTCTCCAGAAGGTGCTGGTGAGGACAGGCTCTGACAGGCAGAGTTTGGCCAGCAGCGAGCCCACGCCAGCTGCCTGTGCACACACTCCATCCCTCATGTGAGCCACACATCCAGGCTTTGTGCTGAAAGCTCCTTCTCTTCAACAGGGAAAAGTGCAACAGCACAAAGCTGAGCTCACAGGACACTTCAATATCACCCCTCCCTCTCTTTTGATCCACGGATTTTCTTTTAATGGAAACCATTTTCAATTATTAACTTTTTAATTAATAACTTCTGTGCAGTCCAAAAATTCAGATCAGGGTGAGGACTAAGTAAACACATAGTAAAAGGATCTGTTTCTAAAGATTGATTTGAAATAAAATTAAAGAAAGAAAAAACACAGGGTTTTTTTGTCTCTTTTCCTTTCTCTTGATATTTGTAATTTAGCACGCATTTACTCAAGTCAGAGGCTGTGTTTTCCAAAGAAAATGAAGTTCATAAACCTTGAAACATATTATCATCTCTTTTTATGTATGGTAGGTCAGCTAAATTTATGAATATTTCACCTGACAGTCACATTAATCATCTTAACACTTCATGATATTTTTGCCAGTAAAGTGGAATGACAATTTATTATACTAAAGACCAGTCATCACATTAAGAAGATTCTATTTATGTAAACTAAAAACTCAAAAGACTGTGCTAAAGGTAACATTTTTCAGGTGACACAGGTGACAATTTTTAAATTCTTCACTTACTTTCACTATGGTTAGCCCCTAATGGCTTTTGAAAATAACTTATTAGCAATTGTCTCTATTTACCTTGTTAAGTGCTGGGAGTGGGTTCTTGCAGGATTGACCCATTTTGGTTCAGGCTATGTCTGATTTGCCTTGAAATTATCTCTGTCATGTGCAATTGCTGAAACATTGCTTGCTGAAATCAGACTAGAAAATCTCTTATTTTGCTTTTGGAATGAGACTGGGAGTGGTGTATAACTGAGGAGCCTAAAAATAAAAGCATAAAATTGCTCTGAAAAAAGGCACCAAAAGAATAAAACAAAATTGGAGACAATAAGAATTTAGGATTATCTGAAAAATCCAACCAATTTTTAGGCATATACCAATAGAGACTGCCTTCCTTCTCTGTCTAAAATTTTCCACCTACCAGTTTAAGACACTGTTGCAGCAAAGCACCTAAACATTGCTTAAATCCTCTTGAAGTCAGAGGGATTTAAGTACGTGAATAAAATTATGTGCATACTGAAGTACTTGGCTGGGCTGAGTTGCACTGTTGAATTTGGCCACGGCCAATTTTAAAAGATTACTCCAAGACTGCAACTTTTATCTGTAATTTCCTTGACAAAAGAAGATGTATTCTGCTTTCCTTTCTCTAATACATTTGAGACAAATAGGAGAACAGAAACAGCCAAAATTGGTTATTTTACAGGGGGAGAGAAAGATAGTCTCCAAGAGAAAAAATGCAAGCTGATTTTTACTTTCTTTGGATAAATATATATTTCAGATTCTCAACCCATCTTTTATAACACCAAGTCTTCACAGTTAAGAGTTCAGTCTCTCTCAAGTTGCACATTATGTCTCTCAAAGTTTTGGGTGTTGCTGTGAAAAACACTCACTGTTAGAGACATTTAAAAAAACCCAAGCAACCCACCCTTTCTCCCCTGAATTCAACTGCAGTTGAGGAAAAGTTTAAAACTATGACTGAAAAAGCCTTATCCTCACCACAATCTAACCACAGAGGCATTTCTTTGTTTGATTTAGTCCAATTCCTCTAGGACCTAGGAGTCTGCTTCAGAGCATGTTCAAAACTATTCCAGTTTTAGCAGTTCATTTAGTTTGTCTTAAGCTTGATAGGAATCCAAAAATTATGCAAAGAATATCTTAAATCCTGAAGGGTGCAACCCAGGGGGTGGAAGAAAAATACACATAATATATGCACGCAATTTAGTCTCAATGAAAATACAGCTAAATATTCTTTCATAATGAATGCAAGAAAAAGATGGTTCAGTAGCCTAGAAGTGAGAGTGGTCACTACCACTGAAAACATATTCAATTCCTTTTCATCCTGAGAGTACTTACAGCAAAAAAACCTGACACTTAACCTTGAGGTTTCTTCTCCATGTGTGTATTTGAAAAACAAACTACCTTCTGGTCTTGAAAGAACAGTTCTAGGTGTGTAACATGGGGAGCTTTGGGGCTGCAGATCCCAAGGAAGTAGAGTTCAACCTTAAAACTCTATTCCAGACAACTTAGCTCTAGACAAAGGAGTAATTAAAAGCAGATTTCTGGAAACATATCTTGTCATATAGCTTTACATGTCTCTACTAACCACACAAATAACAGGTTCTATTTCCACTATGTTTTCTAGTCAGGTAATGTAGAAGAGACTAGAAGATCAGGGATGATATGCCTAAAATTTTGTTCCTGAGCAAAATCCCTTTCAAATCGTTATTGTTTATATCTAACTTAAGTATTAGACCCTAGAATTGGCCCTCTTCATGAAACAAGTGGTTTCAGTTCAGCAGTTGTTGTGACTGTAATTTCGTTGTTACAAAGCAATGAAAGAAAGGGGTTGGTTACTTTCTTGTTTAAACAAAAACAGTGGGAACTTCAATTGTTACACTATTCTAGTTTATCCACCTAATTCCACTAGTAAAAAAAAATCTATTTTCCAAAGAAAACCCGATGGTGGAACTGTTGATGTAGATGACAACTATCTGCCCGTTTCTCCTGGGCTCCCACTATTTTGCAAAACACTCTGGTGCTGTGGGACTATTGCAATCATGTGACATATAGGAGTCACTTAAACATGGACCCTTCCCCAGAATGGTCTGGGTTGGAAGAGACCTTAAATATCACCGAGTTCCAACCCTCCTGCCATGAGCAGGGACACCTTCCACCTGACCAGGTTCTCAGAGCTCCATCTGACCTGGCCTTGGACTCACCAACTTCTCTGGACAACCTGTGCCAGTGCCTCACTACCCTCACAGTAAAGAATTTTTTCCTGATATCTGATCTAAACCTGCTCTCAGTTTGAATCCATTCTCCATGGTCCTGTCACCACATATATTTATCTAGAGCAGAATGCCAGATTTCTTAACAAAAGCAGTCCAGGAACAATCAACCTCACCCTTTTGCTCATTTTCAAACCCTGAATTAATTCAGCATACATTGTAAATCACTTTCCTCCCCAGAAAATAAGCATTTGGGATCTTCTGTCATTCCATGGCCCTTTGTTCACAAAAAGTCTCATTTTGTTCCACCCATGGGTTGTTTGGGGTTTTTTCTCATCACAGCTTTAGTCATAAAATAACTTTTTACCTAGAAAAAATGCATTAGTTAAATACATAAATACCATTACATGAGGATGAGGGGACATGTAAATAACAATATACTAAGGCAATCATCGCAGTTAAAACTGCAGAGGCATAAAGACACTGATGGAATGATTATTCAAGTGCTGAACTATGTACATATCCACACCCTTCTGATGGGAATGATATAAATATTGCTTACTGGGTTGGACTCAGCATCCGGTGATTGCGCTTGTCTCAATCAATGCAAGGGTTATAGTTCAGCATGGATGTGACAACAGAACACAGCGCTCCAGTGGAAAATGTAAAGCAACCTTAATAGCAACACAATCAGAACCACTTAAAGCATCATACAGCCATTACATTTTGGGAAGCAAACACATTTGTTCAGCATCTATCTTAATATTTTGCATGTGATTAGCTTAGGTCTATCACGCTGTGTAAGCATGCCAATAACATACTGATGAAGTGATACCAGCATAAATGAAGCTTTGGGGATTTTTTTTTCTTTGGTTTTTTCTTTACATTGTCAAGGACACTAAGAAGCATCCAGTAAATTGTGCAAACTGAGGCCTGTTACATCAGCTACAGTCCTGGGTATGAAAAGAAGACACAGCTGGAGTTGAGTCTCATACACCTCTGTGCAACTGCATTTAATACACAATTACCATCTCTAGTTCTCTGTCCAGAAAGAACATATCCAATGTCCATTGATTTTTTTTCTAAGTATACTTACATTGTTTCTTTCACTGTATACAGTTTTTCTTGTCATTAGGAAGTTCTGAAGATAGTCTTGAAAAGTGTAATTTACTCTAATAGGCTGCATTGTGTTCAAATCTTCAGTTAATTCTACAGTCTGCTTAAATATCTATGCGAGTAAGTTGTTCCAGTTCCAAAACATCTCTTGCTTGGGTACTGACTGGCCACCATGGACAAATGGCTGCTTATACCTGCTAGGGAGAAGACATGAAATTATTGTCTGACTTTTCCTTAAGCCTGTCATGTGTTATTTAAAATCCCATGCTTTATTTTTATTTTTTTGTTCTTTGTCAAGAGAGAACACATATTTGCAAGAAAATAAGCTTAGAAATGCTCTGCTGTGCAGATTTTGTTCCTCCCTTCTCAAAATCACTCATATCCATCTACTCGTTTCTTCTTTATGCTCTTCCTCCTCACGACCCTACTGTCTTAAAATGCTTGAAAATTTATTAAATTGTCAAATTTATTCATGCTTAATCTGTAAACTTGCAAAAAATTTCTTCAGTTTAAAAAATTTTTCGCATACCTATACTGTACGAGGAGGAGTATGCAATAAGTAGTACCATTGGGTAATTAGAATATCTTATAGGGGGAAGCACAGAACTAAAAATTAAGCTGCCTTAATGGCATGAAAATCCACTGGACTGTGTTAACAAGGGCTGTCTAGATAGGTCAGGTTTTAAGAAACAATATCGAAATCTGAAAATAGTCTATTGTAATTTTGAATATTAATGAAGCACCATTGTGTAGCTTGGTATACCCAAATGTGAATTGCAGTTTAGGCTTTTGTAGCTAAATGAATAATCTGTATTATGCTATAAACAAGGTTCTGAGGTTTTTAACATTTACATGATTGATTCATGCATACAGGATCAATATATAGGTCATTGCTTTCTTTGCTTTTAACAGTTTGTTCCTCCATTATGAAAAATTGCTGGTCCAACCATTGCTCATTGCGCTGGAATTTAGCTTTTGTGCCTTGTATTAGATCATATTTTCAATATTGAAAAATTACCCTGTGACTGCATTTGATGACAAGCCTGCTTCTGCTCTTTCACATCTTTTTTCAAATAAGAATAACAGTGGTCAGTTGTCTAGATGAATACTTTCTCAATACTCACAGGGTCACATTTGTTTGCAAGGCAAGCAATACAAAACATCATTAATAGAAAAAGGATGGCAATTATGTTTCTAGCAAAGACTTTAAATCCTTGTCTTTTCTGGCAATGAAGATGAAGGCCTTAGGAGTGGACAATTGCCTCTGCAGAAATGTATTTCCAATTACTGCCTCCCAGAAAGGTTTTCCAATGAGGTTTTAAGAGTGTTTGGCTTCCTATTTACATACAAGGAGAAAAAGATAACATATAAGGGTCAGGGCACATACAATGCCTCCGCAGGAGTTTTGAATCAATGCATGCCTGAATAAAAAATCAACAAAAAAGGATAAGTGTATTCACTGGCAAATTATCATTTAAATCTCCAATAAAGTAAGCAAGACAATAATAATTCTTGGCACTATTTTTTACCTAAATAATGAAAAATATCCCTTGTCTACTCTGTGGCACTTATCTGAAGTATGAAGGACACCATGCCCATATGGGAGTCATCAGCAGCCCAACATTAATAAATGCAAGATTAGTAAAGAACAAGAATTCCACTCAGAGAGTGCTTTTCTCAGAGAATATTTTATGATGAATATGAAGAGATCTTTTCAATATTGTAAATTGTTCCTTTATCTTCAAGCAAAACAACTCTAAAGCAGTTTATAAACCTTAAAATATTAAAAGGAGGAAGAGTCCAAAAAGACCACTTTACAAGGTATTTCCTGAAGAGAATCTATTCCTTGTACAACTTGAAAAAGTTTAGGTTAGTTTACTAGAATAACCAGGGTATTTACTAGAATAACCAGGGACATACAGTACTGTAATTTACTTCTTTATCAGGGGTATTTTTAAACATCAATGCAAATGAAGAAACAAAACTTTACAACATCAAAATAATTCTTTTTCTGTATTACATAAATAATTATCCTAAATAGTGGAGAAGCTCCTCCACCTAAGAAAAAATTCAAATACATTCTCTTAGTGCCTTTGAAATACACCTTACTTACATTTGGAAAATGAAAAATTCAACCAGCTATTTTATCTAAAATAATAACCCTATAATTTTATCTGAAAGGTAAAGGTTATAGTTTCATATTGTATGACATGGAAAACTAACTGCTGAAGTGAATGAAGACAAAAACAAATCCTTTGGTTTTATAGGTGAGTCATCATGAAAGAAACAGGACAAATTCCATGAAGGACAGAGATCCAAATTTTGAGCTTGATGTTTACAGGCATTTTGGATCAGTTTTGCACCTTACTGTGTCCTTCCCTTCAGCTCTTGGAAATAAGGCTAGAATTGTGCACATACAGATGAGAAAATACACACTAACGGTGAACCTGCCAGGTACTAAGGAGTTAGTATGGATCAAAGCATAACAAAAATCTCAAGCCCTTTACTCACTCCATATTAATATGTCTCCTGCAGGGTAAGTTATGACCTATCACTGTACTTTTCTAGTTAGTTCATGGAATACACTATCAAAGGCCAGCAAAAGTCAACCCAAAGAATGCTTCATCTTAGAAAATGTTCAGTAAAACTTCCAATGATTTTGAGTTGGGGTTAGTTCAATGGAGTGAGAATTAATTTTTAAAATCAGTGAAATTACTGATTATGGTGCTTAATGAATGGCATTATATGGCTTAATTTTCTTCCATCTATTTGGATAAAAAATTTAAAAGATATTTGTCAGAAGATGTGTACGCTGTCCACTGCCATGCATCCCAAACAGGTTCACTAAGCTGTGGGATAGGCGGGAATACCTGTGGGTGGGGAGGAATTCAGTCTAGCCTAGGGAAATAGGAACAAAACCACCAAAACCAAGACTACCAGAGGATTTAAATTATAATTGCATCCAGTGCATGAAGTTTCTTTGTAGGAAAGAGGTTTCAGATGCAGATCTATTTATAGAAGAATATTAACTAACTTTCCAAATAAGCATATTAATTTATGACCTCTAGCAAAGCCTGATGAAATGAACTGGGCAAAAATTCTTAAAAATCATATACAGTGAAAAGTAGGGGTCACCTCTTTCTCCCATTTAAAAGTTCTTCCTCCTCTAAGCTTTGACCATAGTCCCATTATATTAAATGTAGCCGTCACAAAGGAAATCAATTCACATATTCAAATTTTTGATATTTATTTACAAGAAAAACAATCAGAATTATAAACTTGGGTCATGAGTATATTTTTACTGTATGTTACAAAGGTCTGGGTGTCTTGTGATCACAGTTACACAATAACTCTGGTACACAAGAAACAAAGCCTTGTTATATTATGAAGTCATCAACACACCTTAAACAATTGAATTAGACTTCATAGGTATAATAATTAATATGTGCAAAAAAGAGGAACAAAAGATCAAAACAACTTAATTAAATGCCAAACTTTACAAGCATATCCTCACCTCTGATATGCAGACTTAAAAGCATGTAGGCAAGACTCACAGTAGGAACCATTCTTTGGTTTAATTAATTACTGGAATAGTTAAATAGCATTGACTGAAGAAAATATAGGACCACTTAATGAAAATGCTGAAGTTCATAACAACCTCCAAGGTGCAAAATAAGAAATTATTTGATCTTGAACTAATAGCTGTTTAAAACATTCTTTTAAACTTCCAAGATGAATTCAAAAATATTAAGTTTTTAAAGAAAAATATTATTTTTTGAGTAATTTATGAAAAAATGACTAAATTATTCTCAAAATGACTACAAAATTCTCAAAAAGTACAAAACAGATTAATTTTAAAACTGGAAAATTATCTCAGATGTGAGCTGTACAGATTAGAGCACTGTGGCAAGTTAGTGCACTGTGGCAAGTTGGACAGTCAGCTCCTTACACATTAGAAAATGCAAGGTTGCTTTTTTTGGCACAGTTCTGGGATAATATTTTCTAAATGTTTTCATGGGGAAATCTTTTTAAAAATATCACGCCCAAATATACATTTCATTAAAATATTAACAGGGTTTTGTAGAGCTGTGAATAAATTTCTTACATATGTGAAGGACTAATGAAATTATTTGGGGTCAGCCAGGTACAGAATGGCCAAGACTCCTGCTGAATCCCTATCCATGGACCTCCACATGCCAAACCTTGGCTCCTTCACTGAGGACACATGCAGATACACAGACATCTATAATTCTATTGACTAAACCCAAGATCAGCTGAAATTCTAATTCACAAAAAAAAAAGGCACCATTCCAATCTCTTAATTAGTTGCTATATACCCTTATCACTTATAAGATTTTTCATGTGAAAACCAAAAAATTATAATCCTACTATATGTCTTACTTATATATATAATTGAAAAAGACCCAAAAACAAAAACAAAAAACCAAACAACAAAACCAAACTAAACAAAAACAATGAAACAAAACCAAACCTACTTTAAATTCAGGTAAAGTTCAGAAATATAACTCTAAAGGATCTTGTAGCCCCAAATTTAGAGATAACAGAAATGCCTTCTCATTGTATTAGAGTATATTGAGAAAATCTGAGATAACTAACCTCAGGACATGCAGTTAATTAAGAACTGAACTGGAACAATGGCTTCCAAATCAGAAGCTAATGTGTTGCCAGCTGGAATGCATGGCACCCCCACGGTAAGACTAAAAATACATGTTTATAAACTGTGCTCCTCCATGTTTTCTGTGCTCTGGAGAAACCCAGAACAGTAAAAGATACAGAGTAATAAAACACAGTTAGCCCACAACAAAAGAGAAGGGGTTTTTTATAATATTTTCTTCCTCCTCAAAAAAGAAAGAACTCTTTTCCATGAAGGGAAAATGGAAAACTGAGGATGGAGTAGCATTTATTTGGACAAAAAGAGTCCGTCTCCCTCAAAAGTACCTTACACAAATAAATTGTTTGTTTCTGCAGTCCACTATATTTTTTTTTTCAATTTCTTAACCAAATTTGACAGGATTATTTAGTTTTTTCAGTTTCCTTTAAAAACTCAGTCAGAAAGTTAACACTCAGCTTTAGAAAAACTTAATAGAACTTGGTGATTGCTGTTCATTTGCATATAGAGATTTAAGCAAAGATATTAGGTGTGGTTTAGATCAATTTCAAACAGACATATAACTGATTGAATAAAAGTTCTACCTCATAAACTTAATATAATAATAATAATAATATTCAGAGAAATCTGTCAATAAAGCCCATGGCCCATATGCTAGCAGGGTGCATGCTCATAAAATGAGATGTAATCAACACATCATGTTACATTCGTGAAGCAATGCCTTCTTTAATCCCTGAAAAAGGTCCTTCACTGTGCCAGGAAAGAAAGAGATCAAGGAAACCTAGAAGTGCTAATTGTACTGCTTTCTGAAATGAGATGCCAATTCCACATACACACTTTCACTTTAGACTACCTAAACTAGGAATCTGCTAAAGAAAAAAAGAAAGCTGTAGGATAGAGCCATGAAAAATGACCCAAACAACCATTGCTTCTGAAATTCAGTTTCAGCATCATGGATGAAATATTATTGGCAAAAGATCTTCTAATGATTCAATTAAATAATTTTTTATTATCAACAAATAGGATTTTGAGAATGATACTAAAAGTTATAGTAGTAACAAATCATATGCATATTATGATTATAACAAAACAAGTGCATATTATACTGTCTATTGTGCAGTCCAGAAAGAATGGAAATTTTAATGAATAAAATTTAATTTATGTCTAATTTGATGCCTACAATCTTCATTTATATGTCTGTTCCAAATACTCTTTATAAATAGAGGTCTAACAAGTAAAATCCACTGATGTTCATCCCATTATTTAAATTAAACACCTTCAATTCCATTAGGTCAAGTCACTTGCATTTCTGCATTTACTAACTCTTAGCTAATCCAAAATGCCAGTAAGGATTTACCATTCCTAAAATACCTCTGTCTATCTCTAAACCATTGCAGTTATCTGTTATAGAATAAATTAGGAATAATAGGATTCTTGTTTCTCCAGACTATAACTATTTTAGTAATTTAGAGATAAAAGCAATTAGTATCAGATCCTTTTTGCATCTCATTTTATTTGGTATTATATTGAATATTCTTATTCTTTATTGGATAGCTCCTCTACAGGATTCTAATATTAGCATGTCTTTTGTACCTTTTAACTATGTGAAATGTTTCTAGTAAGGGTAATAATAAGACCTCTTAGACATCTTTTCCATTTACTAGTCAGCTAACACGGTAAGACTAATATTTAATGTTATTAATAATTCTCAAGTCAGGAGTTCAGAATTAAATAAGGAATACAATGGATTGCTAAATTTAAAGCACTGTTTAATTTTGGTAGAGGTATGCAAATCAAGAACTGGTGCAATGCCTGGGAGAAAACTGTTTAAACATGCTTGAATTTCTCTTTAGTTCTGTTTAACCCTCAGGTTTTTCTTTCCTGATAAACATTTTCCCTAATGCCTGCTGTGCAAAGAACAACAAGAAAATCACCAAAGCTCCCCACACTGCGTAAGGCAGGGACTTTTCCTCAGTCATTATCTTAGAGCTGCCATAAGGAGCGTGAAAGGTATGATTTCTGCCACTCCCAACAGGGATCCAGGGCAAGGCATTCAGCATGGTGTCTCATGGGGGGAAACATCACCGAGGAGCCGCATCTGTACCCATCTAAATTCACTCTCCAATGCTGGAAGAAAAACATTCCTAGTGCAGTTAATGCATGTGATTCCTTTTCCTGTGCTCGAGGAAAACTGGGGCAACAGAGGCACTGTTGCTAGTTTGCTGATGAGCCCATTGACTTCTCTGCTAATGACAGCTGTCAAGGGGAAAACAAAAATCCTAATATAAGCTGAAAAGGGGGAGTCTAAGGGGAAATGAAGTGTACGGTATATGCTAAAACATTACAGCTTTATGTAGCACAACAAGATATGTTACACTTTTAAAAATACATTGAAAGTGTTCCTTCCTTGACAAAACTTACATCTTCAGTGTGTCAGGGCAGTCTTTGTTGGCTTCTGTATCCATAAAAACAATACTTGTGATCCAGAAGACTGCCTCAGGAATAGTTGGTGATTAAGACTATTTTTTAAAAAAATGTATTTTTGGTATTTTTAGCGTGAAAGAGATGTTAAGGTCTAACATTAGTTAAAATACAACTACATTTAAAACCAGATGTCTTTTTTTTTTTTTTTGTATATATATATATATATATATATATAAAGACAGAAACATGGCTACAAGAACAATTCATTAATCTCTGCATTACCCTCAGTTCTTGAAAATCCTCATTTTCAGGGAAAAATGCTCTCATGTCCTACAGTTACATAAATGAATAAACAGTATGCTTAGAGACTACAGGATAGAGGGTGATTGTAAATACTAGTTTATAGCAATACCATATGCACCTATAGTTATTACAAGCACTTTTTTCAGCTCAGAATATAAAGTTTCTATCAGTTTTCAGATGGCAAAACCTGCAAGAACATTTGCAATTAGCAAATTTGACATAGATCTAGCCAGTATTTGCTGAAGATAAAGGAAGAGGTGTAAAAAGTCATATATACTTGAAAACTAAAGACTAAGTAAACATAAATCAGAGTTCTGAGGGACTAGATTATATCCATGACATTTTATCCAATTGTTTCTGTCTCCCCTGTTATTTTTTGTTAGAGATCTGAAAGTATAAAACTTCAAAAGTCTTATGGGGACAAAGCTCATGGGGTGAGAGAGAGAAAAATAGCCTAGATAAAAGGTCAGAAGTTGTGGAAAAGGACATAAAGTAGAATTCAAACATAAGCACCATTTCTAATAGATTCTTAGGAATATTTCCATTTAAATTATCACTGAGACAAATTTTTGAAAATAACTGCACATATGCGCACGTACATAGAAACAGACAAGCCAATAAATCAGTGTGAGATTAAACACCAATGCCACAAGACAGTGAACAAAATATTGAACACATGCACACACAGAGTACATGCCAAAGACATTGCAGTTCTTTTTACTGCAATTTTTTGAGATCCAAATTAATTTCAATTTTTTTTTGTAGTATTAGAAATCCAACACCTATTTTAGCTTATTTTTAAAACCTTTGCTTTATGTAATACTAGCCAATATAAAGTACTGGGGTGCATTTTATAAAATCAATATTTCAAATAAAATAAAACAACATACATGTGTATGAAAAAATAGAAAGATGTGTATTGAATTCTATAATTGTCTCTCCATTTGAGTATGTCTCCTACAAATAATTTTGTTTAGAAAAGGCATATAGTGTCTACGTGCATTTTTTCCTCAAAATGAAATCTAGGAATTGCATGTGGTTTTCTTTTCAGGCAGAATAGCTTCTAAATTGATCTATATATCTATGTAAAGAATACCTTTTTTGTGTACAATGATTGTTTTTATATTTTTGCATCAAAAACTCAGTCTATATACACTGCATTGTGAACACACATTAGAAAATTTAATTAAACTATTAAACCTGTAACCTATTAAATTTGAACTAAAAGCTGTCAAATGCCAGGGAAGCCATTCGAAAAATGTAAGCACTCTTATACCACCATTAAGAAAATGTACCTGAAAGGAGTTACAGAGCACAGTTTCCTACCCACATGAAATAATATTTTTCTAAGTCTAAACCATAATCAAAACTAGCCCATTAAAATCACACATAGTTGTTAAGAGAAAGAAACACCTATGAATCTAAAAGAGGACAAATAAATCCATTTAATGAGTTGCACTGTGTAAGGCCTTAATCAAACAATGATTTATGCACGTGTTTATGCACACAAACTACCTCATGGATAATTCTCACACATGTAGTTCAAGACAAATTAGCTGTTGCAGGATCAGGTCCTAAAAAAAGTGCATGCTCAGATGATTGGGAAGCTATTCCTGAGATGGATACTCAGCCAACCTCAGTGTTGGCTATTTAATTGAATAATCCAACTGAATGCATTTGAATTGGATTATTTGTGGAGTTAATGCAACACAACATGAGAAAAATGGCAGCATTGCACCATTAGAGATGACAATTGTTGGTTGATCAACCTGAAGTTATCATGCTGCAACGTTAATGAGAAGCTTGAAAAAAACCTCAGGGGAAAGAGGCAAATAAATGCTTCCTTAATTAAATAATATGTTAAAATCTTTAGTCATTACTACCATCAATCTATTTTCATGGATTGTTCAGGAGAATTAACCAAGCCAAAATTGGAGGTATCATAATGTCTTAAAAACCTATAAACATGTAAGACAAAATTAGTTAAGTGTGTAAAGTTGGCATGCAGAACAGAATTAATCCCATTTGCTGAACTTTGTTCCTGCTTAGCTTCAGTCTTGCAGGGGCCAAGGCGATTACCTAGCTCATTTCACAAACTAATTCTATGAAATGCTAACAACCATCCCTAAGTCACCATTTGCTTTTACAAAGACATCTATTCTGCCGTGCCATTGCCAGCTGATGAGTGATGAGAAACATCAAAACAAAGTAATTAAGAGAAATAAAAGAAAGGTGGTGCATTTTAATGACAGGCAGCATTAATTATGCCCTGTGAAAGCCCACTACAGCTCAATGGTCACTGCAGGAAAGAATTATTAGTGGCAACTTATTCTGTTTTTGACCCAAATTTTACTTGGACTCCTAGAGACCATCTAAGCATTCACATGAACTGTGAGAGCAATTTTACAGTTGAAAACATACACAAGGTCCCTGTCACCAAGTGGTGGCTGGGATAGAATGGCTGCCCACATAGATGTAGTGTGGAGGGACTTACAGGTCTATTCCATGTCAGCTAAATAGGAGAAGGGACTTTTGGCCTGGGAAGTCTGTGTGGGGCAATTTGAATACCAGGATCCTTGTACTGCTCCTATTTATTATTTGCCTCATCATATTAATTTTGTGTTTTCCTGCTAAAACAGGTGCAATCAAGCAGGAAGCGCCTCACACAACACACCAATGATCAGCCACATGCCACACGCAGCGCAGTGCACACATAACCCACAGGCTGTTTTCAAAATACTGACTGAAAACAAACACACGGAAAGAAATCAAACCCCATTTGCAGGAAATGCTCATGGAAAACATGAACACTGCCTTCCAGGATACATGGGGTGACAGGGAAGGATGTTTGATTAGCTGTTCAGTGTGCTGCTGATGACTCAGGGAATGATATGATACTCCTCTGTTGGGGAGAATGATAAGATACAGGCTATGCAGGGATGAATCCATCTGGCTCACCTCCTTTTCACAGAAGGTGTGTTTAATTTAATGGAATTACATCCTTGTAGGGTTTGCTGTGAATGGCTAAAAAGGTGATGGCCAAAGCTGGCAATGTGTCGTCCTCAGTCTAATCCAATATTTCCATATTCCTGATGTTTGGAAATGGTGTTCTGAAACCTGAATTGATCTATTTTCAATTAATTAAATGTTTCATATGAAATTCATGATTCTTTCTATGGGTCAGTGAGAAGGTGGAGACTTCAGTCAATTCAGGAGGCAAGTTCTGTTTAAGCCATCTGAGACAAACTAGCCTTCACTAAGCAAAAGAATGATGGGAGGCAACCTAGAACTTTGGTGCGGAAGTCTTGAGATAAGGAACCAATGCAAAAATCTATTTTGTGAATGAGAATAAAAAGAAAAAAAAAGAAAAGGAACTTAAAAACTTAAGTTGTTCCCAAAAGAAAAAGCATTTTAAGTTAATAGCCACAGTGAAAAAGAAAATCCCATATGGAATGAATAATTTTTCTAACACGTCTTTTTTAATTTGGAATAAGATTTGTGATAAAAATGTTAATTCTGGGGATTTTAAGTGACAGAATATTATTCTAACTCATTCCTTTAAAGTCTCAAAAAAAAAAAAACTCACAAAAGCTCCTTTGTTAGGCCTAGTTTAGGCCACCTTAAAGCTCCTTTCAATCAAAGTACAGCTTCTCATTAAGGGAAAAATGATTATTAACAACCTCATTTTGCTTCCTCATGTGAATTATTTGCATTCAAAAATGTGCACGGCATTAGTTTCAGGGTAAATGCAAATATGACAGCGGGATTTCTCACCAAGCTCCTTTTTATTATTAGCTCTTTTTATGCCCTCCATTTATTATTCCCTCATCATTTTTCACAATGTATTAAAATGTTACATTTCCTAAAATAATAATATTTTCCTTCATTTGGTAATTGTCTCAGTCCAGTCTACAAAAGTCTCCACCACAGTGCCTACAGTCTATAATTTGGAATAGTTTATAATAATTGTTCATCACTTCTTAGGGGAGCCTTGGGCATTAGCTATCACAGTTACAGAATCCCTACTCTCCCACTGAGTTCATGATTATTTTAGGTGAAGTTCATGTAGCAGGGGGATAGGGCAGGGGCATGGCAAAGCTTATATTGTGACTGTCCCTGATAGACTCTCAGCTGGGGGTCTGAAGATAAATTGAGATGTTATTCTGTTTTTAAGCTTCATCCATCCCATGTCTACCAGAAACAAGGTCAGCTCCAAAACATATTTTGAGCTTATTTTAAATAAAACACCAAAAGAAAACAAATAAATGATTACTCTGACTCGTCTTCCTGACATTTTAAGAGAAATTATCCTGGATGCTGAAGATTAGTCAAAACATAGTGTGTTCAGTTAGAACAAAATCAAGTTACCAGTGGCATACTCTCTGCAAGGGTTGTATTTGATAAACTGATTACAATTACTTCTTTTTTCCCTGGTCATATTAAAGAAATGAAAATAGATCTGACTAATAAAAGCAAACTAATAAAATCATTTGATCATCCTGATTCACTGCACTTCATCGTGCCAAGCTTCCCTGTTGACTCTCAAATTGTTATTGTCAAATTCTCGAGCATTTATTACACTCAGGATGACTTACACATCCCTTTCTCCTGTGACTGCGTTGATGTCCATCATTGCACCACCACCACCACTTCACTGCAGCAAAGTAAAGACCACTCGGATACCCCCCAATGAATATGAAATAATACTGCTTCAGAGTACCAAATTCTGCAGTAAAATCATTTGCTGCGATCTGTATTGACATGAACACAGCATCAAATTCAGAGATGTATCTGAATACATTTAAAAAGAGTTCATGGTTGAAATAATTTTTAATTTTCTTCCAGAGGAGGCCCTAAGATTTACCATAATATCATTTACCACTGTATCATTGAAACATTGTCACTGAGTTTGACCTATGATGTTGAAAATTACTAAGAGGAGTAGAACCAATAAAGCAGTTACTGGCAGGATGTATGCTAGAAGCAGATCATATCCTATTTATATCTTTCCTGTGCCTTATTCCATCTCACTTACACAAAGGTATGTGCCCATTTTGTACTCATGAGTGTCAGTATGAGTAATCTATGTAATTGTGAGTTCAAGTAGCATAACTTACTGCCTTGGAATTCGTTCCTTTTCTTGAAGTGGTTTCTGAGTTATAGTGGATTATTTTTCTGCAATGTT
The DNA here is from genome assembly GCF_028769735.1 of Zonotrichia leucophrys gambelii. Classification (NCBI taxonomy): domain Eukaryota; kingdom Metazoa; phylum Chordata; class Aves; order Passeriformes; family Passerellidae; genus Zonotrichia; species Zonotrichia leucophrys. The sequence goes on along the minus strand of NC_088178.1, from coordinate 17,513,493 downwards.
CTGTGGGAGAGACTTGGGTTACCTTAGGGATCACAATGAAATGCACCACAAAGATCTAGAAGTGAAGAAAAGAGCAGAAACACATCATCCACATCATTTGGTTGTGACCCACTTAGCCAAATTAAAAGCAGCATAATTCAAGTCCAAAAATTGTTCTACCCATGTGAAATCAAGGCAGACATGAATCATGAGGGAGGGATATGGAGGATGGATGTGGCAGTGAATTCAAGAGACTGCAGGACAAAATCCTTGCTCACCAATGCCCAATCAAGCCTGCGAAGTATTACAATGGGCATTTCTAGCACTTGTATCAGCCATCAGTGAATTTCACATTGAAATAATCTTTTGAACCTAAGAAATTCTAAAAAGTGTGATTATATGCTCTTTTTCGTCTTTCTTCTCTATTTTCCTCTGATATGAGGATACGCAGCAATTATTATTATATGTTTTTAAAGACATATTTGGCTCAGCTACATTTTTCTCATTCTTTAACCACAGGTAATTAAATCAGTAACTTATTCCCTGTTCTTTTCAGAGGTCCTTCAGAGCACTGAGCCTTTCATCTGGGCAAGTAGTACAGCTTATTAAAATAAATTCATTTTAATGCCATCTAATTCTGCAATGATCAGTTAATTATGGACTCCTGTTTATTTTCCAGTCCAAGATGAAGAAATAAAATCATCACCTGACAATCAGAGGAGTGCATTTCTATGACTGAAACCACAGTGTAGTACACAGACACACCCTGAGAATCTCATTATTCCAGGAGTAGCAAAGGCAGGGCCACAGGTTGAAATGCAAGGCTATATTGGCTGTTTATTAATTTTTGCCAGTCAGCTCTGCTTCCACTTCCTTCCTATGGAGATGTTCTAAATAATGGGAAAAAAATAACACCTACAGTACAGATAAGTCAAAAAAACCCCAAAAATCTACACTCCTGTCAAAACTAGTAAAATCATAATTTCAAGAACTTGTTGAAGGGCCAGTTAGCATTTGCCATAGAAACCCTATTTGGAGGGAATACCATAGATTTGATATTTTCTCTTAAAGGTAAAAACCACAGAAATTAAGCAGCTCTTCCAAAATACTTTCAGAGTTTTCTTACTTGGAAAGTGGTGGGTTTCCATCTTGGGACCTGACTTTTCTCTTTATATGTAACTATTCTCCCTAGTGGAGACAGCAAAGAGTTGTCTCAGAGTTATCTTTCAGAAGGGGCTGCATGTCAGAATGGTTACTCTAAAGATTATACTCTGTCCTGTGTTTCTGTTCCCCAAAGCTGCACACCTCACATTTTTGTTAGGGAATCAAGAAAACTTTTCTGCTACCTGTGCCAATAGATGCATTATGAATCTCTCTTCCTTCTCCTCTCAGCATTTGTATTTATCTGTTCCAAAGTCCCTCAGAATGGGGCAAGAATCTCTGTTTGGTCCCGTGGTACATCTGGATCAGAAGCTGAGCCACAACCACCCTGTTCTAGGCAAAGGAGTCAGGATTCACCATGGCAAAGTCTGCAGCAAGGACAAGATACAGACTGCAGTCTACAGAACACATATATCACATACAGGCTGTTATTCTTTAGACCTATGAGACCAAATCCTGACCTACACATCTATTGGCTTCCAGCTACATAAATGTGTTTTTCCCCAGACCAAATTTATAGAAGTAGGAAATCTTGTGCATCTCCAGGCAGAAGAAGCAGCACGGACACTGACTCAGCTTTGCTGACGTCATAGTCTTCTAAGAGCCAGCAGAAAGGACTGGCCATCAATTTTCTCCAGTAAGATTTCACTTTTCTCATTATGTGCAAAAGCATTGTTCCAGACTAGTAGGCTGTGGCTGTAGGCTGGGGAGAATGCATTTCAGTGAGACAGCACTCATAAAAAAGCACAACAAAATTCATTGTGAAGGTTATCCTTGTTGCTAATGCTAGCCCAAAATGAATTCCCATCCCAGACAATAAGGACACTGACAGTGCTATGCTAGTGACAGTAGGGCCTCTTACAAACTCCACTGTGAGGCACAGCCACCAATGCCCAGTGCACTTATGTTGTAATTTAACCACAGCTGGTAACAAACTACCAGAGAGCCTCTGGCTAGCTCCATGTCCCCTGCCATGGTGGGATGGGGAGGAGATTCTTGGGGAGAGAAACAAACAGTTTAATAATTTAAATTTAGTAATAGTAATAACAACAATAACCAAACAATAATAAAAGTAACAACAACAATAATATTGAAAAGGAGGTAGAGAGGAAGGAAACCCAAGAGAAACAAGTGATGCACAATACAATTGCTCAGCACCTGTAACCCACCTCTCTCTCAAGCGAGGGCTTCTGGCCAAAGCTTTCCAGTTTGTACGCTGAGCATGACATTTTATATTATGGAATACATCTTTGCCAGTTTGGGCAGCTGTCCAGGCTGTGCTCCCCCACAGGTTTCTCATGCACCTGGTCACTGGCAGAGCACAGGAAAATGTAAAATCCCTGATTCAGAATAAACATGCCTTAGTGACAACTAAAATATGAGTGCATTACCAGCCTTGTTCTCACACTGAATCAAAAACACAGCATTGCACCACAAACTAAGAAGTAAATTAATTTCATTGCAGCCAAAATCAGGACTACTTAGAGGCCTTAAAACTCCAACCAGGAATTTCAGAAAAAACCCCAAACAAATAACCTAACAATTATTTCAATTTATTTAGCTATTTTTATTTACCTATTTCACTACTTGATTTTCTCATTAAATTTGTTTTAAAAGATCAAATTTTAATGCCTTTCTAGTACATGGAGAATGACACCTATTCATACAGAAATAAGATGCTTCAAAATATTTTCTAGGGGAAGAGTATCTCCTTCATCCACTATAAGATTATCTGTATTCAGTTTCACTTGATTTTGTCTCACTTTTATCATGTATGCCATTCCACCTGCTAGAGAAGTTGAAATATCTATCAGAATATAGCAATATATATAGGAACAATAGGTCTGGATCTTTATTAGTAGTTTTTACTGAAGATACACTCTCACACATCTGCAGGCTGAGAAGAAAATGATAACTCCTATAAGATACACATTTTTCAATTCAATAAAATATGATTGGCATAGCATGATTTAAAAGAGATATTGAAGCAGGTATCTCCTGATAGGTAACTATCAGTGCCTCAGTTAAGCACAGCTCATCCAGGACAGGGAGACGAAGGTCAGGATTTTGATCCATTTGAGCCCATTCTTTGAGGAAAATGTTTACTGATGAGACAAAGTTCATTACTTTTTGGAAGGGTAAGAGGAGCATTTAATGTCAGGATGGAAAACAGAGAGAGGAAATCAGTGAAATGCAGAGCTGAAATGAGACCTCTGAAAAAGGAATGAGGAAGCACTTTTTCCATGAATACTTAATAATAAAAGCAAATAATAAAAGTAAAACCAAATACACTCAAAATACTGAACCAGACAATATTACTTAAATGCTCACCATTTACAAATTGGCATTTTCCTTCTTATTTTAAGGCTGTAAGACATTCTGGGAAATAAGAATCTATATGGATCAGAGCAGGTGTTTTTTGAGAGGACAGATATAAGGCAAGTTGCATACGATATAGAACTCTGCTCAGCTGAACCAAATTTACCAGGCTATTCTTGCCAAAATATGAGAAAAAACAATACGATACAGTCCATTTCTGTTTGCATAGATGAAATTAACAATTTTCACAGTTTCTGCATCTTCCTGGGCAAATTGAACCCCAAAGCTTTGTCTTGACAGTCTCTTACAAAAAAAGCATTTATTTTGGCTTTCATATTAATGCCTTTATCTGATGAAACTTTTACTTAGCCATATTTATATCAATTTAAGTAGCAAGCTTAGTGACTCAGCTTTCTAGCGGGCTATCACCTGCTTTCTTTCCTTTAAAAAAATGGGAGCAATTATTTGTGCTTAAGAGAACAATGGGGACAGCAATGCACTAAAGACAAAAAATATATGAAATTATCCACACAAAAATTACAGAGAAGATATAACTGGAGTAAATGTATCCATTTACTGACCTCCATCTTAAATTACTTATTTGAGTGAAAAACACAGCACTAAGACAATCTGAAAGGCCCACCTGGCTATTAACCCATTGAAAATGCTGAGCTCATTTGTTGAGGAATTCTGTTCATATTGATCATTTGCTACAACTATCAGTGCAGTAGAAGCTTACCAAGCACAGAGATGAATTCAATGACAACATTTATTTTTATAAAGACACAGATTTGCTTAAGCTTTTGCAGCATGATCCCTTAATTTGAGATTTAGAAGTGTCCATTGCAGTGGAAAAATATAGTTGAAAATGTACAAAAAATTCCACAGTCTTAACTGGAAAAAATGGTGTCAGGGACAGGGGATTTTTTCCTAGTTTTCACACAAACCTGTTGAAGCCAGAATTTAATAGTGTAAATTGGCTTCTGTAGAAATGCTATTTGACATTTAAAAAAAATCCAGATTTTTAGTACAATGGGAGGATAGACAATACAGATACATAATTTATTAGTTTTCAAAACCACAATTTGACTTAGAGAAGTGAAAGCACTATACATTAAGGGGAGAACCATGTGAGAAATTTGAATGAGAGTTCCTGGTCTTTTCAATGTTGTTATCCTGATGCTGCTGCTGAGGCACCTTTCTTTACTGGTTATACTATTTGTATGTGGATGAATTCTTCCTGCAAGCATCTTTTGCTCTGGGTAAAAATGAGACGTTTGAACCATTACAATGTAGGTAGAAGGGTACTCTTTAGAAAAAGACAACACATTCAGCAGAACAGTTGTTCTAGCACTCATCAAAACTTTTCAAAATGTTAATTCTTCTCATGTCCCTAATTACTGCACCACACTTCTTGTATCCTGACAGATAAACCTGTTTAAAATTCTTGAGGGGGCTGAAGAGAAATGACGTATCCAGCCCTGAGCACCTTCTGCCACATCTGTGACAACAGTCAGCTCAAGGCACTCTGACCCCACAGATGATTATCTGGGCATTGACAATGCTGTCTACAAAAAATGCCAGAAAATTAGCACTTCTGAACGCTGTTTTGCACTCTTCAACTACACTATTAGAATTCTTTTGTCAAGAGAAGCATGCTACATCATTGTATTCATAATAAATGCTCTTTGATTTGTATGACTTTGTGTTTGTAATAGACCCAAACAAAGATCTCATTTGTTCTGCTGGCAAAAGCTAATCTGTACAAGGATTTTTTTTATTATTATTTTCTGCAGAAACTGCCTTTCTGAGCCTAGAGATTGGGTTAGCTAAAAGCTTCACATTCATTATCTTTAAGGTACCATGTTAATGAAAGGATTTTAATCATTGACATTGCTTTGTGAATTATTATTACACAAACCCCTGCTGTTGAGTAAGACAAAATTAACCCAGTGTAAGGGGCATTAAAAAAATCACAGCTAATTAGTAAGCGAACAGGAACAAAGAGAATGTATAACGAAGATGTTGAGAGGAAGACACGTAAAATCTGTAGCTTCCATTCCAACACTGATCTTTCTGTATGAAAATCTTTTTTCTGTCTGATTTGTTCCATTAGTCTTCAGCATTTTTATGTTTTGTAATTAGTTTTCTAAGCCACAATGTCTCGCTTCTCTCAAACTGTAGAAATCCAAAGGCTCATAATAGAAAATGGAAGATATTTAAAAATGCTTTTAAATTATTTCCCTAGCGATCTATATCAGAAACATAAAATAATTCTCCGGATTATTCTGGGAAATTATTTCCTTATTTTCTGCTGTTCTCCATGAATTGCAGAATACTTTAACTAATCCAGCCTGGTTCCTTTGGAATAAACCCTTCATTTTAATGGATTGATACCATTGTCCAGGTTGTAATTCCATATGGAGCAGATAAATGAAGCCATAGGTTTAAATCACTGCATGGCATCCCTTCCACGCTCCTACTCATGCTGCTTTCCAATGGGCATCACATCACTGTGCTGATGTAAGAGCCAAGGATGAGACAATCAAATCACAGAGAAGTATTCATGCTGGGTGCCATTTGCTTATAATTGCTCTTTGTAAGTTATAGTTTCAGATAAAGCTCCCAAAATGGAATGAAGACAAAATAATAATTAAGTCTGTTTCTCTTTTTGAGCCTGACAAAGGCTTTAAAATTTTTTTAACGTGTTTGCCCTTCTGTTCATTATTCCACACATTCCCCCCCCCCTTCTCTCTTTTGTTCATCAGCCTTTTCAGCCTGATAATTAAGACTCAAAATATTTGCTGCAGTTGTTTTTTTTCTGAGACATCAATTGGTTTGTGTTGTAAATGTGGAACAACAATCATCTAGTTCTCTTGTGAGCCAGTAATTTAGTATTTCAATAATCTCCAATTGTTGAAAGGTTTAAAACAAATCAACATTTCTAGCAATTTCCTTTTCTTTGTGGGGAAAAAAAAGTGTGAACATAACAGTTACAGCCTATAGTCTTCTATTTTCCTTTTTTCCCCTCCTTTTTTATTTTGTGATCTTTATGAGGGAATTAAAACACAGGGCAATTGCATGGCATAAAACAGAAGACTCACTTCAATAAAAACATAACATTCTTGCACAGGGCAGTTTTTACAACCAGTACCATTGCTTCAGCTCTGCTAGTGCTGAATAATTCCATTAACTCTTTCTCAAAATTTCAGTAAAATAAATGAAAGGTAATATATAATATATTATGCAACAGGCAGTACATTTTCATATGTAGAATTTTCCATGGAAGGATACTATAATGTTTTAAAAATATTGGCTAACCAAGACGAAAAGCTGTAAGTCAAAATTTTGGTAGGCCTCTGATATATACAATGGATCTAGGAAGGGCAATGACAAAACTGGGAACTAGATGTTAAGCATGCCAGAATAAATTTTAGAATGATGAAATTTATTTTATTTCCATAATCTCTAGACAGTGACTCACTCTCCACTTTATCAAATATTTAGGGAAGTTCCTGAGCCACTGTTTTGGGGAGATCTGGGGATACTAATCAAGCCAGATATTTCAAATGGATTTGGCTATCCAGTTCATGTAGCACTAAAACTGTTTCCCATCACTGGCCTGGTCAGGTAAATCAGGATTAACTCTCAGAACAGAACCAACCTCACAGTCCTCACTGCCAGTATACAATTTTTTTTCCTTCAACATTGATACTCCAGGAACAAAAGACAGGTTTTCCTACATTACAAGTTTTCCTGTAACACTACTTTCACAGCACAGAAAAGCAACACAGAGGATGTTCCTAAAGTGATATCAAAATCCACAAACGATTCAGCTGAAAAACTAGGATGGACTTTCAAGCTGCAGACAAGAGACAGACCGTAGAGTTCTCTGGCTCCTCTAGAAATTGGAAGCAATTCATCAGGCCAGTTGAGAAATGACTGGCAGTCACAGAAGACAGAATTGCATCTCCCATGCTGTGGCCCTTTCCCATGTGCAGCATCTGGCTCCCTAGTCCTGGAAATGAGGAACCTTCTGGGGACTGCAGGATAACAAAGCTGCTCAGTAACACAAGCTCTGCCTCCAGTCACTATTCCTAAAATCTCATCCACTCTCCAGAGAGATTACAGCATCTCTCCTTACAAAATAGTGCTATACAGATGTGGACAGAAGTCCTTGGATAATCACAATTCACAACAAGCTTCATTCCAAATTGTAGGCAATTCTGGCAAAGATTTCCTATGCCTTTTTCCTAGCCACCAAAATGGTTCCTTTTCCCTCCTTGCACAAGATCAGTCGGCTTAATGCTGACCTGCTGGAATTCCTGCAAAGTGGAAAACTACCAATAGCTGCAGCTGCAATAACCTCTACTTCTAGAGATCCATGTGCTGCATTTGACTAAGCATGAACTGAAAATAAAGAAACTCATGAAAGGAAAGAAACGGAATGTTTTTTTCAGATGTCCGCAGTGAATCTCTGTTGCCTATTGAATGTCATGTTTTTACTCATAGTAGATGCTATGTATTTATGAAAATTAGATACATCCAAGTCTATCTATCTTTATGGGTATGTCCTCACATATAAGTGTGGGTGCGCATTTGTCTGTAAGAATTGCATAGCAAAACTGATTAGAAAATAAGACTATCAACCCTGGCCCATTTGTGTTTTTCAGTTTCACTAGCTACATGAGTATTTACTCAGATTTCATACTGATGTCTGTAGAAACTGTATGCAAGAAACAAATGTGTGATATATAATAGAAATTTGTTACTTATAGCAGAGAGATTTCTTCTCAATAAATATTTTTAAAGTTAGCCATTAAAATCTGAAAATACAGAGATCAAGACAATAACCTATTTGAATAACTACTTCATATTGTTCTAAATGTTTCTAGCTGTGTATCTTCACAAAACTTATGTATATGGTGCTATATTAGCACACATGTAAGATTGTTGTTGGGTAAAGCTGAAATTCTACTTCTTTAAGATGAGCTCTTACTATTTTAACGTTGAAAACCAAAAGAAAGAATTTCACACCACTTCTTTAAGTCTTATACAAATGATTTACAAAAGTTTTTGAATTTTCATCTTTGCTCTGCTTCTCTACAAAGCAGTTATCAGACCCCATTGTGAACACTTTGGAAAAACACAGCCTGGCTGACAAATTAGTAGTATTTGGTGGTAATATTACTAATTCAACATTTGAAAAGGCTGCTCACTGGGGAAAAATGACATGTTCTCTAAGTCACAGGAGAAACTAGGGAGATAGTTAATGGGTGTTGGCTGTGCTGCACATATTGTGCACGATGCTGTTCACATTGCAGCTGACTGACTGCCAGTAGGTGTGGAAGCAATTGTCAACAGGATTTATTGTTAGTTTCACATCTATACAGTCAGAGACAAAAGGCTGAAAGAGTTTTGTGAACTTCAGTCCTGGCTTCTGCTGAACAATAGCAACACACACTGATTAACATTAATGCTCTCACTGAAATAATTTTGCAGCTTTGGAGGTCTTAAAAGTTGTTTTCTTGAAAGAGCAAAATCCCCACAATCCTCAGTAATTTTTTTTTTCTTTCTGAGATCAATACCTGACTGATTTCAGTTCTAGCTCACAAAATAGCAATTTTCCAGTTTACAACTGGTTTTGGAAACCTCAGGCTTTCTTAACAAAAGAAGTAGGGCACAGAAAGTAATTAAAAAGTAACCGCTGAGGAGGAGCAGATGTTTCTTACTCAAAATTACAGGTTGTAAGGAGCGAGGGAAGGGGTCTGGGGAGATGGTTTGGAGAGGGGCAGTGGGTCATCTATGCACACTTTAGAGTTAACTCGCCAGTTTGAAAAACCACAACAAACTTGTTATATAAATGTATGAATTCCAGAGGCATGAATTTCAATAAATGCTTTTTTCAGTTTCTGCTCCTGTAGTTTGTGCTTCTAGAGAATGTTATTAACCTAGCTTCACTAAGGCAAAATGGTATGATTTACATATATTTTATATCCATATACATTCTAACTTCAGAAGGATAGATTTATTTACCAAATGCTACAGAATTTAAACAGAAATCAAGGTTCAATATCTCAGGGATTCTTGTGTCTAGCCAGAGCAAAGGGTTTGTGTCCTTTGAAAGATAAAAGTATTTTGAAAGCTCTTAGGATTCTCTGGCTTGAATCTCTATTGTGTTTATTTCTTTGTCTTAGGTTGAAGAATTCTACCTAAGAATTCACCTCAACTGAGGTGAATTTAATTACATTTTTTTGTTGTAGAAGACACCTCTAGCTCTGGAGCCTTCTTAACTAATAGCTTGAGACTATGATACATGAGACAGACTGACAGGAAATAACCAACCAGCTGGATTGTTTCAAACAAAAATTCCTGAAAAGACACTCTTACATGGGGAGGAGAATGTGGCTACAATTAGAGGACTTACCCAGTGCTACTGGATTTTGCTGCACCCTGTATCAGGATCTTGGAAAGCAAACAGGAAAGGTATTTAGGCACTTGTGAATAAATGCCAGCCAAACAGCTGATAAAAGTCTCTGTGTTCATTATTTTCTCGAACCAAAGTGGGCACAGATTATTGTAAAATCATAAAATAAAAAATATTATCTCTTGTTGTCCAATTTCAGGTGGCATTTCCCAGCACAGATGCAGCTATTCAGAGAATCATCTTGGTAGTGAAGGACATCTGGATAACGGACAGCACAAGAGCATCAGAACATTTAAAAAATAGGATGGTAAAATTTTATGGCAGTTCTGGGTTGCAATGACTCTAAAGTGTCCTAACAAGTATTAGAAAAACTGACATTTCAGATAAGGAACCAGCTTATCTAAACATTATTTATAGGGCAATCACCTTTCTTTTTTTTTTTTTTGCAGGAAAGGAGTTGAAATTGTAATGCCAATTTAAAGAAAAAACAACAAACAATAACATTCACTACTAAGGAGAATATCAAAACATTTTGAAACAGTCTTCTGATAATTAGGCAAACACTATTACAAGGTACAATATGGGAAAGAGTCTGTACAGGTCCTTGTGCAAGGAATTAATTGCTTCTTTGCTGTTGAGTGTTCCAAAAAAATAGATTTGACATTGTATTGGTTTTGCATGGCCTTGTTTTGATAGCAGGGAAAGGAGGCAGCGAAGGGGGGAAAGCATTTTATCTCTCCCTCTGTTTTAGGATTTTTCCTGTTTTCCAAAATATTTACCATTTTTTATTATTCTTCATAAACCACTATAGTCAAATTTAGAAAAACAATATTATAATAGTGTATTTGAAAATAATATTAAAAATAGCATCTATGTATGGGAAATACAACTGTTCTTTTCACACATGCTGAGAGTTCCAAGACGCAAACACATGTGCATGCCCACACAAAAGAACTGCCTCTCCAGCTCTGCCCACACTGGCTGTCCACAAGGTAACTAACAAACAATGCACCCACAGGGAAATTTAGTCCCTTACAGCCAATTCCCAGAATTAGCAGAAATGCAAATGATGTGAGGTGCTGAGAAATCATTGATGTGTATCATTGTGTATCTGCCTGAGCCAGAAAAAGAGCACTCACAGAGCTTTAAGAGAATCAAGAGGTATTACAAGGATAAAGCACAGAGTATTAACAAGGGTAATTTCTGAGGAAACGAGGCCAGAGGATGAGGTACATGCTGTACTGAGTGGTGTCCAAGACAGACCCCCTCTGAATCCTTCATTCTAGCAGTTGTGTTATGCACATGAAATAAATGAAAACTGGCAACAGAAAGATAGGCTAAGAGGAGTAGTTGAAACTTAGTGATTTCACATGGCAGAAATTTCTGTCAATTCCTTTCTTCTGCAGAGAATCAAATCCAAAGCTTCACCAGATTTGTCTGAACAGTCCTGCAGACTGACAGCAGGGCTGATGTGATACCTTTTCTGGTCCTCTCCCTGGGTAAAGACACAGAGTACCACTTAGTGATAAGCAAAGATTTCTCTCCCAAGGCTTAAAATCCTGTCTTCTTTCAGGGCTCACATCTCCTATACCCCCAACATTAAATGTTCTTGTTCAAATGGGATGAAGGGTAATTCCAAAAGAAAAGACCTAAGGAGTCAAATCCTATCTCCTTGAACATTACTGTGAGCTAACGGGTAGAAACATAACTATCTGTTACTGAAAAATAAGTTAATTTGTTGGACAATTAAAGATAATTTGTATGAGTAAAGATACAATTAGCCAATTTACAAAGAGGTCAGGTAAGGCAACAAATGATTTAGGAGAGAAAAACTACTAGGTTTTTAAACGACAAAAATATTTACCATGGCTGTTTTCAGAGATAGCATTTCGGCTCTCTCTCATGATGCCTACTTGCTAAAAGCAGTAATGGAAGAGCTATTTTAATTACAGAGTCAGCGTAGCACACAGCACGATGTGGCGGCTGGGCGGTGTTACTGCTGAGTCACACAGAAAGTTTCCAGAGATAACATCTTCATTAGTGGGACTGTGCTGTCCTGCACTGACTTGCTTACAGGTCCAGCAGGCTGAAAACAAATGCTATAGATTAACCCTTCAAACATCAGGAACCATTTTGGTGCATGCTTCCTGCAGAGAAAGAAGAACTATGAAATAATCTGGTGGCTGATGCAGCCAGCCATGTGGAAGCCCATTTCCCTTTCTGCCATGCACCTCTGAGGCACTCCCCTGTTCGACACGAGCCCCTTCTGCTCTCCCACTGCTCACCTTCCCTTTCTATGTGTCAGTAAAAGCCCAGTACAGACAAATTAGGGTAGCTCAGAGCGTATCCCTGGGTTTCACCAACTCCTCAGTTACCAGCCATAGAGCAGATTAAAAATTTCACAGATGTTAGGAGCAGAGATATTATGGCCAAGCAGTAGTGTCACTACAGATAAGGTTAAGATGGCACTTCCATTATAAACACCTATTCACAGTAGCTTATAACTTCAGGATAAAAATTTATCTCAGGCTGAAACTGGGCATATTTGAGCTCAGCTTGGTAATGGTTTTCCCGATCTCTTCATACCATGTTGATTAGGTGTTTGTGATATGAGAATGCAAACAAATATGCCTGTAGTAGTTTCAAATGGCAATGAAATATATTTCTTTCATGAAAAGCCTGGAGGCCAAGGTGTTCCTATCATGCCATTTTATTTTCCATTATTTCCCCCCAAAAAATAATTTTTAAAGTGACAAAATTTACACAATTTTTCCCAAAAACCATTCAGGGCAGCTAAGGGATGTGGTCCCTGCCACTTGGCTCTGAAGGATGTGCTGTGTCCCTCTGAGGCTCACCAACACCATGCAGTTCAGGCCTGTCATTGTTTAGGTCTTGGATAAAAGCCTCCTTTGGAAAAACAGCATTTTTGGGAGTTCAACATATTAACCAAAACTTCCATGGTTTGGAATGAGGAAAAAACAAGTTCCATTGTATAGCACACAAACTAATTATTTTAATGGGACATTTATTCTAATTGTCTAATTTATTTTGAATTATACCTCATTATTAAAATCCTGCATTTTTGTTCTGATCTTTAATGAAGGATGTAATGAAATCCCTAAATACAGTAATGTCATTTTTTTTTTCCTGTGGCCTTTTCCTCCTATAAAGTTTATAATTTTTGCCAAATATTGTAACTTTTCATCAATCATCCAAAGCAATAAAGTACAAAGTCTTGCTTGTGTGTCTATCTATCTGCCTGGCCTCATTCCAGTAGTATCTACTTCAACAGGTGTTTAAAACAATAAATTACTGCAATAAACCTGTTGAATGAGACAAATTTTTATTACTTTTTGTTTGTATTTCTTATGCACCAAGATATGTGCTGAATTATTCTATCACAAGCAATGCATAGCCATGAAAGTACAGTTTTAATGAGCTGAGAGGATGCTATATCTATCAAAGCATATTTTTCAAGAGTCAGACTCACAGTGGGCAGAGTACAAGACAAAGAAATGAGAACAGGAAGAGGAGAGAAAAAAAGGTATACCAGCATTTGGAAAGGGAATAAAAAATGATTGGACCTAGTTATTCTTGATAATTTTCAAAATTTATTTCTAATTTCCCTTGTGAATTTAATTTCTTCCCAGCATAGCCTGTGCACACTGTGACTCCTTCATAGTTCTGGAACATGTGTGGTATGTATAATCTTCAGGGTACCAGGCTGCAGTAAGCCTGCTGTGCTGGGAACAGACACATGATGGCTTTGTGTGAAGGAAATCTCCTTAAAGGCTGTGGGGCACCATCCTGGTATTTATTTCAGATGGGAGACATTCAGATGGGGCAGATATAGACAGCAGTGAGATGCACATGGAAGAAGATTACATGTTACTTACTCTGGTCACTCCATGTGGAAAAGTGGAAAGAAGCTAAAGGCAAAAACATGTAAAAAGGGATTTGCTGTTGGTTTTTGAAAAATAGACCAGAAAGAGGAGAGGATAAAAATTATAACTATAATGTCAGAGCAAGACGTAGAGGAAAATTTAGATGTGACATACTCACCAGGAAACCGCCCACTGAAGCAGGAAAGCAATGATTTGGGTGCCTGCATCCCCGCTACCCTGTGAGTCCATCAGGAGTGACAGCAGCACCTGGAGGGCCCCAGGGTGGCTCTGCCCCTCTCCCAGGACTCCAGCAGGCACCAGGGCAGCTCGGGCTCAGCAGGAGCTGATTTACTCAGCTCCTCGGCAAAGCAAATTGTGCTGAGCCCGGCGCCGCCTCACTTAGGCTGCTACCAGTGTTTGAATTTACATCTGCCTCGGGTTCCTCTGCATTACACTGCAGGCACTTTTGCTGGGTAAGCCTACGGAAAGATTGTAGAAAGAGAGTTTTTAGATAAATTGTATGCCTATGTAGCTCCTTCTAAAAATTATTATTGTGTTAGTAATATAGTGCAGTAAGGCTCCTCCCAAAATACTGGATACATAGACAGCAGGAACATCCACAATTACTTTGCAGAGAATGAAATAATTGCAAAGGCTATAAGGGAGAGATATTATGCTTCAGGGCATAAACCTCAATTTAAAGTTCCCTATAAACTGCTGGTACAGGTAAGATTTAGATGACAATCCTGTATGGTGTATTTTATATTCCTAATTGGATATACTGATTAAAAGCACCTTTCCTGTGTTTGTTCTAGAAGAATATTTTCAGTATATATTAGCCATCTTTATAAACACTACTTAAAAACCTGAGTCAAATGTGGTGGAGAATAACTTTTTAAGTCAGCATGTATATACCAGCAAAATAAAAAAAAGCCAATCAAGCAAGCAAACCAGAGTCCCCAAACTTAGGAATATTTAGCATTTAGTTTCAAATTCCAACTCACAAATGCAGGCAACTGTCTCAAATGTTACTTTACTAGGGAATAGATTTATCTGTTATAGTTATGTCAGATGACTGTATGGCTACAAAAATATTCCTTGAAGAGATGGATGTTATTTCTTCTTTGTAGGAAGGATTGGTCATGGTTCAGCAAGACTGCAAAAATAATCTTATTTTAGGTGTGGGCTGGTGATAATTGCTAGTGATTGAATGCCAATGAGTGAGAGAGAGAAAAACCCCATATAATGACAGATGATGGTACAGAGAAGTGCTGCTCACACTGACACTGTATCACTTCATCAGACATTGTAAATTAAGGGTAAATTAAATTAGGTTAAATATACGGTTATTTAACAACACTCAACCAAATATTTCTTTGCTGGATAGCAAATAAGGCTTGTATTTAACCAAAGATTAGTGCATCCAATTCTAATACCAATGCAGTTTGTTTTTATAGGACGATCTAAACCGCGCTTTATGTTGACATTTCTATTGCCTACTTAATGAAAGCATATCAAATATGCATGGCAAATAAATAGTGTGTTCCACATAAACCTTCCCTGCATACCCCCTATCTTTTATTCTTTGAAATATATTTGTTCTAATAAAAATGCATATCACTACAATGTAACTAAATCTTATTTTCATTTTTTCCAGACAAGAAACACAAATCTAGATGGTTGTAACTATGGCTGTACCACTCTTTTAAAACACAGCCTCCCTCTAAAGAGCCAGTCTGCTGAGAAAGTACCCTTGTGACAGAACAGATTAAGAGCATCTGAAACTCCTTAATCTGCTGTCCATGTAGACAGCGCTGCTGCATCGCCCATGATGCACCGACAGAAATCAGACCTGGCAGCACATCCTGACTGCGTCCCTCAGCCTGCACTGCTGAGCTGCTCTCTGTGCCCACCTCGAGCAGGGGAACACCTCGTTTCATAGTGCCTGGTTAGTTCTAGGAATGGGAGCTGTATTTCCAATACCGTGTTCAATTTGTCTGTTTGAACATATACTGAGATTTATATATATATAAACATATACTGAATTATACTATTAAATGTACAAATTAAGACAAATGTCTATAGTGCATGTCTTCTGGATACTTGCAAATAAGTCTAAAGATACGAGAAATATTGCAATTTTCATTTAAGTGATGTAATTAAATCTATCTGGTTTTTATTTGGGTGCACTACTCAGCTTGAACACAGAACAGAAAAAATCCTTTTTATGTGCAAATATATGAACATAAAGGCATTCATTATTAATTTTAAATTTCTTTTTTAACTCACAAAGGCTTTATAAATAATATTGCAAAGGTTTTTTTTTAATGCAACACAAACGTATTTTTTATATCTTCAAGTGCAGAAACTACAAAACCCAGATTCCTTAGCTCCATAGATTCTGAAATGAATGTATATTCCTGCACACCTTCAGGTTCTGTTATTTTATAAAGGAGCTTTAATGCTAGTCCACCTGGTAATTCACTTTGGGAAGTCTTTATATACCACTGACAGTAATACAGCTCATTTTGGGTGATTAACTTAACCCCCAGTATTACAAGCACCTTGCTACATTAGCATATCTTTCAAGGAATAGTTGCAATGTGAGAAAATTGCCTGTAGGATTATTTGCAACTAGGAACCTGTGAAATGTAAAATAAAATTGAAGACTATAAAGTAAAACATCAAAGATACCTAAAATATTAATAGCCACTGCTCCAAAAAGTAATTTACAAGACTTGAATGAGGGAGTGAAAATTACTAATTTAAAAACAGATAGCCTTGGCAAAACAAAGTCAGAAGTTTGGAATAAACAATAGATAATATGAATTCAATGTATACACAGTATGAAAAGAATGCAAGCAAGACTAGCAACTCTAGTAACTGAAGAAGGCTGGGGCAGAAATGCCTGACCATGCAAGCAACTAGATCTACACAAATGAAACAACAAAGGCGCATTATATTGCATTTAGGCAACCAAAGAGAAAGAAAAACAAGTGTACTCTAACCCATCTAGTTTTCTGTTGTACTTTCATTCTAGTTGAATGCAGACAGAGTTTGTGGGCAGAAGGATTTTCTTTTTAATTGAAGAATTTGGAGCTGACAGCCATTGCCACGCTGCTCCAAATCATGTTTTCACCTGCTCTCCGTGGGGCAAAGCACGCTGCAAGTTTCAGTTGGGTTTCTGTGAGAGATTACAAGCTTCAAAGGTAGCATTTTGAAACCTGTTTCCCTTTGGATACGTGCTTTTTCTTTTAATAAATTTCAGAACAAAGAAATAAATGAATCATAAAGGCACAGAAAGTAGGAGGAAAAAGTCTCTAGTCTTGAATCAGGGCCTGATTCTGCATGACAAATGGCAGAACTCTGGGTTGAATTCATGTTTAATCTTCCTACCAAGCCACTGTCCCAGAGATGCTGTGATGCTCTCACACCTCTGCTTTGGAGCCCCAACCAGGACCAAGAGCAGGAGCAGACAGCCCACGGGTTCCTGGGGCTGCTGCTGCTGCCAGGGCTGCCCAGCCTCCCCTCCTGCTCTGCTGGGGCTTCCCAGGCTCCTGGGATGTCTGAACGAAATTCAGGGCACCTTCAGAACCTCTCCAAGGCTGTGGAGCACCTGCAGGTGGGAGCAGCAGGACTGCTCTGTCCTGGTCTGCTCCTGGCTCTGAGGGCTGGCTCCCGGGCCAAGCCTTGGTAGGAGGCTGGGATTCACTGAAACCCACACTTGGTTTCTCTTTAACCTGTTCTTGCCAGGGCTGCTCTGTGGAACCTCTTTAATGTCAGAAGTCTCCCATCATAAGGCAGTAGTGCATGTTATAGAGAAAACAACATGATTTTGGTTAAATGGGAGTTGATTTAGTGAATAAAGAGGTCTTCTTAAATCTCTAAGACCTGTGATCCTGCTGTTTCCATAGACACTTATAGTCTATAGGAAAAGATGGTAAAAACTGAACTTGTTTGGAAAGTTCCAGGGCTTAGAAATGTCAAGAATTCCAACAGCTGTGTCTAAAATAAGAGAAGAGTTTTCTGTATTAAATACTCCAGACTGAATTCTCTAATTCTTGATACTGTTTTTTTTTAAACCTGTTATTAATATATCATAAGACCCTACTAATAATCATGCTCACTTATACCATGATACAGTGTGAATAAAAGGATTAAAAAACCCAGAGTTGATGCTGCACTTCTAGTTTATATTTAAAAGTCAGGGAAGGAAACTCTTTCAAACTGACCTATCCATCCAAGCAGCAGATGGAAAAAAGCAACCAGCAGCTATTTTCAGATGACTTACTCTAAACACCAACAGTAGTACAATAGCACTAAAAGAGAGGGGATTTTTGTTCTTCTTTGAGCTATAACATGTAGAGAAATAAGGTAAAGGCACCTAACAGTGAATGATTCACCTTCCTATAATAGTATCTGCAGCCTCTCCTCATTGTTACCTGCTTACAAGGTATCAGAAATTGCCTTTGAAATGACTTAACTGAATAATAATGATTATTCTATGGATAACCTAAAGCAAGGCTGCTGTATCTTCTACTTAATTCTTTCCTACAAAAGGAATCTTCCTAAAGAGCACTAAATTTCATCATATTGACAAACATGTGATCCCATCTATCCTGTGTGGTTTCTTTGAACAACCAACTACCAGGGACCATTCAGAGCAGCAGGAAGACCCTAAATCAGTGCGGGCTGGGGGGATTAGACCCATATTTCACCCCTGTTGTAATGAAGGCATTTTGACTCCGGTTACAGAAATCATTAGGAAATTGCAGTGCTTCTGTACTGGGCTTTAAGAACAAAGTTATTCTTCACTGTAAAATAAAGCTTGACTGAGCCAAATTTAACAGGTCCTACTTAATGGCTTCCCAAAATTCTCTTCTATCTGCCTGCTTCTATGTATCATGAGCTATCTGGCCGAAATTGCTTCACCCAGTGAGAGCAAAGGAGTGACCTTTGTAGTGAAATCTGTCACAACTACACTATTCAAACAGACATTCTAAGAAAACAGCAGAAAAAAAATATTCAGAGAAAATACTGCTATTAAATGAGGACTAGGTGACCGCTGGCTGTTTGTTATTAATTTCACTATTGATTTCTGAAATCAGTTACTTTATGTATCCTACAGGTGCTGGATTCTTTCCTCAATGAATGTGTACACCAGGATTTCCATAACATAAGTCACTGCTGATTTTTATGAGCAGTGTCTCATCTGCTATGAAATGGAAAGGAGCTGTTAAGTCACATTTTTTTTTCCTTTTTCTTTTTTACAGCTTTATACTTAGTACCAGAAATTGGGAGAGAGAATTATGCTTTTTTCAGCTGTGAAAAACTGTGTCTTGGCAGTCTCCATTCTGCGGATCCATGATCCTGAGGCTGGTTGTCACAGATGTGGCACACGGAGGGCTTTCAGCCGCTGAATATTTGGGAAATGCATTAGTATACTAATTTTTTCACATTTTCATTGGGAGTGGAGCTTCTTGTGAGGCTACCTGGGGTAGAATGCTCTCACCTGAGCTGATAGCTTGGCTGGCACTCACATACCTACTAAACAGCAGGGGAAAGACAAATGTCAGCTTTGAAAACATATTCAATACTTATACCAGTACATTAATTTTTTACCAGCTTGGGTAGCTAGCAAAAAAAGGCTTAAAATTTGGAAGGGTTTGATATTCTGAGTATTTCCATTCGATTCAGGACCCATACAACTCTGTGACTGTAAGAAATATTTCTTCCTGAAGTCCATGACACTTCTATCAGAATTTGTAGTCACTTGACTTTTGTGTGTATGTTGATAACAGAACTATTTATTACAGAAGCCTAAAGTGTCTCTTTGAAGAGAAATTACTAAACATGATATTTCGCTTTGTAAAAAAATATCCTGTAAAAAGATTATTTCCATGAATAGCAAGACTTTGCTTCAATTTATGTATCTGCTTGCAATTTCTAAAGACACTTTTAGATAGATCTCATTTCTATGAGGATTTGATAAGACCACTCTGTGGAAATAATAAACAGATTCTGTTTATAAAGGACTTGCTAACTAGCACTCAAAAAAGGCTTTTATGTGTGAGGTCTTTTTCTTTGAATTGATCTTCCCTGGGATAAAACTATTATCATAGGATCCCATTCAGTCCATAAGTATACAGAGACTTGATTTGGTCTGAATCCAGATAAAAATAGAAAAATTCAATGTTTTTTGGAACAGTAGGTGATGGCACCATAGTGACACTTCTATTAAAAAAACCCTCCAAAACCCAAAAATTTTCCATTTCCACCATTTCAGGGTTATTGGGGAGATCTCATAATGTCATACCTACAACGTCAGACTGATTTCTAATCTGGTAGTATTCACACTTAGTGAATAGTGTTTTCACTACCTAGTTTACCAAGGAAGGAGGATCTGCCCTACTCTTCTCAGATTTACCACTGTCCTTAATGAGGATTGTAGAATTTATGTACTGACATATGCTGAAAAGTTCAGATCTTCAGAGTTACTGGAAGCCCAAACTCCCAAAAATAACAGCTAATGTGATTGAATGGGTAAACTGATGACCTTCACATGCAAATATTGAAATACTTAATGAGAAGAGACTCCAGGAGTACCAGGCAAGTTTCCAGTGCCTAGTTCATTATGTTCAGGAGAAATTGACAGAATATTTTATTCTGAAATGTCCCTGAAGAAGTGAGCCAATATGATACTACAAGTGACCAGTTTTACTCTGCTGCCCATTCCCACTCAACTCAACCATCATAACTATAATTTTGCATTTGAGAAGATGATTTATCTAATCTGATTCACACAAAATTAAGGAATATGACATCAGTCTTACTTTCCCATTGCACACAGAACTTTGTATTGCAGAGCCTCCTGTAACTAGTTTAAAACAACAATAAATTCTCTCCTCTGCTCAAAGACCTGGAACAGGATAATGTGAGGCAGTGGGACAGAAGGACCATCCTAGATTGCAGGTTTCTTTCCCACAGCAGGCAGCTGTGAGTAACTCTGAAAGATTCAAGCATGAAGTCTCCAGCATCAAAGGTTACTGGTGAAATCTTCCTGCACCATACATCTGCTGCCACCTGATCTGGCTGGCTGGGACAGACTCAGGAAATAGTGCAAAAACACATGGCCCAAATATTTTCAGAGCTGTTATCTCTAAAATATTACAAAAGAATTGCAGATCAGTGATATAAAGAATAATAATAATTTTAAAAAGCTTGATTTTAAAAGCCTATTTTTTGCACCCACAAATTGTGGAAGAAAATAGAAAATATAACCATTATTTTAATAGATACATCATGTTCCTCAGCATCAGAATTACAAAGGTATAATTTTTTGTATTTATAACCTCTATCCTCATTTGCAGTGAAAATCTTACACTTTTTTTAAAAGATATTTCACTTGGAATACTCACCTACCTTGCTATTTTGCTTTTATTTATTGTTATTACATACTTTATTCTATTTCTTCTATGAAAATAAATGGCAAAAGACTAACTCATTATACAGGATCTCATAAAACTCTCACATTTCTTGGGAAAAAATGGTTTATGCTAAGATTGCTACTGACAAGCACTTTTTTAATTGCTAGAAATGTATACACAAAGAATGCAGTAGATCTTAGCACTGATATTGCTGCTGAGGCTACAGTAATCTTCTCTGTATCAGAAGTCAGTGCCATAATTTTATTCTCTAGAGGGTATGGCTTGATTAGGGCAGTCCCATTGTTTCATCTGAAGTCTTAGCAGATTAATACTTTCATCAGGGCATCAATTTGTCCCACTTTTCTTTCTGCTGCTCTTTGTGAGTGACACAGCCAAAGGAATGCACCTCTTTAAACTGTCATTCAGCTTAACTCCTCCTCTGCAATTATACTCGCATGCATAATACATCATAACAAATTGGATTTTGCAAAGGAGCAACAACAGAAATTACATTTGCTTGTGGCATAAGATAGAAACTGTTCTAATAGAGAAGGGAGGGTGTGAGCAAGAGATAAAAAAATCTAATGACTTAAAACCACTTACAGAAAACAGCTGCCATCTATTTTTCCAAGGTTTCTTCTTCTTATTTAGCATAAAGACCAATTGAAAAGGGGAATGAAAGAAAAAAAGGAAATATTAAAACAAATTAAAGAGCTTTTCAGTTATCAAAGGCTCTAAAAAATTGTACAATGTGTGTGTGGTTTTAGCAGAAAAGTTTGCTTCTGGCTTTAGAGGTTAAATATAACTGCCTTACTTCAAGGAACACTTTTTGTTTGAGTAAAAATTATAACAGAGACAATACCAGGTGAAAAATCACATAGGAGAAATATCTTCACCAGATCTCCTGGCTGGAATAAGGAACTTCCATTTTCCTTTGATGAGCTAAAGCTCCTCCCTTATACACCAAACTCTGATGGTTTTCCAAGTCTCTCTAAGTCTAGAAGACTCAGTGGCTGATTGTTCCTCCTCCATGCATCTATTTGGAGTTGCTGAAGAGAAGAGACAACCCAGAATACCCTTAAAGTAGCTGACTGGAGCCAAAAACATATCCCCAGTGTGCATGGGACTTCAAGAGAGCAACCAGATCAGTTGTCTGCTCCCGATCCCTCAAAAAAAGCAAAATATGCATTTGGCAGAACATCAGCAAAGAGTCTTTTGGTTTATAAAAGAATTTAGATGAAAGGGAGGAATGTTTCCAGTAGAAGACTGAAGTCATTCTAATGTTTTAACTCTGAGATTGTTTGTCTTCAAGATATCCTTCAAAAATTAAACCATGTTTTTTCCAGGCAATTTTTTTCTAACTTCAACTAATTTCAATTCTGTGGTAGGAGCTCCACTTAATTTGAAAAATAAAGAGGGATGGAGGAGAGATCAGCTTTGCTGGGACTATATCTTTAATCTTTAAAAAATAATGTCTGTTTGGTTCAATATTTACAAAACAAAATTTTGTTGGTAAAATCTGAAAATTTAATGTGGGAGTTCCTCAAACTTCAATAACATAAAAACATGCAAGAACGATAAAAGGAAAGGTCAGGAAATAAATAATTGAAAATACGAAAGCTAAAGCACAACCCCCAAAACTGGTAAATAGTGTTATCTTAATGAAATTCAAAGCTTTTTTAGCATAGACTTTATAATGACAGATATTCCCTGGAATGTTTCACTTAGCTTGAGGATAGTAGCAGTGGCATGCTGAAGCTGTAGGTGATCTAGATATAAGGGGTAACTGTGATAATTCATATGAGGTGGGAGTTTAGACCGTGAACATTTCAAAATACTCATGTTAGGAAGATGGAGCATATCTGTGCAGATAAGGGATTTATTCTTATTCCCTCTAAAACTGTGTCCTATTAACTTTTACCTTAATGATGGATGATAGCTCCAGGACCCTTGCAGGACCTCACAACAAGGAAGCATTACACTGTGAATTATGTGGAGAGTAGAAATTAACAGCAAGATGACAATTTCTACACTGGTCTTAAAATAACCAGGTGCCTTCTTTCTTATAATTAAGGCAAGAACTTCCTTCTCAATTAGACTGGCAGAAAATCCTGCTCAATGACACTGGCAGGTGGATATGCAGTTATTTCCAATAGTGTTAGTGTTTGTCACAGGGATAGAAAGGAATTAGAGCTGGGAAATGGGAGAGCCTTATGTGAGCAGGCAAGTTTGGCTGCCAGTTATTTAGGCTGTGTTGGCAGGCTGCTATCTGAGATACAACCACAGCCAAAACTGAGAAAAGTCCTCTCTTTTCAGCACATGCTGTGTTCCTCTACTCTTCTTATTAGGATGAGACATTTGGTTGCTTACACAATTATTATGATATTAGTGGCCATTTTCAAGTGCCCTCCACCTACTCTTTTCCCCACACTAAAACTGCACAAACAAACCTCTGGAATTTCACTGTGAGTAAAATAAATATCTGTGGCAAATGATTAAAGAGCAGGCTCTAAACACGTTTCTGTATTTAGTATCTTCCTGTCACAACCCTTTGTTACACAAAAACTACATTTGCTATATTAATCTTTGGCTTGCACATTTATTTTTATACTAATTATATGACTATATTGTTACACAGGTAATTGAGGGACTTGTCAATTAAATTCTCATTTCTATTCAAGCATGATGAGTCTGCTCTTAGTACCTTATGCACATGCACAGAAGAAGTTTGTCTCTTGTAAACTACACTTTGCCTGATATATGCAGGTTTTTTCAGTTTATCAGATATTATGCTGAAAACTTCCATTCACTTCATTTTTTTCTACAATGCAGTGCTGCATAAGAAGGTACTCTGTATTCATTTTTCAGACCATATTTTAAAGTCCATTTTTTAAAGTTTAAAAATAATCATGAAAAACTCCCACTGGATTATGTCCAAAGATCATAATCAGGTCTGTACCTGGATGAGATTTTTTTTAATCATTTTTCCCTTCTGTGGAAGTTAGACAGCACATTTCATAGCACTAGTCCTTCTTAACAAAAAATACATTAATTTCTAAGGCTAGGGCAAGCAGAATACTTGCATGTTAACAGGTAGTGCTGTCCACTACATAATAGGGAATTTCCCACAGGAAATGTGCTGACACAGATCTACCTTTTTATGATTTTCATACTAATCAATGTGTGCAACAGCATCACAGGTAATGATACCATTTAAAACAATATTTTTTTTAATTATTGACATTCTTTTGCATTATATGTGAGCACAAACAATCCAGTATTATGTAGCACAGAAAATAAAAGCATAGGTCCTTTCCTTTTGTCTAAATTGAACAGGAAGTTGATTTGCAGCAACAGGTGGTGGAAAAATAAATTGCATTTAGAAAATTCCATCACTTAATAATATAGGGTGTAATTAATAATACAGGAAAATTGATTAATTCTTTTATGAGTTTTAGCCTACTGTGTCCTTCTAAATACACTGAGGATCTGCAGTCAAATCAAAGCAAGTCTAATAGTTCACCTCAATGACTTCTAAGACATGCATGTCAAACTTTATAAAACAGTGCACACACTGATCTGGAATAGTGGATACACAGGTTTGCTTGAAAATTAAAGGCTGAAAAGGAAAGGGTGTATTGGCTTTGCCCCCTAATTCACATGTTGCGTTATCCCGCACGGAGTTTAATTGCTCACAGACTGCAAAAATGGTCCAACTGTTTCCTCATAACATACAACATATGATATAGATATTTATTGGTCTCTGCAGTGGTGGAAAAGTTAGTCTCAGAGGACTGGGAGGTCCACTAATTTCCTTAACTTTTAAGGACTTAATGAATCTTCTTGACGAAGCTAGAAATCTTGTGAGACCAGGCTTTTAGAAAACACCCAGTCCTGTCTATTTCTATCCAGATGAGATGTACCAAGATAGCAGCCTATGTAATTAGATCTATTCACGTTTTTTTCACTCATAGGACACCCTTGAAATTTGTCAATACAAGATGCTGTTATACAGAAGTTATTGATTATAGTAAAGATTTGTTTTGAAACAAGAACTCAATAATGGCAAGGACTTGAATCACACCTATTACCTTGTTACTCTCAAAGGTGACATCCATGGAAAGCCCTTCCCAAATCCCAAGGGCTGATCTGCCCAGAGCTGCTGAACAAATAATGTTTTCAGTCGGGGCATTTCATCTCACATCACATCCAGCATTGCAACACCTGGATCCAGCATGGATCTTCCTTACCTTAAGAAAAAACGGAGAACATTGCAACCATAGGACATTCCTGACTGAAGCAATCATTTAACAAGGACTATCACCGTAGTCTAGCTATGGAGAATGGAAGCAATGGCAGCAGGGTTGATGAGCCAGAGAACTGTGTTGCACACCAGCAGTGCCAGAGCTGTGGATGAATGGTTAAAGGACAGAAACCCCTTTCATTTCTGGCATAACATTTCATGCCTGTCAGCAATACAAAATGGTCTCCTTCCTTCTTCAAAGATGCCATTATTTTCCAGGTGTCACTGATTAGACCATCCTAAAGATCCAATTAAATTAATCTAGTGATAATCAAGATATACTTTAAAAGGCTCAAAGATAAGATGGAAAAAACTTAACAGTAAATGTAGTAAAGGATTGATAGTATTCTAGACTTGAAAGAGCCATTAGTGAACCAGACCATGCCACTGAAATTGCTTAGAGATTGAAATGGATCTGTAGCTGTAAATAGATGGAAGACATTCACCCTTATTGTACAAATGCATTCAACAATAGTTTCTCTGACAATATCTTGGTATCTTTTGAAAGAGGTGACAAGAGTCCACGGCTTTTAATTCTTCTCAAACCGTCATAATGATTTTTTTTTGCTTCATTTATTTGTGGCATCCCACACTACTCCATTCTCTCCAGTAATTTTCTATATTTCTCTCAACCACCAAGGGGAATTTGTCAGATCATCTAGAGTAGTATATTATTAAAACATTGATGATATTCAGCTCTTTCTGTGTTTTACCACAGCTCAACTACACAAAGTGCTTAGATAAAATCAATTCATTTATAACAACATCAGGCTGCATTTGAATCTAAAAAAGAGCATTGAGGGGTGGGGGGAAGAATTACAAAGAATATGAAGGAAGGTGAATTCTTCTTCGATTGAAAATGTGCCCCAAATCAACCAGTTTTATATATAGCCTGAGAGTATATGAATTCCTTGATGCAACTAAGTTACACAGCACTATCCATAAGCAGCAGTTTCTATTATCACTGATTGCTACAAGGTTCCATCCCATTTTGGCAGAAGAAGCCCAGTTTTTGGTTATTTACATGTGTCACCTCTCAGCTGGATTACAGCCATGTAGTTCCTGGGCATGAAGCCATCACACCTTAGGAAACTCCAATTAGTACAACATGCTGTAATACATGAGCTGCCCTGAGCAAATCTATCCTCTCTTGCAGTGACTTCTTTCAGACTCCTAAAGCAAGGGAAAATCTCAGTTACCACTTTCAAGACAAACAATAGCCTGGGGCCAAGATTTTTAGAAGAGTAAATTTTAGCATCAACAACCTTAAAATACATCTTTACTCGTTCAGTACCATAAAGCTCAGAAAGGGAGTTACAACTCGTCTACATTGAAGACAGAACATCCCCAGTGATGAAAGACAAAAGTAAATTCAATGTGCACTTCTGTGATCATACAATATTTATGAAATATTTATGAAGAGAAGAGAAGAGAAGAGAAGAGAAGAGAAGAGAAGAGAAGAGAAGAGAAGAGAAGAGAAGAGAAGAGAAGAGAAGAGAAGAGAAGAGAAGAGAAGAGAAGAGAAGAGAAGAGAAGAGATTAAAGCAAAATAATAACACAAACAACAATGCTATCGAAATCATAGCTTCCACTACACATGTTTTTGCCCCTAGGGAGAATATTTTGAGAATAAAAAAACCCCACATAATAAGGAAATAAAGCAATAAATATTAAACAGATGTTTCCTAATAATCTGCTGAAAAGCACTCTCATGAGATTAATGAGTGCAGCACAATGTCTATGTAGAGCTGAGAGCATGGAGTACCTGACCATGAAGTCATGTTCCAGTCATTTAGTTCTTTCTTTTCCTGCACATATCAAATCTATGGTTTAAAAGAGACATTATTTTTTTAATGAGCATATTCCTCACAAAAGAGAAGGTGCCAGTGTAGTGACAAAAGCTTAATTAAAATCTACTGAGCACTCACTATCATCCTTCTGAGAAGAGCCCAGCTCTTTACGGTGGACAAATTTCGGTCTTGAAACCGACACAGCTGCTGGCAATCTCAGATCACAGGCCATGGGACACTGGCACCTTCATTTTCTCTCCTCTGGTGATTTTCCCTCCCAGTGGGATGCACAAATCTGTGCTGCTGCTGGCACAGAGGCTGCCAGGTGTCTGCCTGTGCCACCTGCACTGCACCTGATGCTGTGCCCAGCCCAGGGCTGCTGTGCCCAGGGCCCCATCCAGCACTTTTCTAAAGCACTAAATTGACTCCAAAACACAAAGATTCCTACTGCAACTGCCACGCATGAGGAAATGATGCCAACTCTATCAATGATGAGTGTTCTGCTTGCCATGTTGAAATTGTTTGTCCTGTTGTGCACATACATAAATTAAGCAGCTGTTTTTCTTACCAATTAATCACAGCCCTTACAATTAATAATAGGTCATTTAGAAGTGTGCCTAATCTGTCTATCCTCACTAAACAAAAATCTAGATTCAGGCTTACAAACAAGAAGTCAGTTGTAGCACATTATTTGGAAAAAAAGAAGCAGAATAAAAAGCAGGGGGAAAAAAGCTGTGGAGTTGTATTCTTAAAGGATTAACACTGGGAAAGTCTCCAGGCCAATAAAAGAAAAAAAGGACAAGTGTGTCCACACTCCAAACTTGATGGCAAAACTCCCTCTCTGCTGTTTCAGGGGATAAGAGCAGCTTATGTGTAATTAAAAATAACCATGCATTTGCACTTGCTCAACTGACCTCCAGACCCCATAAGTTTTTTCAGTGAAGGCCATACAAAATGCTTTGTTAATTTGTCATCTCAGTATTCAGCTGGTATGCAGATTCCTGCAGACAGGTGAAGCTTGTGTCACAGGTCATTAATCAGACATCCTCCCCCTCACGTACAAGAAAGCATGGCAATTGATCAGTGATCCTTAAATCTTTTTGAAGTCACTGAGCAGCAAGAGTTCAACTTTTCTTAGCAACTCAGAAGCTGAACTTCCTTACAAACAAACCTCTTTTCTGCCACTGCATTAAATAACTCAAAAGGAAACACTGGAATTCCACATTGTGTGCAGAGTAACGTATCCTTTGAAAATATTTATTTCTTCCCTCCATTCCACTCCCCTGCTTCTGTGGTGATGAAAAAACATATCTAACCTTTACAACCTTGACACTTGCCTGCAGTAATAATCTGTTCTTTATCCATATGAAATGTGATTTTCTGTGACTCCTAAATATGTCATTGTGACACCTTGGAGCAAATAGTTCAACAGGCAAGGACAATAGCAAAAGATGTCAGCAAGAACAACCTCTCCAAACTGAATCCTCCAGTCCATGTGAGCTAGGCTTACTGAAGGTTTAAGAAGAAAATGAAGAGTTGAGGATAAAGTAGAGGATAGACTTGGGTTGCTAAATTCAATCTCATCCAAGGGAGAAAGTCACTTAAGAGCAAAAAAGCAAGTTAGCCTCTGCTGTACCTCTTTATCACACTGGCAGTTTTGGAGGGTGAGACTGCAGAGTTACAGGACAAGGAACATTTCCAGCCCTCATTTCTCCTTCTGCTGTCAAGCTGAACTGGCAGAGCTTACTCAATATCTATATTATTTAATATCCTGTTTGGTTTGGAAACCACTCATTCCATTGTTATGCAATGCTCTCCAGGGCACTGCCGGCTCCCTTCTTTGCAGGTTTGGAGTGGATCAGAGCTCTTGAGGCCACAGCAATTCAGGCAGGATACAATGAAAAACATAAGGAAGATTGGACAGGTCTCAGATTTCATACATGGTCTTTGAGTATTTATTCTTAATGGCTGAATTCTGACTCATAGGATTTCATGCATCTCTATGAGTATCAGATTTATTAAAAATGCCAAAAAGCTGCATAAATGTAAAAGGAACTGGGGAAAAAAAATCATTCTCTAAAATTCAAAAAGTCAGTTTGGTGATATTTTCACCCAAGTTTGCTATTTTCACTGGCTTTACAGATGTAATGCTTTTAATCTGCCAAAAACTTTGTCTCCTTCTGGGGAGAAATGGGACTTTTTCTAAAGAAAAGAAAAGAAATAAAAAGAAAATAAAATCCAAGGCATTTTCTTAGAGATATTTTAGTGAAACTGTTGGTAGTCCTAGAGTTGGTGACAATTGTGTCTGAGAGAATAAATCAATACTGTTAAAGTGTTAGATTGTTAGATGACTTTTTTTTCTTAGGTGAAAATGTTAAACTATCTTTTAAGTGACTTTGAGATACTAGAAAAAAAAAAAAAGTGAAGGAAGGATTCTGATCAGAGCAAATAGAGGACAAAGGCAAGTGAATAAAGGTCTTCTCCACGAATCTCTTTTTCTGCAAATCACCACTGTCTGTTTAGACTGCAAGGATGTCAAAGGGGGATAGCATCCTGCTGGAGCTGCTTTAGGGCCCTGGTAGGTCTGGGCACCACACCAACAGCCACTTACTCTCGCCACTCATCCTCTTCCACTCTGATAATCACAGCAGCAGGTTGATTATTGGGTTGTAAAATACAAGGGATTTAGTGCTGACTGCAGCACTGAGTGCCTCGTCAAATTCCTCACTGTAGATCATTTTCATAAAATTTGTCAAGGGTCTTGTCTGAACTGTATTTTCACATAGTTAATCCTGTGTCTGTGCAGCCATCTGGCCCTGAGCTGCCTGCACTGCAGAACTGGGCTGACCTCCCTGCACTCCCTGCACATCCATCAGGGTGAAACTGGCCCAGCCACCCACTCTGCAGGTCCTGACAAGCACTGCCACAGGCACATGTGGACTGACCACAAAGAAAAGTAAAGACAGTGAGGAAATGAAAAGAGTCTAGAAGAGGTAATATGAGATTACTGCTGACAGACTTCCCTGAAGCACACTGCAGTGTGTAGGAACAGCCTGAGAAAGGAGTAACACATATCTCTGACTTCAGGCCCTGAACTTTGGCAGAGTTCACAGAAAAGTTCACCAGGAGCCAAGCTTAGCAGTTTATGATAAGAATGAGTTAATAAAATGGACTTAAGCAGTGCCCAGCAGTAGTAGTAGAGCAAGTTCTGACTACAGGAAAATGGACTATTAAAACACAAGTTATCTGCTTGACCTTAATACCAGAGAGAGAAATAGCTCCATTTTCCCCTTCTGTTTTCTGGTCCATTTCAGTTCATTTGTTGTATTTCCGCTTTCCTGTCTTTCTTTTTAATTATGGGTAATGAAACTCTTGCCACCTTAGATCCCACTTGTGACCATATTCCAGGTATTTAAGCCCTGCAATTAAAAGATGGGATTTTATTTTGTTCTTCCTCCAATGCCTCACTATTTACATTGTTGAAAATGACCACAAATATCTGCCTAGAAATAGGGGTAGAACCAGGGAAAGATAGCACAAGAATGCATTGTGTTTCATCTTGACAGACAACAATACTCTCTTTAGGTCATGTTTCCATACTGAAAATTAAATACAGTGGAAAACAATAGAAGCATTTTGTAGAGGAAACAAAGATTATATTGTTCAAGAAGGAAAGGAAGTGGTACAAAAATAACTCAGGAGGAGAAAAGAAACAAAATGTCAAGAACTTCAACATTTATTTTTGGAAGCTCCATAATTTTGTTTTTAATTAATGGCTAGTAACCCCTCCCTAAGAAACAGTGTTTTCTTCCATACTCTCCTTCAAACACAGGCCATTTCCATTATGCATGCATTTCCCTAAGTATTTCTAACAGAGAGTTTTCCTAGTAAGATGACTGATATGTTAGGAAAAAAAAAAAAAGAGCTTGCTCTGCAGTTGAACTGAGAAACAGGATTTTGTTCACTCTCACTAATGGATCAACTGACAGTCAAAAATAGGTGTCATTTTGTCTGAAGGAAGCCACTTAGTTAGCAAATTCAGTGACATTTTCAGGTGAAATCCACTGTAGTTAATTGAAGTCTGTTATTTACAAAAGAACATAAAAACCTATTAGGTTTCTTGGCTCAAAAGCTGAGAGGAATGTATTAATACAAACATAGTTGAAAAGGTATGAGAAAGGTGTAAATACAAGCATTTAAACACAGACTATTTTTATTTCTGTAACAACATTAAGATGCCTGATGACCCAAATTTGAGAGCACTGCAGCATAGTGTTTTATACAGCAACATGGCCAACTTCCTAACACTTCTTTCTTTACATACATTTTAAATACTCTCCATAAACTGTGAAGTAATGCTGGTTGTTGCAAGCTCTTGGCAAGTGATATTTGTAAAGGTATGTTAAAATTCTTTCCTGTGTTCACATCATTGCCTTGTGTTCACAGGAAAAAGCTGCTGAAGACACTTTCATGCTCACATTTATTCATTTTGCCTGATTGTAAAAAATGTCTATTAGTAGACTTTTCACACTGAAAATTATTACTTTGTCACCAGTAATCTACTTTACCATATTTCTAATATTTTGCTACATATTCACAAGCCCATTCTCATTTCTGAACTACAAGCTTCAAACTTATGATAAAAATAAGATTATATTCAATTTGAAATAAGGTGCATCTGAAATGATTGTAGTAACTTATAGGGGTGACATTCCAAACTTAAAGCATAATTACACTCAGGCTGAAGGACTTAAGTTTTTACCACTCAAGGTGGTTTTTAAGTATCCAAGAGTGCGCAGAGGAGAAAAGAAGAAGAAAAAAATTCCTGTTTCTCACTTTCTTGAATTCAGAGTGTCTTAGTATGGCAGTGTTGTACTGACAAAATACTGTAAGGAATAAAATCTTTATATGCACTTTCTATTTAAAATGCAGTATTCCCTTTTTCCTCAGATAGCAGCTACTGAAAAAAAAAATCCAGCAAAAAGCCATATTGTAATACTGAATGGTGAACAATCACTTCCACCCCGAGGCATTGTCTATGTAATGTAGCAGGAGCCGTGTTTAAACAGCTCCTGAACGTCTGAAGCGCCTGGCAGGACGGCGCTGTCCTAGGGCCAGGGACTCTGAACTCCCGCCTGAACCCCCAAGCTACAGTTTTTGAAGATCAGGACTGAAATACAGCAGCAATGGGGAAAAGTAAAGGTGCTGTTATCTCAGGAATTCATTACTGAGTTATTCAGTTGCATCCTTGGCACAAGCTCATAAAATTCCTTAAAAATACACACAAGCCACAAGAACAAAAAGGTGTGTGGGCCTTGGTTGCTGGTCGGGGTTAAACCACAACTCCTAAGGCTGGGAAGCCTGAAGGCTCACAGCTTCTCCTCCTGCAGCTCTGCCATTCCTCTGGTAGCAGGCTAAGGGGGGGAAGTCTCTGTTTTGAGCAAGATCACAAATGGGATGCAGCAAGTGACAGTAGAGGGAGAGCTGCTGCTGCATGGAAGGGCACATTTATCTGCCATCAGGTAGGTTTGCTGTTTTCTGGGGGGAACTGAGCAGAGCAGCAGGGACCCAAGAGGCTGGGCAGTCTCCCTCCTTGGAGGTTTCCAAGGACCAGCTGAACAGCTTTGTCTCACCTCCAGCAGGCCATGCTTTAAGCTTGCAGGTGGACAAGAGATCTCATGGGGTCCCTTCCAACCTGATGTATTCTGAGATTTCATCAAGTGAGGAGAACATATTGCTCAAATTGCAGGCAAAGTGTATGATAGCATCTGCCCTCAGTTACAGCAGCGTTAGATAATGTGAAAGAAAATTGACTAAATTTATGCCAGCTCTCAAGTGTAACTAGCTGAGAACAGAAACTGGTACAAAAGAGAGGGAGATGGAAAGCAGTTCCATTTCAAAGCATTTCAGTACAATCAGTTTGCTTTGTTGCTTCAGGCCAGGAGAGTTCAGGTACTGCAAGAGATTTTAGGCTCTAAAATACAGCTGGGGTTACACATCAGCAACAAAATTCAGTAAAAAATCTCCTTACACTAATAAAGTCAGAATGAAAAGCAAGACCAACTCTTATTATTGTGGCAGTGCATTGCAACTGTGATGCACAAAAGCAGAGGCAGAGATAGCAGCAAATGCAGTAGCAGTTCTGCAGTTCTCCATCCTGCAGTAGCCATCACAGATGTTATCTCTCACCTTTTACACGCAGCTTAACATATTTTCATTTCATTTTGCCCCACTCATAAAACCCTTGGTTTACTCAAATAATTTACCTCTGAACATCACTTGAAGGAAGGCTCATGGAAACCACCCAAAGACTTTCTAGACTCAGTTTTGAAACTTGCTTGGGTCTTGTAGCCAGAAAGTCAACAGTGCCAACGTGCTCTGTGGAATAAACACCTACAGGAAGAGCATGGGGAGACTTTGATGAATGACCAGGCTCAAATCCCAGGTATAGGGAGCCGCAAACTGAGGCAATTGCTGGCACATGGTGTCAGGGTCAGACCACTGCTTTGATTCCCACTTGTCCTTTTTGTAACCTGCCACTAAGTGCTAGGAGGGTCTAAAACATTTTCAAAGGGAGAGGTAGTGTTTAAATGCCCTTTCCCCTTTGCTCTACACTGGCATAAAGAAGCTGTGTTATGCCCTCTAGAAGCAGTATCAATGATTTAAATGACCCCCTTTTGAGGATTAAACCACTTGATCTACCTCTGCCTTCCTGATGGGAAATCCACAGGCCCGGCAAGTTTCTCTTCTGGTGACTGAACAGTATTTTAGACAAACTGCTTCAATGGTCAGACTGTTAAACAGGCAGAGTAAACATTTACTCATTTTTGTTAAGAAGCTTCTTCCCCTTCCCATGGAAAGGCGCTGTGAGCTGGCTGTCTGTGAAACATATTGCAGCAGTGCACCCAAGGCAGATAACTGTAGCCCATATCTTCTAAAAACTACTAACATAGAGCCCTGTCCATACATAAATATTTATGACAAAACAGCTGGTTTTAGTTGAAGATGTTTAGCTTATAAGAGCTCAATTTTATAATCAAGGCTAACAAGTCCCATGAGCACAGACTGGAATGTAAACACCCGTTTGGTGATTCTGACTGAAGAATGCTCTACCACAAATTTTCAAATGAGAAGAAGGAGGAAGAAAAAAGGATATGTGATATGATGAGAAAAAGCACTAGTTTATTTATGTTGTTCAACCATTAATATAATTAATGAAACATCAATAAATTTTATTTAGAGTTTATACTAGTTTTGCCAGTTATGGCCATGACAGTGGTGGTTCCTTCCTTGGTAAAGAACATTAGTATCACATGCCTTCATTATAGTACCTGTGCCTACTAAAAATGCACTTAAATTTAATGTGTGAAAATTTAAGGCTTTTTAAGACAGGAAAAGATCTCATATGATAGATATTTATCTATTTAGGTATCTGTTTATTGATCTAATGCGTGTTTACACAAAATGCACAAGTGTTGTATAAAAAGTATATAGCAGCAGATGCTTTAAACAGATTAAATGTTATATTTATACACTTCTGAAGTCTGTGCCTCATATTAATAAAATGAATTGTCAGAATTTTCCATTGTTCCACTTCAAAGCATGCAATTATATTACCTTAATTGGAAGCACTGATGTGTTTTTACCAAGGATGTTTATTTGTATTCTGACTACTGAGATATAAATATGGGACCATTTGCTACATTTAGTTCTCTACTTATATGATTTTTTGTTCTCTGAACTTTATCTTTACAAACTATCATACTGCGTATATTTCCAATGCAGGAACTATGATTTTAAGATAACATAACCTAAAATCCTTCTTCTTATTGAGATCTCTGCTTGATTCTCTGTAGTCACAGAACTTGTTAACTGCAAAGAGCTAATGTCAGTGAGAAGCATTACCAGTTTTGACTTGTGAATTGCAGCAGCATCCAACAGGTTAGGAATTCATATACTGAAGCATTGGCATTCACTAATCCAAAAGCAAAGCTTATGAGTTATTTGTTATCAGAACAGTCAACATGGATATCCAGAAATTTTTATAGATTCTGCATTAGTGAAAGTATACTATATCCGAGAGGTTCTGAACTGTGGGGATGAGAATGTAATCCTTTCAGTTTTCCCTTAGACACCATTTAGCAAGTAAAAATATATTACTTTGCCTTGAGCTTTGTTTACTGTGATAAAGTTTTGCTTATCTCAACACAGAGAGAAGTCTGATCATGGTTTAACAGTACACGCACACCTGTGGTCAATGGTGGTGAGAACTGAGTGCATTCATTAAAGAAACAGCCTTTCATGACACTTAGTAGAACATGCCTTCTAATAGGTGTTTTTCCTCAGATAATTTGCTGTTAACTGAAAAAATTGGCATTCAGAAATCTAATTCAAAATTACTTATCAGGTCATAAAATTCTAGATTTATTTTCTAATTAAGGTTTAACTTCACAGAAGGGTATGTTTTTGGGCTTTGCTTTGACTCATCTAATGTGCAATAAATATATTACTTAGGGTTTAGACTTGCTTAGTTTTTGGTCTCCTGGTGATTTACACTTGAATTTGCATAACAGCACCAATGAGACTGTCTCAGAAATGCAACTCCTAACACAAATCTAAAAAGTGCACGATGAAGTTCCTAGCTGTAACCTTATACAGTCACATCTGTTCACCTCAGAATTGTCTAATTTGACCTTTTGAATTTAGCTGGGTTTTTTGGTATTCACACAGTGTTCAGTCCAATGAGAAAAACATTTAGGATTTCTCCCAATGTACACCCAGAGATGAAATGTCATTTCTCAGGGGGATGATCAGAACATGTTTAGTGTTACGCTTGCATTAGCTGACACATGAGTGCTGATTAGATGAAAAGGTCTGCAGCCATCCTAAGCTGACAGTGTACAACAGCAGCACAGGTACTAATCATGCTTCCCCTTGAGTCATGAGCACAGAAATATGTGAAGAAGAATACAATGAGAGCAAACTATCCAAATTCTGAAAAAGAATAAAATCCCAGGGAGTTCTCTGATAGCCCACAAATCAGTAACCACATTCTCAGTAGTGCCCTGATGTTTTGGGTGGTTATTTTTCAGAGGGAACAGGAATGGAGTCAAAACACTGTGAGTCAGTAGTCTGGACTTTGCAGTGAAACTTCCCTGCATAACCCCAAAATCTATTCTCTAGGTGTGTTCAGAAGATCATGGCAAATCCTGTGACTTTTATGAACCCTTGTTGCACTGTCTCATAGCTTTTTACTTCCAAAGGAGACAAAATGCACAAGAAAGAGAAGATTTAATTTTTCTCAAAACATGGAAGGCAAGAAAACACTCCTTTTAATTTGGATAGGAGTGATGCGCTGTTAAAGCCACAACGTTAGACTACCATTACTGAAAAATAAGTTTTGCTGAAATGCAGATAAATCAGATGCTTTTCCACTAACAGAGATCTTGCTTGGAATGAACATACGTCTAGCAAGGAACTGGGTGGTGGTACTGACACCACAAGTGGAATTCATCTAACAAAATGCTACACTCCCTTGCTTTGCCCCTCCCTGAGCTGATCAGTGTTGTCACACCAGTACTGCATGAGGAAGAGGGCAGGATGGCGTTTCTGTCACAGACCAGCCTGGTACACACACTTTTGGCTACCTCAAGATGCCACTAAACTGCTGCAACTGAATTGGGAGAAGGGCTGTCACTGAAAGAAAGGAAAGAATAGAAATGGTTTTGTAAATAAGACTTAGACCAGCTAATATTTGTCAGAACAACTTTCTTCACCCTTTGCCAAAGCTTTTATGAATGAAAAAATACAACTTACAGAGGGACTAAGCAGCTTGAGGGTCCCTGTGCCAAGGTACAAATACATCTAAGGGTGGGTAGAAATGTGGGAGCCAGGTAAACAGCAGACATCCCCCTGTTCCAGGATGGTCCAGGCCAGCTGCACTGAACTGCTGCTTCTCTGCCTGGGGCAGAAACAGAGGCACCTCTCTTCTCCTCAGAATCTATATGCTTAATAAATAAATACTTGTCAAAGCATCTTGAACAGGCTGTATCTAAAGCATCTGTGACCTGGATGAGACACTACAGCTGCTGAGCCTTTGTTAGAATTTTTAGTGCTACAACTTTCCTTTAGCATGAAAGTTCCTCCCTTGGAAGAGCTTGTTCTCATTCTTTGTGCATCACTGATGGCTTCAGCTCACTGGAGAACTGATCCAATCCACTGGAATCAGCTTTCAATGATGCAAAATGCAATCAAATCAAGGAACTGCCCTAGGACATCAGCTAAAGAATAGATTATAAAAAAAGGTTTCAAATTTTAATTTCAGTTCAGTGAAGATTTTTTATAAGCATTTCTGTAGGTGCCCCTGCAGAAAACAGTTGATGTAAAATGATTACTACCAATCTTGACAACTTCCTACAGAAAAAAAAAAGAACTCACAATCAGACAAACCCCACAATGTTCTTTCACCATCTGTAAAAACTGAAAACATCAGTACACTCTATAGATCTAACTCTGCTATACCTTGAATATTCCAGTAAGCCAAGTCATAACTCTCATCTTTAAAAGTAAATGTACTAAAGAACTTGCCATTAAACATATACAATATACTGTTTTAGGTAAGCAAGAGAAAATAATTTTCTTTTCTTTTTTTAAAGATTCTTTAATGTATACTAAGACATGAAAATGTGTGGCTATGTGAGACTGCAACACCACCCATTTTGTGAATTCTAACCAGAAATACTGAGCATTGCTTCACTTTAAATGAAACAAATAAAATAAAAAAGAACACCCAACAGTCCCCATGGAACAATAACGTGAGCAAAGGTCTCTGCAAATTCCCTTAACGATGGAACAAATCTTTATATTGCAGGCCATAAGGATGATTGAAGGGTTCCTCAGTAAAATGTGAAAAAATATATGGGGGGAAATATTTTAGACTACGCTACACTAAATTAGGAGTTTCATGCCTGCAAAGAAAATTCAGGGAAATCTATCTATGGGATAGAGTTTCACTTTATTACAGTAGAACTAATTATACATTCATTGAAAACAATGACTGTTTTTTAAAATGGGATTCCTTCTGCTGCATTTTTCTTTTAATGAATCTACCTAATGCTAATTTTAATGTCCTATACATAAAAATTAAAAAAAAAAATATATGGGGCACGACTCCTTTTGCCTAAATTATTTGATTGTACTCACAGAACCAGAACCAATGTATATTTTGACTATAGAAATTAACTAAATACAAATTCAAATTCTTGAAAATCTCCAGG